>NC_142867.1:63750714-64057857 GCF_051225735.1 Oryctolagus cuniculus
CTCCTCATGGCCGATGTAGCCTGGCGGGGACCCGATGAACTTGGCCACCTGGGGGAGGGAGGAAAGGGGCTAGCAAGGCCCTGCTGTGCTGTTGTTTGCACGATGAGGCATGTGTGGGAAGATGGCGTTGTACACACTCGGACGGCCTGTCCCAGGCAGGACAGCCGCTGCCTCTCCCCCGGGGTGGCAGCAAGCCTGCTACTGGGAGAGGGCAGGTAGATCTTCTCTATTCTTCAGAGTCAAACAGATCAGGAGCCCCCAAAGGAAAACCCCAAGGCTGTGGGATTATCTGAGGCTCAAACGGCCAGCCGTGAAGGGCACTCACCTCATGCCGCTCCTGGAACTCGGACATGTCCAGGCGAATGAAGCCCTGTGTGGAAACAAGTCGACACCACGCACCATGGGAGGCAGGCAGGGTGCAGGAGGTGTGTGTCCCAACCACCCCAGCCCCGCTCTTCCTCAGACATTCTGCTTTTGACTCGTTGCTCCTTTCCTGTCCATTCTTCCCCCACATGATGGCCTCGTTCTCTGCCTTGATAAAGCCAAATCATGTCCCCGTCCTTCTAAATCTAACTTGGGGCTCTCCCTTCAGTCAGGCTTCTGCTGGTCTGATTCCTGTATCATTTGCCTGCCTGCCCGGCCACCTACCCATCCTTTCTCAAGGGCGGGCATGGGAGTTATTACAACAGTGAACTTGTCGGGGTGACTGTCCACCAAGTGGGACAGGTAGTCACCATCAGTGGTTGCCTATGATTTGAAACACAACACAAGGGCAGGCATTTGGCCCTGCAGTTAAGGCTCTGGGTGGGGATGCCCACATCCCGTCCTGGCATGTCCCAGCTAGCTCCACTTGCTGCTTCCTGGCAGTGCACACCCTGGGAAGCGGCAGGTATTGGCTCTAGTAGGTGGCTCCCTGTTACCTATGTAGGACCTGGATTGAGTTCTCAGCTCCCAGCACTGGCATAGCCCAGTCCTGGCCATCATGGGCTCTGGGGGAGTGAGTAAGTGGATGCAAGCTTCTTCCCTGTCTCTCTGCCTCTCAAATAAAAATACACAGACGGTTTTATTGGGCCTCTTAGTTCCCTGGGAAAAACAGGGACAAACTTACAATCCAGCCTCCCAGAGCTGCTGAGAACAGTGGTATTGAGAGAGAAATTAGAAAACCAGGTTCTGGTTTGACTTCTTCTAACAAGTGACCTTAGACAAGTCTCTCAATACTGCAGGACCTCAGTTTTCTCATCTGAAAATGGGTCTAATTTAGCATCTATGCTATCTTTCTCATAGGATCAAATAAGAGGGTTCGCAGATGGGATACAGCTGTGCAAAGCAGGCAGCAATGAATAAATGTGAGCCAAGGGAACGGGCATTGCTATGCCTAGCACCCCAGCCAGCTGCAGTTTGCATTCTGTCACCTGAGGCTAACAACAATCTTAACTATAGGACTGCAGCGTTTCCCCTGAGGCAAGAGCCAGGAGCAAGAACTGTAACTTGAGGGACCGGCGCTGTGGTGTAGCGGGTAAAACTGCCGCCTGCAATGCCAGCATTCCATATGGGTGCCGGTTTGAGTCTAGGCTGCTCCACTTCTGATCCAGCTCTCTGCTGTGGCCTGGGAAAGCAGTAGAAGATGGCCCAAGTCCTTGGGCCCCTGCACCCACGCGGGAGACCCAGAAGAAGCTCTTGGCTTCTGGCTTCGGATCAGCTCAGCTCTGGCCATTATGGCCAACTAGGGAGTGAGCCAACGGATGGAAGACCCCTTTCCTTCTCTGTGTAACTCTTTCAAGTAAATAAATCTTTTAAAAAAAAAAAAGGCACGGCTGGCTGGCTCCAGAGCCTCATCCGCCTTGTCCACAGCCTCCAGGCAGTGCCGGTGTTACTTCCAGCTGGGGAAGGTTGCCCTGCCGGGGGCGGGGAACCTGTCTCCCATTCAGATGCTAACTGAAAAACCACCGCCAGCCTTTAACAGGCCCCTCCTCTCCTTTCTGCACCAGCAAGTCAGCAGATACTTGCCTTCCACTTCCACTGCATGAAGACATATTAAGACAGCTTGGATAAGGAGATTATAATTTGTAATTAAATATTAACCTTTCTGACAGTATTAAAATTAAACCACTCAGAATTCTTCATCCCTAATCAGGTGGTTCCTGCCCGTAACTGCATCTTCCCTAATAGTCTTGCTAGTTTATGGCCCTTTCCAGAGTGCTAATTGTTTCAGTCGCTGCCAACCTGATGAATGGTCTTACAAGCGCTCTTTCTGCGGGAGCCTATTAGCATGCCACGCGCCGCCCGCCCGCCTGTCCGGTGGCTCTGCTCTGGGTTTGGCAGCGGCAGCGCCAGGGAAGCTATGCTCTGAGCCTTCAGCCAGTTCTTAGACGGAAGGGGACTCAGGAGGATGCAGACTGAGGTGGCAAGGGGGTGGCTAGATGAGAAGTGGGGTCCAGGACTCTATGCGGCTGGGGCCACTTGGCTGGCAGCAGCCAAAGCAACTGCTCGTGGCCTTGGCTGGGCAGGCTTTCCAAGAAGCCAGGCAAGAACAGCTGGGGTCTTAGCCCCCCCAAACTGGGAAGGCTGGTGGGAACTCTCCACCAGCCTTTTTTGGCCTTCATTGAAATGTTTCTGCATCCTCTCTGAGGAGGGTGCTCTCCACGAGAAAGCATTTCCCATCAGCCCAGAAAGTCCAACTTAGCGAGCCTTGGCTAGTCAGAGAGAACACACAGGGTGGGGTGGGGTGGGGTGGCGTGGCCCTTTCCCACGTGTGGAGAACCCAGAGCCCTGGGCCACGGGAGGGGGAAGAGGATGATCAGTACCACAAGCTCACCTGTGTACAAGGTTGTGTGGGATGCAGACAGGAAAATAAAGCACCCTGTTACTTCTACACGCTTTCTCTTTCAGCCCCAAGCCTCCGTTAGGCACAGCATGGTGGCACTGGGCAGTGACTTTGTATTTTTGAAGCTGCTTCCCTCTCTAGCCTGGACTCTTCAGGGCAGGGCAGAACAGTGGTTTTTTTTGTTGTTGTTGTTGTTTTTTTTTTTGACAGGCAGAGCGGACAATGAGAGAGAGAGAGAGAGAAAGGTCTTCCTTTACTGTTGGTTCACCCTCCAATGGCCGCTGCACCGCGCTGATCCGAAGGCAGGAGCCAGGTGCTTCTCCTGGTCTCCCACACGGGTGCAGGGCCCAAGGCCTTGGGCCATCCTCCACTGCACTCCCGGGCCACAGCAGAGAGCTGCCTGGAAGAGGGGCAACCGGGACAGAATCCAGTGCCCTGACTGGGACTAGAACCCGGTGTGCCGGCGCCGCAGGCAGAGGATTAGCCTAGTGAGCCACAGCACTGGCCCAGAACAGTGTTTTAATAAATGTTTTAGCAGTCTCCAGTACAACACCTGGCACAGGGCAAATGTTTGAAAATGTGTGGAGGAATCTCACTTGGTTTTCCCAAGAGTCAGGCAGAGGAAGGATTATTATTCCCATTTTATAGGTGAAGAAACTAAGGCATACAGGTTGAATAATTTACCCGAACTCCTGGAGCAATTTGGGGCAACACTGGGGCCAGAGCTGGGTCTGCTCCCAGTCATGGCCCGTCTTGCTGACTGCAGGCGTTAGATTCAGATTCTCAGATTTTGGGGGGCAGCAGGAGTGACTGGGTCTCAGCCTGAAGACCAGGCCTTACCTTTTTGGCATCTTTGTGCATATACTTGGCTGTCTGCTTGGCCAGCTCTGTTTTCCCTGTTAAGAAAGAAGGGAGAGGAGCTGGGTCAGGGGCAGATGACGCTCTCTTGGAGGGATGATATGCAGCATGGTGGAAAGAATGTATTTTATGAATGGGAATCCTGAGGCCCAGGGAGGGCTGGTGACTCTCCTGAAGTCACCGAGGGAATATGGAGAAGCCGGGGCCAGAATCACATTCTGAGTTGCAACTGACTTTTCTGCGGCACCATCTTAGGTGTGGGAGGCTGAATCTCCCAAGCCAGAGCCAGCCTGTCCTGAGTCCCAGCACACACCTCCCCTCGCCTGGCAGCATCGCTCTCGGTGCCCACGGCCCTGCCATTCGGTCGGCCCTGGAACCACAGGACAAGCAGAGGAAGGGAAGAGACCAAGAGCACCTCTCCCTGGCTTCTTTGTAACGAAGAGTGACAACAGCTAAGTGGTGGCTCTAAGAGCCACTTGGTGTGAAGTCACTGTGTGGTACAAAAGTCACAGTCCCCAGCACCATGGTCAGGTGTGGTAAGCCTTTGGGATCCCACATCACAGGGAAAGGTGGGCTGTGAAGATGCTGGGAGGGTAGAGCAGACAACTCAACCATGCAATTTCCCATCAGAACAAGGGTGGGTGGTGGTGGAGGTGAAGGGGCGGTCTACGAGGGCACAGAGTAAGGGAGAGAGAATGACCCAGGCCGTCCGGCACAACTGGCCAGAAAAGCACCCAACCCATTTTACTGCAACCGGTTCTGTGCACCTGACACTGACCTGGTCATCAGGGCTTTCTCTAGCTTCTTAAAGCTGAGCTGCCAGGAATCCAGTTGGTATGCTGGGCAGCTGAGGCAGTTCAACTGCTCCCCAAGGGGAGCCTCTGGGGACACGGAGTGGCTGGACCAGAGCTAACACACCCTAAAAGGCCTGCTCCTCCAGGTGAATTAGTCCTTGCCCCCAGTCCCCAGAGGGGGCCTTAAGTCCTGCTACTCAAAACGTGACAGATGATAAAAAACAGTTCTCTTTTTTGGTGGTGGCCCTGTAATTTGGAGGCAGTTGCTTCTGGAGCTGGGAGTTGAACTGGAGGCGTGTAGCATGACCCTGGCCCACAGCAGCTGGGGCTCTCAGGCCTAGGCTAGGCATACCCGCAGCCCTCCCTCCCCAGTGCCTGTTCTGCTCCCAATTACCTATTCCAGATGATCCCAAGAAGAGGAAGACCAGAGGGTGTTCTTCATCGTACCAGCCATTCTCCTTCCTCCGGATCGCTATGGCCAAACACAGATGATGGGGGGACAGGGCGGGAGGCAGATAAATCAATGACACAAAAGGCAGGATAATTATCACTAAGTATACAATATGTTTTACTGCTCTGCGCCCACTCAAAGTCCTCACTACCATTAGTGCTGCCTAATCTGATTAGCTGGCAAGGCCCCTAGAGACACCTAATCAGGTTAGCATGGATTTGGAAGGCTGCCCAGAGCAGATTTCGGATAAAGTTTTCCAGGATGAGCACTCAGCGTTGCCAGGGAAACTGAAAGGCGGGAGGATGGGGGAGTGGAGGTGGGGGGGGGTTGGAGGGGCTGATGAAGGAGAAATTGTGAGGAACTTGGGCTCTCTGGTTACCTTCTATCCCCAGCAGTGGGAGTGTGGGCCTGTGTTCTACGCGAACGCAAGAGGCAGAAACCCACGGCAGGCCCCTGGGGGGACATGGGGTGTGAGCTCTGAACTCTTCCTCATTTGGGGGAAGCCAAGGTCTGTCTGCTGTCTGGATCAGGAAGAGGAAACAGGCTGATGCATTTTCTAGAAGCCAATTAAAGGTGATGTGGAGCTCAGGGCATCGAAGGGGTAAGCCACTTGGTTAGCACATTGCTAATCACAACTTCTAGTGTGGAGGGGGTAGGCAGGGAGTGGACAGGTGTGTACCAGGTTCTCTGGGGGCTCAACTCTTCTAGAGCAAGATCTGACCTCTTTAGGAAGGATGTAATCAAGCACTAAGTATCCAAAGTGAGAAACTACTGTTCAACTCTGGAGCAGGAGAATCAGGCCCAGAAGTATCACCCAAGTATAAGAGCAGGAAGTAGAGCGAGGCAGACCATAAAAGGAAGAAGAATTTCTTGAACACGTTGTATGCTGGGCAGACATGGGACACTGACAGTACGTTTGCTCGAGACCCACACAGACAACCTGAGGAAAGTATTCTCAACTCCGTTATACTGAAGAAGAAACTGAGGAATGGACAAAGAGGCTTGTCCAAGTCACGCAACCAGCAGGAGGTAGGGTTGCTTCTCTCTTGCAATCAGTCTTCTTAAAAATCACTTGTGGCTTCTTAGGAACGTGCGTACCAATTTGGGTTGCATTAATGGAAATACAGCAGTCTGGAGCAGGAAGGGGACAGAACCCTGTAAGGTCAAGGTTAGTCAGCAGACGGAAGAGCACAGCATGTCTGCTCTGGTCCCAGAGGGTCAGGGGAGATTAGCAAAGGGATAGTTAGTGGACAAGCCTGGGAGCCTTGTCAATGGAGAGCTGACAGTCTTAGGGATGCATCTGCCAATGTGTAAATGCTAAGTTGTGTGACAGCGTTTCAAAGGGGCAGCTGCAGAGGTCGGGAAGGACTCTCAGGAAGAGGCTATGGGAGGCTGGGTAGGACTAGGCAGGACAAGGTGGCTGGCATGGGTGGAGCGGCGAGGATCACTGTATGAAGGTCTGCATTACCTGTCCTAGGAGCTCAGCATCATGCCTGTGGTCTTGCTCACTTCTAATGTGCTACTTCCTCTCCAGTTCTGGCCTCAGCAGGATGGAAACCCTGCAACTTCATGGGCATGGCTGAGCCACTTGTGCCTCCCAGGAAGTGCTCCCTGGAGACGCTGAAAGGGGCTTCGGAAAACACTCAGGCCCTCTTCTCTGACTAGGGCCTGTATCTTCCCCAACTAACTGGCCTGGCTTCTATGGAAGAGTTGGCTATGAGGGGAACCCACAGACCTCCTGGGTATTTGAGTGCTGGGGCTGAAGGGGGGAAGTACAAGCCTGGCTGAGGGCAGTTCTTGGTGTCCAAGAGCAGAACCAGGGAGCTGACAGAGTGGGTTTTCAGGGCAACAGAGGTATTCAAATGGCAAAGGTCAGACTTTCCTGAGTCCCAGGTGTGGACAAGTCTGTGTGCCGGAGTGGCGAGAGATGGATCATCTGAAAGGAGCCATACTCTCCCAAAAGTTGCCTCAATTGGGCATCTGGCTTTGGAAGAAGCCAAGCATGACCTGGGTTCAGGCTCCTTGGGCATCTGGGGAGAGAGAAGTACCCAGACACTGCTCAGAGGGGGCCTGGTGGGGACGGGGCTTCCCAGGGTATCAGGGACCTGAGGCGCCCAGCCCAGCCCACTCAGAGCCGCACCTGCTGGGCTGTGCAGTACAGAACACCATGGAGAATGTGGAACTGCATTCTGCCTGGGGCCATCTCTCCCTCTTCTTTTCTAATAATGCACCTGGGAGAGAGCTCTTTATAATGCTGGGCAGACTCCACTGCACAGCTGTCCCTGGTCAATTCTGCCAGACCCAGGGCACAAGTCTGGGGTGGGCTTGATCTGGGCCCCCCATGAAACCGGAGAAATGCCAACCATTAAACAATTACAACTCTGGATATTGCTAATAATATCTGAAGAGAAAAACGGCCAAGCAGATGGAGTCCGACAGAATGAAAAATGGAAGTAGCCAAGATAGACTGGGGGACTGGGGAAGGCGAGCCCCCGTGTGTGTGGCTGGCAGGGGCCTGAGGACCAAGGCTGGGAGCCTGGAGGATTCTGCCCAGGGAGGCTGGGCAGAGACCTGGATGGGCCTGTGTGGAACGTCCAGAGTCAGGGCTCACTGTGGACCAGCAAAAGCACAGCTTACGCGGCTAGCGCTTCACAGTCTGTAAGGCACCTCTGCCTCGTCGTGATCACGTGAGGTGAGCAGGCCAGGGAACTCGATTCCACTGTACAGAGGAAGAACTATGAACGAAGAAGCTAGGTAACCTGCTCAAGGAGATGCTGGGCACTGAGTGCAACTCCGAGCTGGCACTTCAGGAGCTCAGGGAAGGCAGTCCGCTCTCCCCACAGGCCCTCTGCTGCCCCTGTACCTGCTCGTACCCTGGCCTCCCCAGGAAAATGTTTCCTCTGCAGTCTTCCAGTCTGGCTCACTCAGCCATTTAATATGTGGGCCTCAGGAGCCCTGTCCCTGACTGGCAGTGTCAGGGTTTTGTGCACGGGCAGCATGGCCCTTCCCTGGCTGGTCCCCTTGTCTATAAGCTCCAGCCAGGCCCCTCTGCCTCCTCACATGCTGTGCAGGACCTGCCTTGCTGGTGTTCCGTCCCTCACAAGAGTCCTCTCCTGTCCGCGCCTGTCACTACTGGACTACAGAACTCCCATGAACTCCGCCATGCCACACCCACTCCATCAACTCTGGGTACGTGTTCATCGACTGAGTGGGACAGTGGAGAGGGGAGGAGTACAGGATCTAGCCGGGAATCCTACCTCTGTCACTTACTAGTTGACTGACTTTAAGTAAAACACTCATTCCTTTAGAGCCTCAGTTTCTTCATCAATAAAATGGGAAGCTTAAAAAGGTTATGAAACCTTTTTGGAAGTTGCAAGGGTGGAATAGTCGAACTCCAAATGATGGCAGCCAGAGTGGCAGCAGTCACTGGCCAGGCTATGTCACAGGTCCTGGTGATCCTGAGAAGCTGGTTCCGTCTCTGGGCTCAGAGAGGTGCAGTGAAGAGGGCTTCCACCTGTCGAGGCTCACACATCAAGGGGGCAGAGGGACCTCTGTGGGGAGCCCAGCAAAGATTTAAGAATTGCTGACCAAAGGAATGATTTCTTGATCTCTATAGAACCTCAGGAAGGAAGAACAGGTATTTCATCTCCCATTTTACACCAGACAGGAGGAGGCTGGCCTCAAGCGTCTCTTGGCACTCCAGGTGGTTACTGAACCCCTTTCCAGGGAGCCTCAGGCATCTGTTCATCAAACAAGCTGTGTGCCAGGTGCAGGGCGCCCAAAGTGCGTGCTGCTGGGAAATCTCGGGGTGCAAAGTGGACAGGTGCACTGAGAAGTCTGGGAAGACTTATCTGTACCCAGCTGATGCCTATACCTGAGGACGAGGGGCAGACTGCTGGGCAGGTGGAGGTACAACAGGACACTCAGTGTGTGCGAAACCAGGGACAGCTGAGAGCTGTCCCCCCACCCCATCCTTTGCCTATGCGCAGCTCAAGGTTCTGGAGAGTCTCAGTGGGCTGAGACCAAAGCTGGGAACAGTCTTGTTTCAGGCTGTGGCACCTCCTTGGAGGAGCAGGCCTTCAACGGCACTCCCACAGCTAAGCGTTGTCAAAGCGCCTATCAGCAATGTCAAAATGAGTTCAGACTTCATCGTTTTGGGTTCACCAACCTTCCAGGCACCCATGTGCTCAACCCTGGGGGACAGAGCTGATGAGGGTATTTCCTGGCCTTGGAGTGAGGAGGATCTACAAACATGGTTGGTACCATGAGGTAGGTGCGGTGTTGAAGTGATCACAGGAAGCCCAGAGAAAGAGCCCTGAATCCCAGCGGAGCGCCTGGGACAGCAGGCGGCCAGCGGAGTGCGAGCTGTGTTGTGAGCTCATCACTGCCACTCCACAGCTCAGGGCTGACCTGCGTGCACCTCTCCGATCAGACACCTGGCCTCAGAGGGCGCCCAGGGAAGTGCACAACTCGAGGAGCTTATGTTTTGTGAGGGGTTGCTGAGGGAAGCGAAGCAAGAAATATAAGCCCTGCCGTGACCCGGGCTGCAGCTGGGAACAGGAGAGCGGCCACGGTGGTAGGGCCTCCCCAAGGAGGTGCAGGGGCTTCACAGGGCCCACTGTGACCAGGTACAGTGGCTGGGGGTCGCAGGGAGCTCCAGCAGGCTGTCAGGTGTGTGGGAATGACCTGTGTGGGGAATGGCTGCTCCCTGTCACAGATCAGGGAGTACAGACGCATTCCCATCATGCTTGTGAGCTGCTGGCAGGCAGGTGCTACAGCTCTTCCCCTCTCCTCAGAGCACATCAGAGATGGGCGAGGGGCCGTTCCACATCAATTAATTCGACAAACTGCATTAAGCACCTAATCAGGGCCAGGAATTGGGGTGAAAAAAAAAAAAACACCAAACAAATGATTAAGTCTTGGTATCTGTCCCCAAGGAGTTCACAGTCAACTGCTCCTGAACTAAGCAAGGCGAGGCCAAGTGAGAAACCAGCCAGTGTGGAGATGGGCCAGGAGAGAAAGAACTGCCAGCGGCGAGGGCGGCAGTGGCGAGCGCAGGGAGGGGACTGCCACTGCGTGTGTGGGAGGCAGGGCAGGCTGCTGCGAGCAGGACAGAGCCGGCCAGCGGCTGCAGGGCCAGGTTAGGGCAGCGAGACCACGCGGTGGGTGTAGGCAGGACAGGCACGGTTAGATTCGTGCTTTTTAAAGATCACTCCTGGTGGTGGTGAGAACTGATTTCAGGGGAAGGAAAGGAGGCGGAAGGGCCAGCAAGAAGGTCACTGCTGTGGTTCAGACAAGAGATACTGATGTGCTGAGCTGGGGTAGTGGCATTGGGAGCGAAGGGGAGAGGCCAGGTTTGAGAACCAGTTGACTGACAGAACTTGACACCTGATGCTAGTAGGGGCTAAGGGGAAAGGGAGGGATCAAAGAAATGTCTGCTCTTCTAATTCGGAGACACTGACTGGTGGCCAAGAACACAGGAGGTAGCCTAGTTCCCCATGTGCTCAAGAGAGACAGCTGGCTCTTCTCCAGGGAGGATGGAGGTGGTCTGCCCGACAGGTAGGCATTCTGCCTTCCCCGTGACCAGCGGCGGACTCTGGAAGGAGAGCCTTCCTTTCAGCACCCAGGCTCTGGTGTGTGGTATGTGGCGTGTGGGCTGGCTCTGCTTGGGCTCTGATGACCCTAGCAGACCGAGAGGCCGTGGGGCCTGGGCTGTGGGGCTGGTACTTTATCTCCTCCATTTGTAAGGCGGTAACTGAGCGCCGGCCTTGCTAGAGGCCCTGCAGCTGGGGATCACACTGATAAATTCACTGTATTACTTTGCACAAATCAATATCCCAGCACTTACCAGGGGTTGATGTGACCGAAATTGGTTTCAGCCAATTCGTGAGGGTAATAAATGGCCATTTATCAAATCAATTCATTCTGCGGCACTTCTCTGGCTGCCCATCCTCATGGCACCCATGGGGTGCCAGGCTCCTTCCAACCAGTCCTAGCACACGTCTGACACTAACTTAACGGACCTGTGGAGGCCTGCCCAGCCTCTAGTCCCGTACCACTCTCCTGTGTCTGCTTCAGTTCTGAGATCTTGAGATCCCAGGTGTTGCCCGCCTACCACAAATGCTGACCCAGGGAGTACCTCAGGCCTGGGTCCAGAGCCACGGGTAGCTGACCCAGGGACTGACTGTGATTCTGAACGTCAAGAGTACCCGAGCTGCAGCGCTGCTCAGCAGGGTGGGCGCACAGCCGCTGCCCTACAAGTGGAAGCACTCCACAATCCAGGCTCCAAGGGCCCTCCTGTCTTCTCCAGGGTCACTGGCCCACAGCGAAGTACAAGGCACAGGGCCTTCCTCGAGAGCTCTCAGGTGGCAGAAGGAAGCACTGAGGGTGCACTCTGACAGCTCAGGGAGGTGGGCAGGGAAACACCTGCCCTGGGCCAACAGCGAGGGGAGAGAGCAGGGGATGCCTCAGAGGTCAGCCCGGGGCCAGCAGCAGGGTGAGCTGGGGCTGGGAGTAGGGAACAGTCCTAGGTTCAAGGCGAGAGCTGTGGGCTTGACCTCACAAACACTGTGAGGACAGGGACTTGCTGTCTGGCACACACAGGAAGAGCACGTGCTTTTAGATTTAGTCAGTCTAGGATTTAGTGCTTCACTGCATATGCGAGGAAACTCATGCTCAAAGCAGCCGAGGGAGGAGGGCAGGTGGCAGAGCTGACAAGTGGCAGGTCTGTTGTGAGCCCAAGCTGGCCTCACGTGTCCTATCTCAGTGGCCCCCGCAGAGCCTACTTCTGGTGTGCATCCCATCAAGGGACAGACTTGAGAGCTGGTGAGAAGTGAGAGGTCTGAGGGCAGCCAGCAGCCTGCCAGGAAGGGACAGCACCATGATGGCGGCCAAGGCCCTGGCCCGAGAGCACACGAGGCTTCAGCCACAGATGCTTTCTCAGACCTGCACCCAGGTGCTCTGTCTGTCCTGTGGGCTTCTCCTTTCCTCCCAAACCGTGAGAGCGCCCTGTCTCCCCTCCCTCCACCTCAGACACAGCTGTGGCAAAGGAGTGTGGGTGGCTGTTCATACCCACACCACACAGTCAGCCTGCTGTGATCTGCGTCTGAGCAGTATGGCCCTGCGTATTCAAAGCTGGCCTGGATGAGGCTCCTGTGTATGCCGAGGCAGACTGTCGCTTGCTGGGGAGGCAGCCTGGTCTGTGGACTTCTTTTATCTGCTGTCGGGGTCAGGCCCCTGATGAGGGCTCGCAATCCCTCTATGTGGATGATGGAGATCAGGCTGGGCCTGGTGTGTTGTGGGGTGGACACTGGCATTTCTCTAATGGGTATCCCAGGGCCCAGAACGTCCCAGGGGAACAGCCATACTCTCAGCCCCATGGCTCTTCTCAGTGAGAAGAACCTGGTGCGTCCCCACAGCTGCTGGGCTGAGCCAGACATCTTGGGGCAGTGGTTTTTAACCCTCAGCCGGGTGTCAGAGTTGTTGGAAAGGGCTGCTAGAACACAGAACCTGGAGTTTGTGATTCCACAGCTGCTGGGGGAGGCCCGAGCTCTGACTTCTCACCAGTGCCCAGAGGACACTAATGCGGCTGGTCTAAAGACCACGCCTGAAGAAACAGGGCCTTGGGGGAGACCTGTCTCAGCCTGGCCCGGGGCTCCTCTTTCCTCACCCAGCAGTGTGACAACACCCCAGGGAGGCATCAGCAGAAGTGGAGAGCACAGGTGCATCCACTGACGTTAGCAGAGCCCCATTAGATTAGGGCTACACGAAAGGGCAGCCTGGCTCCTGGGGGTCAAAGAATGGAATTAAGTTCTAAGGGTGGAGAAGTACCCAGAAGTGGCCCAGGGGTTCTGCTTCAAACTGGGTCTGCTGCTGACAAACGACACTGAAGTGATGGAGAGGCCCTGGCCTGGCAGACAGAGACACAATTCTAGGGCTGCTTCTACGGCTGCCTTACTAGTGACGGACAACTCACACCCTCCCCACCCCCAAGCCCCACTCCGGTCACAGTTCTTTCAGCAGGGGCAGTGACTAGACGAAGGTCGGCTAAGTTCTAAACAGCCTTGAGCAAATTACGTAAGTGTCACGTACCAGTGTTCACGTGCCAGCATCTTCATCCGTAAAGCAGGGATTTGATGGGCCCACCCTCATAAGGTGGCCGTCAGGATTAAATGACCCAGGGTATGCGGAGCTTACCCTGACGCCTGGCACACAGGCAGAACTCTATGAATGTTAACATCACAAGCGCACCTCTCTTCCAGGCCGTGACAGCAGGTGGACGGCACACGGCAGCAGAGAAGCTGCTGGCCGGCCCTTCCTGGCACTGCCGGGCGCCCATGTACTCACCGGCACCCACGGTGGTGATGGCGCTCTCCTGGCCAATGATGTGCTCTCTCAGTCGCTGCTCCAGGGGGAAGCGGCGCCGCTCCTCAGCCTCACGCTTTCGCTGCTTCTCCTGGTACTGTGGGCAGAGAGGGCAAATGGCTCAGGGGTGCCAGGCCCGGTGGGACCCCAGTTCCCTTCTATCCTGCAACTCTAGGCAGAAACACAGGTTTGGGGCTCAAGGGTCCTGCTGCACAGCTCTGGCTCCCTGGCCCACTGCGGCTGGTCCAGCCCTTGGTCACGCTGTGAGGAAGGGGTGCCAGGCCTTACCCCTGGGGAGCACCCAGTGAGGAGGCCGCGAGGCAGGGCTTGCACACAAATACCACAAATACCCAAGAACCAGCCTTTTCCCTTAGGTTTCAGAGCTCATCTCCAGGACTGTGCCTTTCACTAAAAACACAACTACCTGCAACAAGCTTGCTGTGCGTCTGTCCTCCAACACTGAGGAGCTCCCTGAGGGCAGGCCGCATCTTTTCCTCCTTGCTGCTCCCAGCACAGCTGGGGCATCTGGTGAATGTTTGCAACACTGAATTCAGAGGAGACAGTTCAGAGGGAGGTACACGGGCACAGAAGAGAAAAGCACTGAAGGTGCAGCCCTGGGACTGGGGCTTCCTGGGAGACAGGGCCTGAAGACTCTGGAGGCCTGGGCAGGGAGCTGTGGATGGTCTGGAGAAGAGGAGGGAGGGGAAAGGCAGGGGTCTGATGGTCAAGCATTTATGGAGGTCAGGAGCTGGGGTGGGCATGACAAAGGAAGCAGACTGTGGACTGGGAAGGGAAGACCATGTCTTTGGGAGGCTCCTTTCCCCAGGCCTCTGTGACATGGACATCTTTCTAGAAACAGAGGCGTCAAGTAAGGCCCTGTCACAAAAGTTGCAGCTGCAGATTGCTCTTGCAGGCAGAGTGGATGAAAAATACCTGCTGCTTGGGCAGTGTTTTCCTGTTACGGTAGTGACCTTGACAGAAGTTAAAAAAAATAAATAGCAAACAATCCAATTTTGGCTGTTGCTATCAGTCTGTAACTGAAAGCTCCCATCAGTCCCGGGGTTTCATATGGAGCAATAAGTCGGCGCCAATCCCAGTGGAGCGACGCTTGCCGGCTGGAATCCACAGTGCCACTGTGTAGCTCCCTCAGGCGCCACATACATCACCTGGCTCAGCCGACTCCAGCCATATATCTGCCTCTTCCTCCTCCCTGCCCACCAAGCCCCACTCAGCACTCGGGTCCACTGGGCCAGAGAGCTATCTGATGGTGAGACGAGCACACGCTGGCTGGGGCAGTGCCAGCCTGCAGGAGGGCAGGCGATGCAAGGAGCCTGAAGGGGAAGCTGGCTTGCAAGGACTTGTTGAGTTGGTTTCCGCCCTCCCCTCAGTGAGGGGTCTCAGAGTATTCTGACCTCTGGGCCTTTGCTCACACTGTACTCCACACTAGTCTTCTCTAGGGGCCGGCGTTGTGGCCTAATGGGTTGATCCGCTGCCTGCAATGCTGGCATCCCATATGGGTGCAGGTTCGAGTCCTGGCTGCTCCACTTCTGATCCAGCTCCCTGTTAATGGCCTGGGAAAGCAGGGGAAGATGGCCCAAAGTGCTTGGGCCCCTGCACCCAGGTGGGAGACCCGGAAGAAGCTCCTGGCTTTGGCCTAGCCCAGTCCTGGCCATTGCAATCATTTGGGGAGTGAACCAACAGATGGAAGATCTATTTCTCTCCCCTCCTCTAACTCTGCCTTTCAAATATAAAATTAATCTTTTTAAAAAAGTCTTCTTTATACACAGCAATCTCTCAGTGCCATGGTATCCACCCTTTGAATGTGGCACTGTCTGTGGAGCCTGCGGGAGGGCTCTGTGCTGGCCCCAGCCCCTGGACCTCTGGAGTGCCTAACTTCTTGATTGTCTTTCTTTACTCAACCATGGGTATTAGTTACAAAGACCATGTTTCCTCCATCTCTGTGGCTCTGGCACCAGCACAGGGTCAGGCTCCCAGGGTAGTCAGTACATGCTGCTAACCGAAGGAAGGGAACTACCGTTTGTGGAATGGCAGCTGTGTGCCTGGCACTCTACTCAGCACTTGATGCACAGTGTCTTGTTTAATTCCCAGTCACTCCCCATCTGAAGTCTGGCTCCCCTTTTGGGTCTTGGTAAGGCAGGCTGAGCAGCAGAGAGAAGTTTTGCTTCAGACAGATGTGCGTTCAGCCCTTACCTTCCCTACTCACCAGCCAGCAACCTGTGGTCAGTCCACAGGGACAGCACTCATACTTCACTTGAAGGCTCCTGTGGGACGCTGGCGAGGATGAAATGAGATAATGCCATCGAGTGTGCAGCAGACTGTGGCCCAAGGCAAGTGCACACATGTGTAACAGGTGGTCCCATGTGACTCCAAGGACTAACAAAATGCTTTGCCCTTACTGAGCCTTTGCCATGTTACCCTCCTTCTGTACTACATTTTGGTAACAGATCACCTAACCCAGTGAGTTCTGGGCACTGGAACCCCTCTAATTAATTTAATCATGGGCAGAACTCCATAGATAAAAGAAAAAGTTGCTCTGGCCTCAAGTCAGGAGCCAGGTCCACAGGATGCCCCCTCCACCGCAGAGTGGCCCTTGAGGCTCCCTGCTCCAGGGAGCAGAGCTCTGCAGGGGACAGTTTCAACACCAACTGGGCTCTGGAGATGGCTCACATCTCAGTTTTCCTTACATGGAGGAGAATTCCACCTCTAGGTACTTCCCACTCACTGGGCCGTTGGGTCCCACAGAACCTGCTCTCTCCTTTTGCCACAGGGAAGGCTGAACATGACTTTTCTTTCCACTTTATGGATTAGGGTACAACTATCAGGGGCCCCCTATGTCTCTCTAGGCAAACATTTCTGTCTCCTGCAGTGTTCTTCAGTGCCATCATTTTAGGTTTCATAAGATTCCTGTTACTTTCTTGGGCAAGAGGCAGGGCCCTTGACTTTACTGGGGATGAGTAGGATGGCTGGGGTAGGGTGGTTGGTTCCTTAGAAGCTTCTAGGTGGTGGTCTTAAATATGGCTCAAATTATGGCCTAAATTTCTGAGTGCATCTGATTTTCCCCAACCTGAAGTCCCAAATATCTACAATAATTCAGAAAATCCTCTGAAAATGGATTAGACTCTTGACAGAAACATACAGCACACTGGACTGAACCAGGTTCAAAGTTACTGCTTCATGTTCTTTACCCAATGCTGAGTACAGCATCTGTACTAAGATATGTGTTGACTGAATGAAAGATTTTTAAAAGCCTGAGCCATTAGCCATATCTTGCAAAGCCTAGCCAGTACAGGAAACCAGAGAAGGAAAATTCATGGTTTGTATACATTCTACTTGGGGAAAGGAGAAAAAATGATGAGGGAAAGAGTTTGATAAGGGCTCCATAAATGTAGGCTCCTACTGTCCTGGCTCTTTGAGAAGATGGGGAGGAAGGATACAGGACTGAGCTCAAGGCTCTGCCTTGATGGGGTTCTGCTGAGGAAGACAGGGCAGTAACCCAGCCTGCAATAGCAGAGGGGCTGGCCTGAGAAAGGCACCATGAAGGAGCCACCCAGAAGAGCAGGAGTCGGGGAATGGTCATCTTAATAAAAGCCACATGCAATTAACTTCAGAAGCCCTCACCTGGAGCTGGCAGCAACCAGCTTCCCATGCTGCATCTTGGCTGGATAATCACAGACACTGGTTTCCATCAGTCTTGATTTAATATGGCACCCCTCCTGGCTGTGAGTGCATTTACAGGAAAGGGCTGGGAGGCAGAGGCGAAGCCCAGCTGGGCTCACTCTGCTCAGAGGAGGGTGTCTGGGCTGACTGGCTCTTCAGTGAGGGCTACCAGGAGAAGGGATGTGGCAGGCATCCAGATTCTGACTGTTGGGCATCCCTCAGGGCACAGGTCTGAGGACGAACCCAGCACTGAGTTCACTGTGAGAGCAGCTAGGCTGAAGGAGGTGGGTAGGCAAAATAAGACACTGGGCGGGGGCCAGTGTTATGGCACAGTGGGTTAAGCTGCCACTTGCAATGCCAGCATGGTACACAGGCACCGGTTTGAGTCTCGGCTGTTCCACTTCCAATACAGCTCCCTGCTGATGCACCTGGGAAAGCAGCAGAGGATGGCCAAAGTCCTTGGGTCCCTGCACCCATATGGGAGACCCAGATAGGGCTCCTGGCTTTGGCCTGACCCAGCCCTGGCTGTTGCAGCCACATCGGAAGTGAATCTGTGGATGGAAGACTTCTTTCTCTGACTCTCCCTCTAACTCTGCCTTTCAATAAATAAAATAATCTTTAAAAAAAAAAAAAAGACCCTGGGTGGGACCAGGATAGGCAGGTATGGAAGGGGAAGAGCAGCGATGGCAGGCTGCAGTTTGCCTCATGTGGGGCTGCTGCTCCCAGACACAGATGCAGATACACACCCTACTCCTGACTGCCTGATTCAGATCCTAATCCATGTCAGTCAGAGCTTCAGCCACAACCTAAAACGGTGACAGAATTGGGTAGGGAGGTCCACAAAGGGGACCAGGGGTTAATGATGAGGATGGGGGGTGGGAGAGTGAGAGGGACACCCAGGGAAGGAGCACTAGTGATAGAGCAGCCCTGTCCAATAAAGAAGTCTGGGGGATGCAGAGAAGATGGGAACATGAGGATGGGGGATGAGACAGGCACCCACACAGATGCATCCCTGGAGAGGAAGGCTGGACAAAAAGCAGGTGTCAGCACCATCAGACTTGGGAACTATGAACTCAGTGTCCCTGATCCAGTTCTCCTCCCCTTCAGTCAAAGCTCTCTTTGTGGCTACAGCCATATTTGAAATATGGGAATCTGACCATGTCACTCCTGGCAAAGAGCAGGACTGACCCAGAGATAAAACTGGTGAAAGAGGGTTAAGAGGGGTAAAAGGTGTCTAAAGTGAGAAAATAAGTTAGTATTGTTCTCTGTGCATTGCAGTGCTTGGGGGTCCCTGATGCTAATCTACCCCATAACTGGCGATGGGAACTTGGATCACTCAGTCACAAGTGTCTGCCAGCTTCCTCCACTATCATCTCCCCCTTTGTGGTTAAGTAAGTATCTCAAGGGAACAGACCTTGACACTCCTCAGGCTTCCACTCACTAGCTTTCATATCCATTGCTGGGTCTTGTCTGATCTGCAATCGGCTGTTTTAATCCTCATGGCCTATGAAGCTGATGGTATCCGTACTGCACACAGATTAATTTCAAGTAGAGTAACAGACAGAACACGAACCCCTGTGGTTGGACTCCAGAGCCTTCACTTCACATGTGGAAGTCAGACCTCTGCCCTACCTTTAGGGAGTTCAGAGTCCACTCATGGAGATGGTGTCCCTGTTTCTACCTAAGGCTACCTAGTGAACTTATTGAAAATAAACACCAGAGGGTGTTCTTGTCAGGAATACACAATCTGAGCTGAATCACAAGGAAATGTTCGGTAAATCCAAACTGAGGGATATTCCACTAACAGGCTGTGCTTGATAAAATGTCAAGGTCATAACGACATGGAAAGATTGAGCAGTTGTTCTAGATTAAAGGAGGCTAAAGAGACATGACAACTGGATGCAACTTAGGATCTGGAATCTTCCTTTCTTATAAAGAGAATTACTGGGGTAACTGATGAAATCTGAGTAACATCTTAGTTAACATCAATACTAACGTGGGGCCACTGCCTGCAGTGCCGGCATCCCACACGGGTGCCAGTTCGAGTCCCGGCTGCTCCACTTCTGACCCAGCTCTCTGCTATGGCCTGGGAAAGCAGTAGAAGATGGCCCAAGTCCTTGGGCCCCTGTACCTGTGTGGGAGACCTGGAGGAAGCTCCCTGGCTCCTGGCTTCGGATCGGTGCAGCTCCAGCTGTTGAGGTCAATTGGGGAGTGAACCAGCGGATGGAAGACCTCTCTCTCTGTCTCTCCTTCTCTCTCTGCATAACTCTTTCGAATAAAATAAATCTTTAAAAATAATACTAATGCCCAGATTTTGATGACTGTACTGAAGTTCTCTAAGAAAATGTTCTTTTTTTGGAGAGGAGTTTACAAAAATTTAGGAATAAAGGAGCATAAAATGTGTTTCACTTACTCTCAAATGACTCAGGAAAACTGTATCTAAGTATTATTTACATCTATAAAAATAATAAATGTGACAAATATTAACAGTTGGGAATCCTGGTGAAGGGCTTACCAGAATCCATCGAATTATTTCTGGACTTATATAAAAATAAATATAAAAATATCAGGACAATGCTTCCCTTTTGGGGGTGGGTAGTGGCTGAAGTGCTGGTAATGGTTTCTTTTTTTTTTTTTTTTTAAGGTTTTATTTATTTATTTTAGAGGCAGAGATACAGACAAGAGAGGGAGAGATAGAGAAAGTGGTCTTCCATCCGCTGATTCACTTCCCAAATGGCCAAAACAGCTGGAGCTAGGCCTATCTGAAGCCAGGAGCCAGGAGCCAGAAGCCAGGATCTTCTCCCAGGTCTCCCAAGTGGGTGCAGGAGCCCAAGCACGTGGTCCATCTTCCACTGCTTTCCCAGGCCATCATCAGAGAGCTGGGACACAAACCAGTGCCTATACAGGATGCCAGTGCCACAGGCGGAGGCTTAGCCTACTGTGCTACAGTGCCAGTTCCAGTGGTCCCTTTCTTGATCATGTGTGGTTAACTTGTGAAAACACAATGCACTGTGTATTTCTGATATGCACATCTTATATGCATATACTTCAATAAAAGTTTATAGAGGTTACAAAAAATTTAAAAAAAGTGAAAGCTTGCCCCTGTTATGCTTGGCACAGTGTGCGGCTCATGTGAGCCACCAGGCAGAGTGCAGGTCCCCTACATAATGAGAAGCGCAGCAGCGAACAGGCTGAACGAGGCAGGGAGGAAGAACACAACCCTCTTCCTCTCCTGGAGGGCTGGGCTCAGCTCTGATGGGAGCACCCAGGCGCACAGCCTGGAATGCGGGCCCAGAGGAGCGTCACATCCCCAGCTCCCCCTGCAGCAAATGAAAAATTATAGAGATAGGAAATATGCTTGTGATCCTGTCACTGGGATATGCAAATAAAATATATAGGATAGGCCTATCTGCCTAATATTCCTGCCAATTCATTCTCTGGGTGTGATTAAAATGAGCAATAAATTCCTCGTGAGTCTCGGCGGAATGAGGATCTGGGAGAGGAGACGCAGGCTGGCACGAGTGCGTCCCCCTCAGCTGAATATTCATCACGGGATAGCGCCCCATATTTTTGTTTTATCTGCCATCATGTGCACAGAGATATATTTCTAGCTCTCCTTCGTCTCTCAGTCAGGACATGAAAGCAGTCTAAGCGTTAGGCATTAAACTCCCCATCTATTCAAAGCCCTCGTGTGGGATCACAGGCTGCCTCCTCTTGGTGCGGGTCCCTCCTAAGCCATGAGTCCGCCTGCAAGTATCAAAGCTAAGAGCGTCTGCCTCACCCCCAGCCAGATGGGAGCCAAGGGAACCCGAAGTGAGGACAAAAGCATGCCGGCCATCAAAGGGACAGAGGTTCTTCAGGTTAGTGATGGCAAATGATCTGCAGTAATTACTCTTGTGGACTTTAAAGTGGGAAAACCACCAACGAAACTAAGTGGAAGAATGCAGATTCCAAATACACAATAGGATCATAATTCAAACATCTTCTGGGCCAAGTGGAAACAGCAGTGTGATAAGGATGGACATCATATGGCAGGGGATGAGGGGCCTGTGGCTGGAGAGTCCTCACCCCCAAGGCACTAAATTCACATTTTTGAGAAACTCTGGGATGGGAAAATAAAATGTGGATATCAGTTTGAAACTACTGGTATATACAGTAGGCTATCAAGGAGTTTTCAAAAACAAACAAACAAAAAAACCCAAAAACACAAAAACCAAAAAGAAGGCCATCAGGGGCTGGTGCTGTGGCAGGTTAAGCTACTGCTTCCTGGCATCCCATATCAGAGTGCTAGTTTGAGTCCTGCCTGCTCTGCTTCCAATCTAACTCCTTACTAATGCATCTGGGAAGGCAGCAGATGGCCCAAGTAGATGACAGGGCTGGAGTTCCCTGCTTCTGGCTTCAGCGTGGTCCAGACCTGGCTGTTATAGCTATTTGAGGAGTCAATCAGTAGCTGGAAGATCTCTTTCTCCCTCCATCTCTCCCTTTCTGCCTTTCAAATAAATAAACAGAATTTTTTAAAGGCCACTTATAAAATATACACAGATATGGTCCAGTAAAGGCTAATACAGTATCATAAAAGGAAAGATGACTCAAATCCTAATGGTCACTTATAATGTCTGATTATCTATAAGCTCTTGGCATTTTTTTTTTAAAAGATTTATTTTATATATTTGAAAGGCAGAGTTACAGACAGAGGGAGAGATAGAGAGATCTTCCATCTGCTGGTTCACTCCCCAAATGGCTGCAACAACCAAGGCTGGGCCAGGCTGAAGCCAGGAGTTTCAACTGAGTCTCCCACGTGGGTGCAGGGGCCCCAGGATTTGAGCCCTCCTCCACTGCTTCCCCAGGTGCATCAGCAGTGAGTTGTATCGGAAGTAGAACTGCTGGGACTTGAACTGGTGCCCATAGAGGATGCTAGCATCACAGGTGGTGGCTTAATCCATTACATCACAACGCCAGCCACTCTGTATTCTTTCTTATAGTGTCAGATTTCCCATCTATGAAAGAGGGATAGTAAGAGCTACTTCACAGATCTGTCAGAGGATTAGAAAAAGTATGTATTAGAGATGCTCGTATCTAGATGCACTTGATAAATGGTACCTATTATTGTAAATAATTAAAATATCAATAGTGGTTATGTTTAGGCAGCAGGGCTGGAATGCTTCTGAGATTCAGCTCAGTTGTCATCTCTTCCAGGAAGCCTTCCTTGATAAGTCATACCACTGATGACCCAGTGCAGTCACAGCTTCCTTGCTTGTCTCCCTATGAGACTGTGAGCACCTGGAATGTTTTACTCATCTGTCTTCTTCTAGTCTAGCCCAGGGCCTGGTAAGCAGATGTCATTCATATATGGCCTGCATTATTTCCCTTCATTTTTTTCTTTTCTCTATTTCCAAATATTCTACAGTAAGATATATGACTTTAAGACTTACAAATTTCCTATAACGAGCACAATCTGACTACAGAGTAATAGGTGGGCGATGCTGGACAGATGGAAGGGGAGGCAGACAGGAACAGAGCGTGAGGACGCCATGTCTAGACGGGGCTGGACGAGGCCTCAGGGGGAACCTCAGAACCCTCTGGGCCTGAGCTGTCGTGTTACTGATGCAGCGCCTCAACCCAGAGAGCCAGCTGCTTACTTAGCAGCAGAAGGAGACAGAACCAGGTTTAAAACTGTGCTCTTCCCACAAAAGTCTGCCTCAGAATTTTGAAGAGGCAGCATGCGCAGCTTGGAGGAAGATGGGGTGCAAAGAATATTCAGTCAAGTGGCTGCTGAACAGCCAAGAGAAAGAGGATGCTGCTGACGCCCAGGAAGAGCTGACGGACAGCTCAGTGGCCACACACATCAGGACTGAAGGGTCCAGTGCAGAGTCACAACAGATAAAGTGGTCTTCAGCTGAGCGGCCATGGAAACCCTGCACTGGCTCCATGTGGTCTCCTAGTCTCCAAAGGCAGCCCTTCCACTACGGCTCGGCTGCAGCAGGGAGCTCTGGCCTGCAGCTTCCAGTCAGTAAGCCTGGCTCTCAGAGTTCTGCCACCGAATGAATCTTGTCCCCTCCCACCCAGAGTTGTTACTGTGCCTAAGAGCTCAGCCTCTCCTCTCCAGCTCAGATGCCCCTACTTCCTTCAGCTTTTCCTCATGGCATGTTTTCTTTGCCACCCTGCTGCCCTCCTCTGCAGACTCAGAGCTCCATGTCTACTTAGAGGTGGGGTCTACAACTGCTCTCTGTGCTCCATAAAGGTCTGACTGGCATAGGGGTTTGCAACTACCATGTGCTTCTTTTGGTCACTGGCTTTGTAATGATGTGGTCAACATCAAGCCACGCGCCTCGGACAGCCACATTTTGTAGGTCCCTCAGTAACCCTAACCCCTCCACTTGGCACTGGCACCAAGAGCACTGCTCTCCTGCTTGATATGGCCAGACTAGCACCTGCCCTATGTCACACCACCTGACAAAACATAAAAGGACTCCAGGCCAACTCCAGTACTTGTCCCTCAGGGGACACTGATTGGGCTGAAAGAGGAGACGATGGGAGTGGAATCTCTTTGGGTTATGTGAAATGGTGCATGTCTTTTTAAGGCCCGTGGGGAAGCTGAACTGACTTCCAGGGAGGCTCCTGAACAAAGGAGGGAAGCACTTGTCCTCTGGAATTCAGCAGCTTTTTATGGTTCCAAAGACCCCTTGGGATGGGCTGTGAAAAGCCAGTAATCCTCCCTCACTCCTGCCATTCTCTGGAGAAACTACTGCAAGACAGCTGCCGACCATACCTGGGATGTAGGTTGATGCTGATGACTAAGCATTTCCAGTTTTCCCCTTCTAGACACTTGGATACTTTTCTCGGCTCCCTTGTGGTCGGGTGGGATCATGGGATTGATTCTGGCCAATGAGTTTTGAGTGGCAGTAAAGGGTCCTACTGCCAGATTGAGTATTTAACTGTAAGTATTCAAAATACATTTTGCCCTTTGGCAAGCAACTGGCAACATTCCAGTGGGTGGCTGCCCTGCTAGCCAGGATCCCTGAGTGTCTGGGATGAGCAGAGCCTGCCTCCCACCCCCAATCACAGGGAACATGTGAAACAACACAAAAATAAATCTTGTTTTAAAGCACTTAACTTTTGGGTGCCTGCAACAGCATAATCTAACTTATCCTGGTACACAATCACAAACTGAACAGTACCCCAGAACCCATTTAGTCCAATATTTTCATCTCAGACAAAAACTGAGCTTCAAAAAGGAGATGTGCTAGCTCAAGGTCAGGCAGGCAGTGTATGGTGGAGCTGGAATCAGAACCCAAATCACCTCTGTCTCAGTCCAGTGAGTCAAGTGATCTGACTCAAGACAGAGGATATTTGCCACTAGGTGGGACCTGCCACACTGAATCATCTCCATGTACTTCAGCCAATCTGCAGACAAGGAGCTATGTGAGGCTGGAAGGAGAACAAGCCTGGGAGCCAGAAATGAGGCTTTTCAGGCCCAGTCCTGCCACTAAACCTACTGCATGACCTTGTGATCAAGCCTGCGAGTTTCAGTTTTGATGTGAACTCACTCAGGGACCAAAGGCAAGCCACATCACAGCCCAGGGCTCCAGCTTCCCTAGAGGAAGATGAATCAGCTGGTTTAGGTTTCGGAGATTTAAAACATGTGCCCGTGGGGCTGGCATTATGGCACAGTGGGTTAAGCCATCACCTGCAAGGCCAGCATCCCATAGGGGAGCTGGTTTGAATCCCAGTTGTTCTATCTCCTACTTCCCAGCCCCCCCGAAATGCACCTGTGGGTGATGGCCCAAGTATCTGGGCCTCTGCCACTCATATGGGAGACTTGGACAGAGTTCCAGGCTCCTGGCTTCAGCCTGGTCCAGCTCCAATTGTTGTGACCATTTAAGGCATGAACCAGAGGACAGGAGATCTGACCATCCCTCAGCCTTTCAAATAAATAAATAAATAAAGCTTCAAAAACAAAAGAAAATAAAACAAAACTCGTGCCCACTGTAGAGTCCCTTCAGAGAATGACGCTTATCTATGGGCAGTGCTCTGGGCCACTGTCCCTTCTACCAGGACAGACCAGCTTCTTGATGAATTTGTCATACTTAACTAAGTCTTCTCACCACTGAATTTGATGATTTCTAAGGTTCCTGCCAGCCCACAGATTTGTGATTCTAGTTCTTGGACTCTGTCCAGCAGTTCCGGAGTTACAGTTCTGCAGCTAGGAGGAGCAGAAGACTCAGTCATGTTTTCAGGGAGCTCAAAATTGAGGAGACTGAAAGACGGAGGTGTCTGGGGCTCAGATTCTGCACCAGGCTCTCTGGACTGTGTGTGCAGGGAGGATGGCCAAGGACCGCTTGATGAGTTTGTAGACAACAGGAGGCCTGGGTAGAGGGGGTAGGATCTTGCTGAGCTCAAGATTCTGTCTGCAGAGTCCCCTTCCTCTGCAAGGAACTGGGAGACCCAGTGCCACAAATACTGATTTTGAAGGTTAATCTTCAGAAGCCAGAAGTAGCCCAGGCCTCTTCCTAGTCATGATAGGGGCAACTTCTTGTTCTTGATGAGAATGGGGGCTGGATTTCCATTTAAGCATACAATAACGATCTGAGGAGAAGCGGCCTCTGATGTGCTGCCTGACATAAATTAGTGAGCATGAGATTAGATGATGCATGGAGTGCCCATAGGTTGCCTCCCCTCTCTGACACTCACCTTGGTCTCAGCCGTCTTTAGAAGCTTCATCACCTCCCCTTCCCGGGCATAATCCAAGGCTGTATGTCCCATTTCATTCCTCAGCAGAGGGTTGGCTCCTGCAGGAGAAACAGCCAGAGGCTTTGTGAATGAACAGTGGTTCCAAACCCTTCACTTAGACGTGGCTTGGGGAACCGATTTCAGCATGGGAAAGCCCAGGGAGACCTTAGAAATTGTAGAATATGGGAAAAACACATCTAACTCTGGGAGAAGAGGTCAGGGTGTTGGGACTCTGACATGTGCATACAAACCCTACCCACACAGAAAGAGAAGTATACTCAGGAAGTAACCAAGGGTTAAGACTCAGTTCCTGGGTCCAGTATTATGGCATAACTGAATAAGCTGCCACCCGCAATGCCAGCATCACATATGGGCATGCACCGGTTTGAGTCCTGGCTGCCCCACTTCTGATCCAGGTCCCTGCTAATGCAACTGGAACAGCAGTGGAAGATGACCCAAGTCCTTGGGCCTTCACATCCTTATGAGACCTGGATGAAGCTCCTGGCTCCTGATATTTACCTGGCCCAGTCTCGGCTATTGTGGCCATCTGGGGAACGAATCAGTGGAGGGAGGATCTCTCTATGTATCTCTCTCTCCCTGTAACTCTGCTTTTCAAATAAGTAAAATCTTAAAACAAAACAAAACAAAACAAAAACAACTACCACCACCACCACCAAAAAACTTAGTCCCTACCACAAAGATATGATGGGCTAGCTGGGGCCCATTCAACACAGGACCCAGCTGGCTTAGGGTAGGTTGCACTGTTTGTGGATGCACAGTGAAAATCAATGTTTCTCAGTCTGCAAAAACATTTGTATTACGATATAAAACATAAAACTATTCCTACTGAAACACTCCTTCTTAAAGGACCCTGCAAACATTTACTCTGCATTTATGTGTGGCCATCTCTCCGGGCTGCAGAGGAAGAGGCTAAACTACACAGGTGTGAGAGGAGGAGAGGAAGTGGTAGACTATGATGTACAACCTAGACAAAGGAAACTTTTATTATAAGAGAGAAAATTAACACTTATACATGATACTATTTTCTATCAGTTTAGTACAAAATACTGATATCTATTATTTTATTAAGATAAAATTCACATACCATGAAACCTTTTAAAGTACACAACTCATTGGTTGTACACACACTCACAAGCCGTGAAACTGTCTGATTTCATCTATTAGTAGACACTCCGCATTTCCCTTGGCCCGACAACCACTACTTTACTGTCTCTCTGGATTTGCCCCTTCTGGGTACTCCTCGTGAATGCAAACCTACACGGGGTAGTCCTCTGTTTCTGGCTTCTCTTGCTTAGCCTGTTTTCAGGGCCCATTCACACTGAGGCATGGGTATTCTACAAGCAGATGGACATGTGGACCACATCCCCTTTTGGCTGTAATGTGCAGTGCTGCTGTGACTGCCTGTATACAAGTCTTTGTGTGGATGGACACCCGCATGTCTCCTGGGTAGATGTCTAGGAGGTGTGAACATGTTAGTACACTTTCTACCCATTTCATCACACAAAGCCTCACAATCACCCTGAGGGACGGGAATGAAAATTCCCAAGCTAGAGATGTGGCAGCTGAGCTCAGAGAAGTGAAATACCCAGCCCAAGGCCACAACACCAGCTTTAACTGTTTGGACCACACCCTGGCTAGGAGTCTCTCAGTGGCCTCTCACCAGCTAAGGGACCGAGTGCAGCCTCCCTAGGAGGGAAGGTGTCTGCTCTCGTCCATTCTTTCTTTTGGTTCTCCGGGCATTTACTGGGCACTGTAGGGCTCTGTGTGCAGGATGATGGGGGACTGACACAGGCAACGAACAGTTTTCTTCTTTATATTTCTTGGCTCTATGGCAACAGAAACCTTGGCTGCTCTCTATTTGGCTTCTATAAAACCACTTCCCAGGTATTCTTCTCCATCTTGTGACCATCCCCTTTACAGGTTCTTTGTGCTGCCCTAAGATTAGGAGCCACCTGGTGTTCGAGTCTCACAGGATTCCAAGTCTCCAGGAGGCAAAGGGAATGAGAGGTGAGCACACAAGTGTGACGGAGGCCGAGTGTGATCAGAGTGCAGCAGACAGCACAGTGGGGGCTCAGGAAGGAACGATGCGCTCAGGGGCTTGTTTGCCTGGTGTGGCCTTCCTAGCCTGATCCTGCCTTTTTCAGGTACTTGGGACTGAGGGGGCTCTGCTAGAGTGGAGGGGCCAGCGGCAGACGGCATCCCGCCCTTCCCCACAAAACTCCTGCAGCATAGGGGGCGGAGAAGGAGGCACAGTTGCATGCCGAAAGGCCTAACACTGGGCAATCTCAAGAGGAGCTCTGTTACCAGACATGGACTGGAGTGGAAGGGGGCATCAGGGAGAGACCTCTGGAAAGGAAAGAAAAGAACTGCAAAGAGAATACAGATGGAATGGATAGGAAGAGAGAAAGAAAGAGGGGAGGAAGAAGAGAGAAGTGGAAAAAAGGACAGGGGTGAGATTAGTTGCTTCAAACAAGTGCTGTCAGTGATCTATATTTGCTTACAGAATGAAAAATGGGTGCCATAAACATTGGCCACTGAGTAATTTCTAGTAGGAGTCGTGTCACTTCTCATAAAGGCTGGGATGGGGACAGGTAGGACATCCCCGCAGCTGGGCCAGTGGCGGAGGAGCTTCTCTTGGAGCGGCGCTGCCTCCAACCCAGGAGGCACTGGCTCAGGCCCCGTCCGCCACTCGTGCTGCTGGAGGTTCAGGAGCCGCAGGCAGCAACTCTGCCCCCACTTTAGGAAGGCTGAGAGGGGCACCATAGATAATGTCCATCTAATATTAGTCCCCTAGCCCCACACCCTGCTCTGACTTGACTAATTGCTGTAATAATTGATAGAACCTGACTTCCACCACTGATCAATTTCACCTCCACGACCAACGGCCACAAACCATTACACTCCAATAAATAAGTATGTTGGGCCTCACCCGCCTGCCCTCTCTGGGGGCGTCAGGATGGCCCGTGCCCTGGCCTGACCTCCCCTTGCTTCCCATCCAGGGCCCCTCCGGGCCGAGCAGCTGGTCTAGAGGGCCAGGCCTCTGGGAGCAAGTGAGATGGCTGGGCGGAGGTGGGGAGCACTAATCGCAGGCCATCCGTCACCTCCCACTGGCTGTCTGGGGCTGGGGCAAACACCTGGAACACCCCAGGCAGTGTGGTGCAGGACCCTCCCTCCTCTCCCTGCTCCAGATTAGAGTGTTCCAGCTTATAATATTTGATAAATAGCACGCTGGCTTCCTGGCAGCCCTGCTGCGGCTGCGCCTGCCCGCTACAGCTGTGGAAGGTCACTCATTGGGGAAATATGTTTCTGTCAGTGGTATTGAAAAAAGTTTAGTGGAGTGACAGGCCTCAATTTTTCAAATTTTATTAACTCTATCCTCTTAACCATTTGTCTTGAATTCCTCCAGATTCTGGGGGAGCTGTCAATAGGACTTGGGCCAGGAAAGTAGGGTGGGGGTGTGTGGGTGATCAGGGGCTGGTGCAGGCTGGTGCCACGGTGGCTAACAGGGGTCTCATCACTCAGGGTAGAGTAAGACAGAGGCAGTGGTGCTGGAGGGAGAGAAGCCTGGTCCACTGGGGTCTAGGGAGCCCAGTGCTCTTCTCTGGTACAGTGCCTGCCTTTCATCTGACCCAATCACAGACTCTCCGATGGAAAAAGACCTCAATGGCTGAGTTACCCCAGCTCCCTAGGAAGAGGCTCCCCCTCCAGTGTAACTGAAGCAGGTGGTCACTCAGAATCCCCACGGCCCTGTGAGCCATGCCCCCCCATTTAATGAGGACAGAGTCTGTCTTACACAACCCCAACCTCTCTCACCAGCAGCTCTCCCACCTTGGTCTTCCTGCAAACCCTTGTTCATCTCTTAAGACTCAGTTCAGGGCCGGCGCCGCGGCTCACTAGGCTAATCCTCCGCCTTGCGGCGCTGGCACACCGGGTTCTAGTCCCGGTCGGGGTGCCGGATTCTGTCCTGGTTGCCCCTCTTCCAGGCCAGCTCTCTGCTGTGGCCAGGGAGTGCAGTGGAGGATGGCCCAAGTACTTGGGCCCTGTACCCCATGGGAGACCAGGATAAGTACCTGGCTCCTGCCATCGGATCAGCATGGTGTGCCGGCTGCAGCGCGCCGGCCCTGGCGGCCATTGGAGGGTGAACCAACGTCAAAGGAAGACCTTTCTCTCTGTCTCTCTCTCTCACTGTCCACTCTGCCTGTCAAAAAAAAAAAAAAAAAAAAAAAGACAAAAAAAAAAAGACTCAGTTCAGGCTTCTCCTCTGGGGAGCTTTCCTTACTGCACTCCAGTTGGGTTGCATCTGAGTGGCTGCAGGGATCACTCTGCATTAGAGCCTGTCCCCATGCAGACTGAGAGCCCTCCAAAGGCAAAGCCTGTGATGCATTGTTGCATCCTTGCTCCCTGGCACAGGGCCTGGCATGAAGGGACTGTGCTCTCCCCATGTGCTACCTTCGGAGGCCACACAGAACATGGCTATTGGTTCTGCCTCAGAACAGTCTTTTTGACAGTGAGAGCATGGCAAGGTTCCTTGTTCTGGTTCCAGTTGGGCCCTAAAACCTGTTAGGCTCTGTAGGTGAGGAATGAGGAGGAAGGCGTTGCAGAGCCGCCCACCGGCCCTTCCTAGATAAAGTGTTGAAATCCAGGAGGAGGGTAGGAGCAGATCTTCTCTTGCTTCTGGGAAAGCTCACAAGCTTGGGGGTGGAGTGGGAGGAGGCTTGTCACTCCTGCCTCCCTTGATACTGCCCTGACCTGGCCTTGCTCCACCTCTGTGAATATCAAAGAATATAATGAGAACAAGAGGGCTGAACAAAAATAAAAATAGTAAACGCTCGTACAAATTTATAAGGCTATTATTATCAATAATATCAGCATGCTCACTAATTCTGTGAGCCTCTCAGTGCTGTCAGCCATACTGAATCCAAGGACACAGACAAGTAAACAAACGGCTCCAAGCGCTATGTGCTAAGTGCACAGAGAGGCACTCACAGAGCTGTGGGAGCCAAGAAGTGGTGGGGCTGGAAGACTGGACAAAAGAGCTGATGTGTCAGCCAGGCCTGTGAAATGAGTCAGTGCTGTTAGGAGACACAGATGGCACTCTAGGCCCAAGGAGCTGGAGGTGCTGGTCAGAGAAACTAGAAGATGTCCGTGTTGATGGCTGAAGCCATCCCTCCATTGCCCCGTCCTTGTAGAGCCCCTGGCCCCTCTCAATGGGGCTACAGCCTTGCACCGAGTGTCCTGATTCCTCTCTTGCTGCCGCCTACCTCTGTTGCTGCAAGGTGGCCAGAGGGTCTTGTAAAAGCCGAAATCAGACTGTAGGCCTTCCCTCTTCTCACCACTCAGTGACCTTCTACCACACTCGTGTCAGTGACTCTCCCTCCCTCTGAAAGAGCACTGGCTGGGGGCCTGGTGGGACGAGGGTTCTCACCCCCCAGGCTGTGTGATCCAGAGCACCTGCCTTACCTTTCTGGTAGTAATGTCTGCTGTCTCGCCTACCTCTAGAGCTTTGGGAGGTTGGGTAAATCTGAACATGATTGGAATAAACCTATGCAGGTATACAACGTTCTTTGTAGTAACATTCACATTCACTCTTCCATTTTCACTGCTGATGTCCGTACATCCTTCCTTCTGACTTCCACTATTTAAGTGGTTCATTTACTATCTCCAGTGAGAAGTTTACCTTGAACAGGAAGAAAATCTCCCCGAGCAAAGATGTCAATGTGGACTGATCTGTTTCTCTGGGTTGGGAGTGCCCCATCTAGGAAGCACTCAGAGACAGACAGGATGACCACCACCCAGGGAAGCTGGGCATCTTTTCTGCCTCCACACTCACAGTCACACTGTCATTTGGGCCACTCTTCACACCTGGAACCCCACTCCTTGTCCCGATTATCCAGGCCCCAACATTCTTCAAGGCCCAGTTCCCCGTTCTGCCAGTGACCAGTGCCCTCCCTTCTTGGCTCCTGTTGTTCTTCCTCCTAACCCCTGTTCTGGGCCCTTGGCTTCAAGGTCCTGGTCTGCCATCCTCACGTCTCAATGTAGTCTTCACAGCCAGCGTGTATGTAATACTCAGGTCAGATAGCCCAGCTCTCCCTGGATTTCCAGAGGTGGAAGGTCAGACAGGAGACTTGTGGAGAGGATGAGGAAGCACAGCAGAGTGGGAATAGAGCTGTGATGTCCTGCCAGCCTCTCCTGAGCGTTCCCATGAACCACACCACTGGTGCCATTTGACCTATGCTTGCATGCAGAGACACACAACTGTGGTCAGGCCTCCCATGTAACCCAGGGTATTTCTGGGGCACTCACCATAGGCCATCGGCTGTGCTGACTGCTTATCATGGGTTAAATTCTTAACAACTGGGTGAAGAAAGCAGGAGAGGTCTTATTTTTTCCATTTTACAGCTGACTTAAGTGAGTGGGGCAGAAGAACAAGGAAAAAGACTACCATTTGTCGGGTAGAGGCCTTTGTAGTGTCTGAATTATTCATCAAAGACTCTGAGAAAGCAGAGGCTCAGAGAGCTGAAATAACTTGCCCACGGTCATACGGCAGATAAATATTAAGGCTGTGATTTAAAGTGGGGATTTATTATATGGTTCTCTCTTTTGTATATATTTCAAATTTTACATAATAAAAAGAAAAAAAAAAAGAAGTCGGGGCAGGATTTTAGCCTAGTGGTTAAGATGCCTGTGTCGCACACTGGAGTACCTGTGCTCCTGATTCTAGCTTCCAGCCAGTGTGCATCCTGGGAGGCAATAAGTGATGGGTCAAGTAGCTGGGTCCCTGCCACCCATGTGGGAGACCAGGATTGAGTTCCTGGCTCCTGGCTTTGGCTCTGTCCCAGTCCAATGCTTGCCTAGCCCCAGTCACTGAGGGCATCTGGGAAGAGAACAAGTGAATGGGAGCATTTTTTCTCTCTCTCTCTCTTAAAAAAGAGAAGCCAGGTTTAGTGTTCCACCACAAAGTGCTACCAAAGGCCTGATGACTCAAGAAGAGAGAAAAATCATCTTTCTTCCTCCCTTCCAGTGTGCTCAGATGTCTCAAAGCCTAGGTAGGGGGTTTCTAGATGCAGGTTGGAGTAGACAGCTTTGTGGAAAAAATACAAAAAGGGGCGTGGGGTGGAGGAGACTCCCGTTCCCCTCATTCAGGGCTCTCCTGTCTGGGGACCAGATGAATGGTGACCACGTAAACTGACCTCCCAGAAGGTCACCAGAGAGTTCTAACCCCCTTGTTGGGCATGGTCAGAAGAGACCCCTTTGCCTTTGGAAGGCAGATTTCTACAGTTCAGGGAACAGAGAGAGGGCTACTGCCTCACAGAAGACTCCAGGCTTGTGGGAGACAGACAAGGTCGGAAGCAACAATTATCGTGTGGTTTCAGGAAGCAGAAGAGAATGGTGCCCTTCCTGCCAACAATCCAAGGCAGCCCTCCACCAGCAGGGGAAGAGCAGAGGCTGCGGAAGGGATGGACAGAGCCCACGGGCACAGGGACTATGAGTGTGAGAGTGGAGCTAGAATAATGTCCTCCTCTTCAGGGCTGTCTTCATCTGCCCACACCGTCTTGGGTTCTACCCTTCAGCTTTCCCCTTCACAGCGCTAACTGGAAGGACTGGACCGTGCTGGGCTGCCACTGTTTTCTTCAGTGGTACCCACCACTCAGATCTACATTTTGCAGGGCCAACCTCCTGACGCTTTTCCAGACCACTCTAGCCTACCCATCACTTCCTCTGAGCCCCTAGAGCAGTGATCTTGTCTCCAGAGTCAAATGTATTACTAAGGATGCTTTGTGAATGCCTGGAACAGGAAATAGTGATCATCAGGGATCAGGATGGGTCCACCAGAAGCTTAGTCATGCCAGACTAGTTTCCTCTCCTAGCACCCGTTTGCTCAACCAGGTGCTATATCACATACTTGATGGGATGTCTCGGGACAACCCTGTGGCCATGAAGGAAAAATGCGGGCTGGATGCCAGCACCATACAGAGCATTAGTAAGTGACTGATGGACTAACCAGATCCGGGGACTGATGGATCATAGGTGACCTGGAAAGAAGCTTCCAGTGGCAGCAAACAGCTTTGGTCCTGTTCAGCATGTTGATCTCTGACACAGATATCACAGGGATGGCTGACCCATCAAAACTGCAGTTGTAATTAGAGTGGGAAGGGCACCAAATACACCTGATGGAAGACTGACACTAAGAGCTAAAACAAATGAGATGAAAATGAATGGAGATAAATGGGAAGTCATGGGTTTTGGAAGAGAGACAAAGTGGGGATTGTTCTGGGAAATGTAATCAAGACAGGAAGGGTTTAGAAGTCACGTGAGAAAAATGGTTTAAGGAACTGGAGGTTCAGGCTGGAGGAAAGATAGCTCAGGAGAATATGCCACCATTTTCAAGTCTTTGAAGGGCCATCATATAGAAATGGGATTAGATTTATTCTGCATGAACTCAGGGGTAACAATGAGACCCTTGGAAACAGATTCAGGCTGACTTTGTAACCATCAGAACATCCAAAGACAAAGTGTGAGCAGCCGCACGCAAACAATTCGTTCCCAGCCCTGAAGCATTTAAGCACTGAATGGACAGCCCGTGGTAGGTATACTACTCACATATCAGTTTGCACACTTTTCCCAAGGTTAATTATTAATTTTTATTTGTCATCTCAAAAGTCCTTTCTGAGAGCCTTCCAGTGTCTGGAAAACTGCTAGGTCTAGTTACAAAGGTGCATCAGGAGGCACTGCTTCTGCTCTCACTGAGCCCCTGAATCTGCTCTGGGGGAGGCGGCCACATCTCTGGCAACAGTACGCTGGGCTTTAACAACAGGCCTCAGCACAGAGGAAGCCTGGATTTGTTTAGATTAAGTCAGAGTTCCTGTGGAAATTCAGACATATATTTGGTTACTAATGGCCAAAAATAGTTTTATCAAGGCCAAATCACTTGCTTTAGCCAACAGTATTGGCTGTTTGGAAACAGAAGTATACAATGAAATGGAATTTGTGAACGTTTATGCATGACATTTTGCTCTTGCAGCCTGAGTTCTGGTCTTTGGCTGGGACTTGTTTATGTACCTACAGACTGTCTTACAAGTGGCTGTGGTGTCAGGGTGAAGTGATTTAGCCAGCAGGGCTACCCAACTCTCCATTTCTTACCCACCCTATGGGGACTGCTTCAGCACAGACATAAACATGCTCCTGCCGTTACCTTATTGCACTCGTCACATGGGGAGGCTAGAAGGCTTGATTCAGGGATATGATTGGATTTTAAATCCCAGTCTCCCAGGATTTTAATTACTGGTCTGGGGCAGCAGGGATAGGCGCTAGCTGTCTTTGGATGGAGGAGGTCGATACACCAGTCCACAACATATTGAGCCACAATGCCTGCAGACTCTATTGCTCTATTTAATCATCTTTTGCAAAATTTACAGTGGAACAGGAGGGATCAATACGGAATTTATCACATTCTCTTGTAAATATGAGCCAGGAAAGAGTTCCAGGCAGTTTGTTACTGAGTGGGAGGGAACATGTCTGTGTACAGCTGGGCATTAGGAGATGAGACAAAATCCATACTTCTTGGCATAAGCTACAGACATTCAGCCAGTCCCTCTAAAGCCTGAAGGCAAGTTCAATGGGAAGAACACCAATTCATTCATTCATTCAATCAGCCAACCAGCAATCCAGAGCACCTATTTATGCCAGACCCTGTAGAGGCTCTGGGGACATAGGCTGGAATTCTGGTTATGAAATCACAGTCACAGATACAACACAGAGGCGCTGCCACTTACTAGTGGTTAGTAACTTGGGCAAGCTACTTAGCTAGCATTAAGTAACTTGGGCAAGTAACTTAACAACCTGGTACTCCTGCATATGAAACACATAGATAATAAGAGTACCCACCTCTCAGTATTATTTTAAGTACTAAAAAAGATTAACAGTCTTAGTCTAGAGCTTGGTATACCATAAGACCTCGATAAATGATAGCTGTTGCTATTTTTCCTACAATTACCATTACCAAGCATTCCTTCCTAAAGGGGGTGTCACCTATGGCATATGTGTAGAGCTGGGGTTTTGACGAGGAAGCTGGCTCCCTTACCTCCTCCAGGCAGAGGGGAGATTGGGTGACCTTCCTGCATTAGAGATCTGGTCAGGACTAGTGGCTACAACATCAGAGGAGCCGGGGGAAGAGGCTGTATGAGGGAACTTCTGCAGGGGACCAGACTGAGAAATGAGTCACTTCATGAGACGTAAATTAAGTCAGATCTTGAAGGCTAGCTAAGTGTTTCAATAGGTGGAGAGGCTGGGAAAAGACGTTCCAGGCAGGGAAAAAGTGAATGAGGACAGGTTCGGAGGAAAGGAAGACACTACATGAGGCAGTAAGCAATCAGAGGGCCAGTGGCAGGGATACTTCCTGTGCCCCAGGCATCTTCCTCATGGGCCCACCAGGGTCCACTGGGACAGGGTGGCAGAAGACTCATGGGGGACTGCAGAGTGAGTGCACAGAGTGAGTGCTGGGGCAGACACCTGGACTTAACCCACAAGCATGGGGAAATGCTGAAGGTTTTAAAGCAGGGAACCAACAGGGTTTCGTGAAGTGAAGGCTGGTTTGCAGGGGAGCGGGAGGTAGGGAGACCAATAAGATGACTGTTAGGATAGTTCAGATGAGAGTGAGGAAGCCTGCAATATGGCAGTGGGGAAAAGCAGAGGATGGATTTGAGAGGAAATTCTAAGAGAAACAGGTTGGTGGGAAGTTGGAGAGAAGTCATCACACTTAAAATACTTTCCTTGATTGAGACCAGTAGATGATGCTGCTGTTCACCACACAGGCAATATGGACAGAGTGAGGAGGGATAAGTTTAGATATATGCAGTAAGAGATGTTTATATACTGCACAGCATCAGCAGAGCTACTGGAGACATGGAAATGCTGGGGTGTTCTAAGGAAACTATGCAGGCCAGTGTGGTTAGAAGAGTGGTGGTGAAAGAGCCATGGAGACGAATGTTCAAATATACTTCATGTACAGTCAGGCAAGAGAACAGCAAGAGCGCAAACGCCTGCTAAGAACTTGTGCTCAATGCAAATCTAACGTAGACAGAACACTCAGCTCTAAACAGCATGTGACACGGATACTGGAAGTGAGGATCCTTGGCTCATTTTCATTTGGGGCAAGTTTCCTGGAAGTCGCAGGCTTTCAGCCCTCTGCACTCCATAGTCCAGCAGACTAACCCCAGAGATGTCATTAGGCTTGGTGACCAAAAAGCAGCTGGCAGCAATTGCCAGTAGAGAGGGAAAGGCTCTAGATAAAGCAGAGTTCAAAGTGGACTATAAGAGCCTGGATCCCTAAGCTTCTGCAATCTCCCCTCCCCCTCCTATAAATGACAGCTGAGACCAAGGCGGCTGAGCCTGGGTCTGGGCTGAATTTAGCAGCCATAATTATATGGCTGATGTATGGGTCAGAGCCACAGTCTCTGCAGAAGGCGGCAGCTTTTGTTCATGCACTAAAAACACATCATCTTCAAACATGCTAATCGCATGTCTGCTTCCATCTAACAACATTGACGGGAGGCCGAGGGAAGGGCACACAATGCCCACACATCTGGTTAATTCAGTTACGAGGCCTATCAATCTTGATGGGTTGTCTATAAAACATCAACCACCCCAAAGGACTGAGCTGACCAGATGTTTAAGCTTCTGTTGACCAATGTTAGCCTAATGGCCAGAGCGAGGAAGAGTTATCAAGAGATGGCTTATGCTTCCACTCACATGTCTACTCTTGAAGCCGAGCAAAGCCTCTGCTTGGATGAGAAGTATCAGGACACTAAAATGGTTGGGGAAGCCAGGATCCTCAGAAAGGCAGACTCAAATACACGGACTTCTACTCTGAACTTAAGGAAGGCAGAAGCTTGTTTACAGATGGCTTCCAGAACACTTGCAGAGAGAGACGCTGGTAAAATAGTTGTGCTAACTGTACCTCCAAGTATGCAGGGAATCCGAGGTGTGTGTATGTGTGTGGGGGAGGGGTCCTTTAATTTTGATATCAAATGTGACAGGCTACAGTTCTGGCCACAGGAATTGTTCATCTGAGGATGTTTGCTTTCAATCCCCCACCAAAGCTGAAGGAACTACTCATCTCCCTCATAAAACTGTTGCCTTTTTTTTTTTAAAAAAAAACAGAAGCTGCTGCTAACAAGGACCCATCCAGTTTATGTTCCTTCCTTTATGCCCGACCACAGTCACCATCACCAAAACCAAAGTGACAGGGGGTGGGGTGGGGATTAGGAGCTAGGACAGAACAGGGACTAGGCCACAAACACCAAGGGACCCATTTTGTTCCACAGCTCCTTGCTGGTGCTAGTGATTCCACTTTTCTCAAGAGGGCTTTTCCCTAATTCTACGGATTTTACCAAGTTTGTCTCAGAGTTAAGGACCTATGACAAGCTAGATGCATGGTCTGGGGTAAAGGAAACTTCCAGCTTTAGAAAATGGTGAGGGGGTAGGTGCTGTGGTGTAGTAGGTTAAGCCTCCGCCTGCGGTGCTGGTATCCTGCACAGGCACTGGTCCCAGTCCCAGCTGCTCCACTTCTGATCCAGCTCCCTGCTAATAGCTTGGGAAAGCAGTGGAAGATATCCAAGTGCTTGGGCACCTGCACTCAGGTGGGAGACTTGGAAGAAGCTCTGGGCTCCCAGCTTCACATCAGCCCAGCTCCAGCTGTTGTAGCCATTTGGGCAGTGAACCAGCAAATGGTCTCCCTCTGCCTGTAACTCTGCCTCTCAAACAAATAAGTAAATTTAAAAGGAGAATGGTGAGAAAAAAGCACAAAGGAAAAACAGGTTCTTTGTTGTGACATTCTGTGCTTGAAACAGTGCCTGGTACTCAGTAGGGTTTAATAAACATTTGCTGACTGAATACTTATGCCCCAGTTATGACACAGCTAGACTCTGATGCTCTCACTTCTGTTTGTCAGGAGAGGCCTCCTGTAGTCACTGGCAATGCTGCTGGCAAAATCTCTGCTCTGAGAGCGGAAGTCTTCTCTGGGCCTGAACAGCATGGATGAAGTCGTGTTGCGATTTGGGCTGTGAACCTCACCACCGCACCCAGCAACTTCTTCCTTTCTCAAAGGTATGATAATCAATTCAACTAATTAATCCTTTTAAAAAATTCTTTTCTACTTAATTTTCGTGATACATAATATCTATGACTTTGTCTCCTCTGTAGTTCTGTTCATTTTTCTGTCTCAAGTTCTAGGTGTCACCCAAGGCTGAGTCCTCAGCTCTTATCTCTTTCTCTCTTTATGAAACTCTTTAAAAAACCATTTCAATTTGTACAGCTTAAACTACCACAGTGGTTCTCAACCCTTGCTACAAATTAGAATTATATGAAAAACTGTAAAATCATATCAATCCAAATTAGAGAAAATATTTGTAGCATGAGTATATCACAAGGAGCTAATACACAAAGAGCTTTCATAAATCAAGAGAAAAACAAAGAACAAAGATCCTATAAAAAGTGGGCAAAAGACATGAACAGACAATTCACAAATTGAGAGATAAACCAGCCCTTAAACATGGGATAATGTTCACGTTCACTCATGATAGGAGCATCAAACTAAAACTATAACCGAGATGCTATTTCTCATTTATCAGATCTGCAAAAATCCATAGGTTTGACAATATAATCTTGCAAAGGCTGTGAGGAAACGGGCACTTTCATACAGTGCTAATGGGAACATACTTTGGTACTTGCTTGGAGAAGAAACTTGCATACTAACCAAAGGACATATGTACTTACCCTCTGGCCCAATAATGCCACTTCTAGGACCTTATCATAAAGACACACCTCCAGTTATACCAAAACATATATGTAAGGGGTTAATCATTGTGGCATTATCTGTAACTGCAAAATTTCACAATCTCAATGTCTAAGCACAGGGTATATAACACATACACACAACGGAGAGGACTATGCAGCTATAAAAAAGGAGGACTGAGATCTCTGTGAACTAATAGGAAGTGGCTTCCAGGAAAGATTGAATTAAAAAAATCAAATGACAAAATAGCATAACTAGTGCTAGCTTCTGAGTAGTAACAAAGGCAAAATATAACATAGAAACATTTGCTTATTCAAAGTAATACAGGACAAACCAGAAAAACAGTAAGACTGATTATTAATATGGGATCAGGACTTACAGGGACGGGGTGAAGGGGGAAGAGATAAAAAAGGTTGCGAGGTAAGGGGCCAGTGCTGTGACGCAGTGGGTAAAGCCGCTGCCTGCAGTGCCAGCATCCCATATGGGTGCCAGCTGGAGTCCTGGCTGCTCCACTTCCGATCTAGCTCTCTGCTATGGCCTGGGAAATCAGTGGAAGGTGGCCTAAGTGCTTGGCCCGTGCACCAGCATGGGAGACCTGGAAGAAGCTCCTGGCTTCTGGCTTTGGATCAGCATAGCTCCAGCCATTGTGGCCATCTGGGAAGTGAACCAACGGATGGAAGACCTCTCTCTCTCTTTCTGCCTCTTTGTAACTCTGACTTTCAAATAAAAATAAATTAAAAAAAAAAAAAAAAAAAAGGAGAGTGTGTCACCACCATGAGTATATCTCTGTACAATTTTGACTTTTAGTAACAAGTCAATGCTCTATTATAAGCAGGGGAGAAAAATTCTAAAACTGAAAGTAAATTGAAAAATTAACCCTGCTGCATACTTTCAGTGAAATTATAAACATATAAAAACATATAAAAAGAACTCCAAATAACTCACAAAACCAGTATCTGACTACTTGAGTACATATCCTCAGCCTTGCATGGAGCAGGGTGAGAGCTGCAAACAAATCCTGACCTAAATTCTTTTTTTTAAAAAGATTTATTTATTTATTTTAAAGTCAGAGTTACACAGAGAGAGAAGGAGAGGCAGAGAGGCAAAGAGGCAGAGAGAGAGAGAGAAAGAAAGAGAGAGAGAGAGAGAGACAGACATTTTCCATCTGCTGGTTCACTCAATTGGCTGCAACTGCCAGAGCTGCACTGATTCGGAGCCAGGAGCTTCTTCTGGGTCTCCCACGCAGGTGCAGGGGCCCAAGGACTTGGGCCATCTTCCACTGCTTTCCCAGGCCATAGCAGAGAGCTGGATCAGAAGTGCAGCAGCCAGGACTCGAACTGGCACCATATGGGATGCTGGCACTGCAGGCGGTGGCTTTACCTGCTACGCTATAGTGCTGGTCCCTGACCTGAATTCTTGACAGTTTTGTCTTCTACAGTGGTATAGGTGAAGTGCTTCTGAAGCCGTTTTAGATATGCAGAGGACTGAGCAAATGAGAAAAGGCATCAGTGCTGTCTGCAGCCAGCATTCTCACTATGTAAGAAAGGCCACACTTGTACAATTATAAAATGTATGAAGACTTTTCCAGTGAGCGATTGGAATGGCAGGCGTCCTTGGGATTTCTGAGACAGGTATGTGCATATGCATTCCTATGTACCTATGATGTACATGTGTAGGCATTTTGGTGGATATATGTATGTGTATATACTTGTAAATGTTTCTTGGTTCTGTCAACAGAAGAGGCAACAAGCACACTTCGTGCTCAGATTTCATTCTCTAATACAACTGCCTACTAAGAAGTCCTAGGACTCTTCAAGAAATGGTTAATTCCAGGCCAGCAGCAAGGTGGATTTATGATGAGCCTGAACCAATTTTAGTAAGCCAGACAATCAGAAATGTTAAAACATACACACACACACACACACACACACACAAAGATGGATAATGCTAGTTTAGCCAAATCTGAGAAAAGATGATAATGAATTTTTTTTTTGACAGGCAGAGTGGACAGTGAGAGAGAGAGACAGAGAGAAAGGTCTTCCTTTGCCATTGGTTCACCCTTCAATGGCCGCTGCGGCCGGCACACCGTGCCACACTGATCCGAAGCCTGGAGCCAGGTACTTATCCTGGTCTCCCATGGGGTGCAGGGCCCAAGGACTTGGGCCATCCTCCACTGTACTCCCGGGCCACAGCAGAGAGTTGGTCTGGAAGAGGGGCAACCAGGACAGAATCCGGCGCCCCGACTGGGACTAGAACCCGGTGTGCCGGCGCCTCAGGCAGAGGATTAGCCTACTGAGCCGCGGTGCCGGCCGATGATAATGAATTGTACAACACTGTAATACATGAATACATTTTGAGTAAATAAAGGGGGAGAAAGTGTTCTTGATGACCACAGAATGCTAAGTTCTGGCTAGTCAATGTGGAGTGAGTACTAGAGTAAAAACTATGGAAAACAGTCATTTCTCAACCATTATATAAAGATTTATTTAGGTAAGAACAACAATAGATACTAGATCTAGGGGAAATGTGGATGAGAAGCAGGGTATCTGCATGGTCTTAATGTGTCTCCCTAACAGACTGCTGATTAATTGCAAAGGAAAAAGATATAACATAATGGAGAAACTGGAAAATACTTTTGGAGTTAGGGGTAGCTGAAATCTCTTGACTTGTCCATAGTACTATGGACAAGTATTAATGATTCAAAAACACTAATAAAAATAAAGCTCATCTAAATGTCTCTGAGAACGTGACAGGCAGAGTACAGCCCTGTGAAGATGTGTATGTTCTAATCTGTGGAGCCTATGCACATGTTAGGGGATGTGTAAGGAAACCAAGGTAGTAGACAGAACTAAGCGTGCCGATCCACTGATTCTGAAATGGGATATCATCCTCGATCACCTGAATGAGCCCAGTGTAACAACAAGGGTATTTCCTTGTAAATATTAGAGCAGCGACATGAGAGATACAAGGGGCTGGTTTCAAAGATGGATGAAGTGACCAGACCTGGGATGCCGGCAACCTCTAGAAGCTGGGGAAGGCAGGAAAACTGATTCTTTTCAAGAGTTAAAAAAAAAAAAAAAAAAAAAGTTCTGCTGATACCTTGTTTTTAGTCCAGTGGGACCCATCTGGACTTCTCATTTCCAGAACTCTAAGATAATACATTCACTTTTTTAAAGCCCTTAGTGATAACCTGCTGAGGCAGCAACAAGGAAGACGCAAGTTACAAGGGATGCCTCTCAGGAGGACTAGGCAAGTGGCGAGGACCCTCCCTTTCTAGTAGGCATCCTCTGGTGCTGCTTGAAGTTTCTCTTGTACATTTTTAAAGTAGAAATCACTCTGGTCACTAAACACACACACACACTAGACAGTCACTTCAGGAACCCTCTACTGACTACAAAATTTTGTTCTCTGTGTTGTCCAAGCCCTTCATAGCTAAGCTTCTCTGATCCATAATGCAGTAGGTGGCCAGTTTTCTTTGAGTCTCTAAATGGCATGCAAGGTTCGTTTTTGTTGCTGCCTCCTCCCTTCCACCTGCTTGAATTCTGCCTGTCCTCCGGGGTTGGACTCTGTGATGCCTTCTACAGTGCTGATCCTGGCCTCCCCACTCCTCGCTATACATTACACTCAGCTGCTTATTCTGGCACTTGATGACATTCAAGTTAGAGTCCTCTTATCTACTCTTCAGCACTCTTCTCAATCTGTTTTATTTGTAAATGGTCATCTTCACCAAACTATCACTTTACAAGGGGCAGTCTAAAGAAAACACCTGCATATTTTCTCTTCTAGTTCCTTAATAACTAGTGACCACTTACAAATCAACTTATTTGACATACACTTAACATACATATTATGTGCTAAAGAAAGTGCAAGATGCTGGGAACATAAGCACTACAGATCCAGACGCTACCCTTTGGGAACTCACCGAGTACTGAAGGAGAGCTATTTTAATTAAATGAAGCTGGAACTACATCGTGTGGTAAGGATGATACAGAAAGTATACAAGATGCTTGGACAGCATGTATCAGAGACACGTAGGATGGGGGTGCTGGTAGTCAGCTGCAGGACAATAATTAACAGTTGCTGGATAAATATGCAGACTCAGACTTGCAGTAAGATAGACCAGGGCCAAGTACTCACTCAGAATCACAAAATATTAAAATGGGAGTTTTGAAATTGCAGTCCAACTATCTTACTTTACAGATGGGGAGACTGAGGCCCCATAAGGGGGAAGGACTTGCTTGAGGTCTCACAGCAAGGTAGAGCCAATGCCAGAAATGTGTGCCTGGTCCCCTGATGCCCAGTCAGCACTTGCTACTGCACAGGGTTCCATTAGTTCACAGGTGGTCCTCCTACAGGTCTAAGTGGCAAACTCCCCCTTTTCTGCTATATTTAGAAGAATTTGTTTCCAAAATGCTGTTCAGGAAGGGCTACAGAGAACATCCCTAATGTGTTTTTCCCAGGACACTGCCAGGCTTCTGGACAGAAGGGAGCACATGACTGCTAGAAGGGAAGGGAACCCTGGTTCTGGCCTGTCTTCCAGTCTGATCCTGGAATGGGGCCCTGGCTGCCATTTCGCAGGCCCTGACCTTCGTGGTATGGCCTTCTCTCTGCATTCTGCCCCAGAGCACATGGCCTGGAGGGGGCCTGGGCAGACTGGCACAGGGCAATGGGCCTCACCTTGGCAGGTCTGAGTTCTACTTGGCTGTTTCCAGGCAGAGGGCAGGTGGAGGAGAGCACAGGACACAGAACAGACCTGGCCCAGACTATGCTGACCTCTCCCTCACCCAGGGGAGCCTTGGCCTCCAGCTGCCACTGTTGGCGGTGATGAGCTCATGCCGGATACCAGCCAGGCTCATCTGAGGACTGCTTGGAGCCGATTAAAGCCTTGATGAAATGCGGGTGCCTGCATGGCAGGTGGCTCTGGAGAGCATGGGCTCTGGTGACCAGGCTCTCACCATGCAATGACTCCTTTACATGCACAGGAGCCAGGAAGCAGATAGACCTTTCCCTGGGGGCGAGCAAGGGGCTAAAGCAGGACTCTGTGCCTGGGGGCCCTTTCTAGGCCTGATCGACCATGTGGACTGCTGATACTGTTACAACGGCACAGAACACCTCCACTCCCCGACATACCCCTGACTGAACTGCTGGGTCCCTCTGGATGACTACAGACCACCCCACCCAAAGGACATCCCAAAGCTCAAAGACAGGCTAACATCCACAGTCAGGTCTTGACATAAATGCCATTGGCTCAGTAAAGACTTCCTTCACCCCTTTAGACTAGGTTAGGTTTTCACAGAACCCTCTAATCTTCCTTAATAATACTTATGTTATTAGCCAATAATTTAGTTAGCAATATTGTAATTATCTGCCTAATTTCTCCACCAGATTTTAAGCTTCCCAAGGATGGAGAGTGCAATGAATATTTGTTAAAAGAACAGAGGAAATCAATAAAAAGACCAGTGAGGACAAGAGAGAATTTACAGGTATGTTTTTAATAGAATCCTTTAGGATACTTCTGAACACAGCACTGTCTTAGCCACCGTCCCAGCTCTGGGGTGAGCGGGCCTCCTGGCTTTGCCTGCTCTGGGGCAACCAGTCACCCATCCAGACAGTATTTTCTGGATTTTGAGAAGTATGGAGAATTTTTTCTCTCTTTCCTTTTGAAAACAACTTTACTGAGATATAATTTACGTACCATAAAATTCAGACATTTAAAGAACAATTTAATGTTTTTTTTAGTGTACTTCCAGCAATGTGCAACCACCACCATAATCTAATTTTAAAATATTTTCATTCTCTCCAAAAGAAAGAGCTCAGACAACTGATGGCACAGAGGAATTTTAGCATCTGTACCCAAATAATGAGAAAACTTTAGTGTTCAATCATCTAACAGGATCTCCCCAGTTTTCGAGACAAAATGAAGCCAGAGGGGGTCGTGATGATGGCAGAGTCGGGGCAGATCACAGTACTGGTGCTGCACCTGCTGACCTCTCTGCCGTGCAGTACGGCCGTGTACATCCCGGGGTATCTGCCCCACTGAACTTTCAGCTACCTGAGTGCAGAGCCCGTGCTCTGCTCATCTGTCCCCCTTCTCTGCCTGGAGTCCCTGTGCAGCAGTGACGCTTACTGTGTGGCAAGCTCCACTCCCAGCCCTCGATGAGATAAGTACAGTAACAGAGAGTGTCTGGATACTTTTATAGCAACTTGTCTCAATAATGTTTATGCCTGTGGAATCTAATGACAAATTTAGGCTTGCATTTTGCATGCCTTTTAAAAATATTATTTTTCTGATAATTGATATTTATTGCAATCTACAGAAGCACTGGTCCATGACAGATTGCAAATTCAAACCACAAAGACAAGCCTTTCACTGAGGGCTTGAGAAGCAGCGCACTGAGGCAACTCATCTCCTTCTTTCTTCTGCTTTTCCTGCTCCCTCGGTTTCCTGGCTCCTCTTCTCACACTCACATCTAAAATGTAGGTTCTCTCCATTGCGCCCCTGCATCTTTAGCTCAGCAATGTTCCACGGACGACTCAGACTTGGGCAGCCTGTGCCAGCCCCAAGAAACTTCCTGTATAACTATAGCCCTTTCTCTCCTGAGCTCCAGATGCATTTATCTAACTGCCCAACAGATGTCTCTGTAAGGGGATCCCCCAGGTTCTCTAGTTGGTCACCTATCATGTGGTGACTGTATTTTTTCTTCTAGGAGACACTATGTCTCTGTGACTGCAGGTGTTACTTGTTAGCAGGGACACAGGTGACAAACATGAACAAAAACACAATCACCTTAGAGAAGGGTAAGTGCATGAAGATGACAAATGGAGTATTATGAGACAAAGTGGCTGCGGGAATGACTGACAGGGGTGTTAGAGGAAGGTCTCTCTGAGGAGGGGACACTGATTCGAGACCTGAATGATGAGGCAGTCACCCCAAGAGGGGGAGTAAACCAACCGCTGGGAAGAGGAAGGTGGGACAGAGCTTGGTGCGTCTGCCACACAACGCGAGGCCAGCATTGGTGGAGAAGAGGGAGCGGGTGGACGTGTAAAGAGATGAGGCTGCAGAGGTCTAGGTTGTTGAGGACCTTGGAGACTCTGGGAAGGAGTTCCGGTTTCCGTTCAGGAGAATGACATGACTTAACATTTTGAAAAGATCACTCTGGCCCCTGTTTCGAGAATGGGTGCAGGGGACATGAGTGCAAGTTGTGGGAACAGGAGAATATGGAGATAGTCCAAGAGAGATGATGGTGGCCTAGACTTACAGCAACAGAAAAGGCTAAAAGGCTATGGATTCAAGACAGGCTCTGGAGACACAACTAACAGGACTTACTGCAGGATACGGTTAGGAGTGCGTGAGAAAAAGAGAACTGCAGGGTGACTGAGATTTCTGGATAGAAAAACTGGGTAAACAGTTATGTCATTTAGACCACACTGATATTGAGACTTTGGAAGGAGCAAGAGCCAGAGAGCGGAGTGGGTATGGATCATACTTCGGAGGATTTAGACGGAGTGGCAGTTGGAGGTAGATATATAGACAAGCTGGCTTGTTTTTCCTGGCGTGCTATTAGGGCATGTTTGTATGCTGACGAAATGAGCTGGTAGGTGGGGGAAATATTCAGGAAGGGAGAGGACTTCTGGAGGTGCGACGCCCTTGAGAAAGTGAACCACAACAGGAGGCAGGACCCAGTGCAGAGCTGGTCTTAGAAACTTCCACTACCGAGGGAGGAAGGCATAGTCACAGGCAGCCAGTGGAAGGATGGGGTGGGTGTGTGTGTGTGTGTGTGTGTGTGGTCACTCCCTTTTAATTGAGATCTGTTTTCTCTATAAAACTGGAGGCGAGCTTGCAAATCTGGGTAGGAAGTGATTGGCAATTTGAGGGGACACAAGAAGGTATAAAAAGTTGTCGTGGTCCCGAATACGAAAGTGATTTATTTATTTAATTAATTTATTTTTATTTTTTGACAGGCAGAGTGGACAGTGAGAAAGAGAGACAGAGAGAAAGGTCTTCCTTTGCCGTTGGTTCATCCTCCAATGGCCGCCGCGGCCAGCGCACTGCGGCCGGCGCGCCACGCTGATCCGATGGCAGGAGCCAGGTACTTATCCTGGTCTCCCATGGGGTGCAGGGCCCAAGGACTTGGGTCATCCTCCACTGCACTCCCTGGCCACAGCAGAGAGCTGGCCTGGAAGAGGGGCAACCGGGACAGAATCCGGCGCCCCAACCGGGACTAGAACCCGGTGTGCCGGCGCCGCAAGGCGGAGGATTAGCCTAGTGAGCCACGGTGCCGGCACGAAAGTGATTTTATTGGTGAAGTGTAGTGGGGTGGCTAGCAGTGCTGAATGTATGAGATTTATGGTCATCCATGCGAGGTGTCTAGTAACCGTGGCTGTGTGAGTTTTCTCCAGCAATACTCCGCTCTCAGAAAGAGAGACGCAGTGAAGAGAAAGCTGGGTTTAACTATGGTTAGAGCTTGTCACAAAGTTCAAAGATGGGAGGAAAAAGAGAGAGAGCAGTTCTACCAGTGGGGCATAAAATCTAGGAGGAGAGAGGGAAGGAAGAACGATGGGAGCAAGCACAGATGACTGAGAGACCTGCTGAAGACAGAACTAGGGATCACCCTGTCCTGCCCACACCTCCCTCCAGCATCCCTCCCATCAGTACGGGGCACTCCGTCCAGCAAGCCCCACTCCTGGAACCTGGACCGCACCCTCTCTCCTCTCCTACCAGCTGAGCCTACTGATTCTACTCAAACTTCAAAGGCAGGCATACAGTAAGGACTCTTCTACGTGTGGCTTGTGAGCAGGATGTCAGGTCTGTGAGATGTATCCACGCTGTTGTGAAGAGCAAGAATTCATCCATTCCCACTGCTGTACCTCATTCCATTGTGTGGGCATTCCACACGTATCATTCAGCTGCTGACAAACATTTTGTAAACTGCTCAAACATTTTCACATTAAACATAAAGCCTCTCCTGTTCCTCTGCACTGACCGATCAAGTCCCACTTCCTTCACACAGCTTACAACACAGCTTCACTACCAGCCCTCATGCCTGACCTTTCCATCCACATCCTGTAAACCAGCTCTTCAGAACCACCTGTGATGGACCAAACAGCCTGCTGCTCTACACGCCCGCCTCTGAACGTGCTGCTCCTTTGGCCTTTCTCCCCCATCCACCTGGTAAACCTCAACAGTCCTGCATGGCTCAGTGGGCATCTCCCACATCTTTCCCTGATCCCTTCTCCCCTCTCACCTTTGGCCCTGATTAAAGTTCTCTTTGTTATCCCATAGCACATTCTGCAGAGCTCCATTCACACACCAGAGAGCACTTCATTGTTAAAATGTCTGATATTATCAATGAACTGCCAGTTCTTTAAGGGCTAAGACCAGGTCTAGGTCATCCGTGTTTCCCTGGTACCAAGCGTGGGGCCTGTGACGGCAGAGATGCTCTGTAAGTGTTGGATAAATGAAGGAAAAGTCTTGTCCAGGGGTTACACAGGATGCTGGGGCTGGAGGGGTCCTTGAGATCAGCCACCTGACTTCTCTGTCTTATGGAGGAGGAGGGAGGTTTGCCCAATGGGGAAAGGACTAGTTGGCAGCAGAGCTGGAACTTTGGGCCTCAGGCTATGGCTCGGCCTCCTTCTCCACACTGCTAGCAAGAATCCGAGAATCCAAGAAAGAATTTTCAACAGAGGATGGCCTGAGGCAAAGCTGATTTGCTCATGTCTAGCAGAGCAGCCAGACGGACAGACGGTGAAGTGGAACAAGAAATGCAGCTTGGAGTTTGGGTGCTGACAGCAGGCTAACAGGACACTGAGGGAGGGAGGTGTCAGGGCTGGAAAGGTTCTTTGCCTAAGGCAGGGTGGTGGGGAACTGAAGCCTCATTTCATCCTGGCTGGTTAACACTGACCTTGGGCCCTGTGCTTGGAGCCAGGGGCAAGGAAGAGCCACAAAGGCAGGCTGGAGAGAAGCAGCAGAGGCCTTGGGGAGAGCCGTACTAGTTTCCTAAAGCCCCAGTGTTTCTGAGGCGAGCGCTGGTAGCTGAAAAGGAAGCGGCACTGAGACTACCAGAAGGAGGGGGCTCATAACCTCTGAAGCTCGAAGAAGCCAGACACAGTGGGACACTAAGGGAAGGTGGGCCGGTGGCAAAGGGCATATGTCCTAAGAGAAAGCCTCCAGTGGTTCTAGAGATTAACGGTACAGCAGAAACATGCTAAACTGTGTGTAGGCACTGTAGTAATGGAGACAGAGACAAAAAAGGCACAGTCCCGGCCTTTAATCCACCTCAGTACAATATGTGAGCCTAGACCACACCCCAGGGGAGGGGGAAGGCACGGAAGGAAGGCGGCTGAGAGCTGGAAACTGACTGGACAGAGAATTCCACCAGCCTGAGAAACAAAGTCTTGAAGGGAAACGAGAGGCACCAAGAACTCAGGAGTCAAGGCATCCAGGTGGGAACACAGGATGGACAACACAGAGGAGCTCAGTTTTCTGATGGAGCCCTGGTTGGGAAGGCTGCCGTGACTAAGGAAGGTGGATCTGCCAGTGGGGTCCCATTCTGGAGAGCAAACTGTGGCTGAAGTACTCTGACAGCAAGCACTGAAGCACAGCCTTCCAACAGAGACAAAAGCAGCTTCTTCCAGGATGAAAAGCACAGGGGACTGTGAACTTATTTTTCTGTGAAGGCTGGGGCAGAAGATTGGCACCAGTCCACCCAAAATGCTTCCAGAGCATTCAATGCAGTACATTCCCATTACCCTGTCCGAGGAGGCCTGCGCACCCTCTCCTACAAGAAGCTTTTTGTAACTAACGCGACTTCCCTGCTTACCAGGCAGAAGGCATTTCCTCCCCTTTGTCCTCTGAACGCCTACCCTGCCGTCACGGCCTGTCTCCACATCTGTCTCCCCGAACATCAAGCAGTCTCGGGTCAGGGACAGTCTGCCTGCTCGGTCTCAGGAAGCTAGCAGGTCCACGGCCTTGGAGATGGCAGATGGCTTGCCTAGGGTCCCCTAACAGGGCTGAGTCTAAAAACCAGCTCTGTCTGATTTGAAAGCCCGTGCTCCCTTCACTCTGGTACAGGGCCTCCCGAGGATGAAGAAGCGGCCCGGAGCAGCCTGTGCTCGAGCCCCAGCACTGTGAATGCTCAGGGGAAATATCAGAGCAGACCAGACAACGAGGGACAGGTTCCTGAGGGAGGGAGGCCTTGAAAAACCTGACGATTCAAGCAAGAAGAGGGAGACGGGGGTGGTGTAGGCAGACAGAGCCAAGAGGCCAATGGCTGGGAGCGCAGGCTCCGTGCTGCGGAGGAGAGGGATCAGAGCTGCGGGGTAACAGTCATAATGGTAACTCTCCCACGCGCCACACCCCCGCCAGAGTCTTTCCAGACAGCACTATCTTCACACTATCCCCTGTGAAGCAGGGATAAGAAAGCGGAGGCTCAGCCGGCGCCGTGGCTCAATAGGCTAATCCTCCACCTTGCGGCGCCGGCACACCGGGTTCTAGTCCCGGTTGGGGCGCCGGATTCTGTCCCGGTTGCCCCTCTTCCAGGCCAGCTCTCTGCTATGGCCAGGGAGTGCAGTGGAGGATGGCCCAGGTGCTTGGGCCCTGCACCCCATGGGAGACCAGGAAAAGCACCTGGCTCCTGGCTCCTGCCAGGATCAGCGCGGTGCGCCGGCTGCAGCGGCGGCCATTGGAGGGTGAACCAGCGGCAAAGGAAGACCTTTCTCTCTCTGTCTCTCTCTCTCACTGTCCACTCTGCCTGTCAAAAAAAAAAAAAAAAAAAAAAAAAAAAAAAAAAAAAAAAAAAGAAAGCGGAGGCTCACAGTGAGGGTAATACGTCCAAGGTGACACAGCTAGGAGGTGGGGGAACAGGGATTCAAAGCAGACTGGCCTGACTCTGATGCCTGAGGTGCTCTTTCTGTTACTCCATGCTGCCTCCTAATGGGCCAGAGCGCTTCCCACCATCAACGGGACACTGCTACCTGCTTAGCAGGGACTTCTGGTCTGGGAGCAAGAGGTGCTGCCTCCTCTCACTGTAACTCCCCTCTCCCCCACTTTAAGAGTTATACAGAGAGAGGGAGAAATGAAAAGGCAGAGATCTCCCATCCACTGTTTCACTCCCCAAGTAGCTACAACAGCCAGGGCTGAGACAGGCTGAAGCCAGGAGCCACATCTGGGTCTCCCATGCAGGTGGCAGGGGCCCAAGGAGTTGGGCCATCTTCTGCTGCTTTTCCCAGGCCATAGCAGAGAGCTGGATTGGAAGTAGAATACCCAGGACATGAACCAGCACCCATATGGGATGCTGGCACTGCAGGTGGCAGCTTTATCCACTATACCACAATGCCGGCCCCTCACTGTAACCTCCTAAGACCTAGGGGCCCTGAACCCTACAGACTAAGCAACTTCAAGGAAAAGGGTTCCATGTGGACCCCGTGAGTAAGGCTGGCCTCTGTGTCCAGGCCTGATTTGGCCCTCACAGACATAGCCTCTAAGCGGCTACAGCAAAGCTAGTGGCAAGCACAGGCTAAGAAAGCTGGATGGGGCAGGAAGGCAAACTCTTTGGAGGTCAGCTGAGGTCAAAAGACTTTGGATATGTTCCTGGTGACAGCCCCTAGGATAAGAGAGCAGGATTCTGCCTCTCGGTTGGCTGGTCACAAACACAGGCAGACCAGGGGAGGTTAAGGGGCGGAGGGAGGTCAGAAGCTGGTAGGCCTGCAGGCCCTGAGTGATGGCGATGTGTTCAGGTCTGGGAGGGAGAAATTAGTGGGTTAATAGTTTTGGCCCTTGCGGCTGGGAGGCTAGGGCAGGGGGTGTAACGGATGGTGGCTAAAAAGGCAGGTGGGAGAAATGTAAAGGTGGGGGCTCAGGGCATCTGTTCCAAGTCAACAGGCAGGAATCATGGCCCTGGAACGGCTCAAAGGGCCAGCCCTGGCCTGGGGGGTAGGGTGCAGGGAGCCTCATAAAAGGCCCTTGCCTCTCCATTTCAAAGGTGTTCGATCTGGAAGGCAAGGGAGAGGGGCTCCTCACACAGCAAATCGTCTGCTGTTAGGAGGCTGGGGGCAGTGTGAATCTTAACTACTGCACAATGGCTGGGAGTACTGATTGATTTAAGGCATGGCAGAGAGAAGCCCCTGGCGCATACTCCAACTTTTAACTATAAATGACTTGTCAGAGAGCTTTCCAAAGGACAAAGTAAGAAGCATAGTTCCAGGGAACATTTTCTAAGCCTCTGCTTCTTGAGTCCTCACTCCAAAAGCATTGCTCATCCCAGGCCCCAGCACCACATCCCCAAGCAGAGTACCCTTCATGTCGTCCGCGCCCACCAGGACACATCCTGGCCGCTCTGGGGCAAGACCCTTGTAGGCTGGGGGCAGAGGCCTGGGCCTGGGTTTTAAGCCAGCTTGTGTGTGGCTGATAGAAGGTGGCAAGATTGGGAGTTTCTGGGAAGTCCCCTCACCCAATCATTTCACTAAGGTAAGAAGCTTATCTGAGGCACTGGGCCCAGAGTGGCGAAGAGGACCTCTGAGACCTTTCCAGCCCTCTGGTTCCATGAAGAATGACCCAACAATGAGGACTCGGGCGTCCAGCCCCAAGAGTGTACCTGGCCCTCAAGAAGTGGCAGGAAGAGGATGGCATTGTGGCGCAGTGGGTTAAGTCGTAGTTTATGATGCCAGCATCTCAGAGCGTCAGCTCATGTACTGTCTATTCCATTTCCAATTCAGCTCCTTGCTAATGTGCCTGGTAAGGCAGCAGAAGATGGCCCAAGTACTACCATCTTCTGGCAGACCTGGACAGAGTTCTAGGCTTGTGGCTTCAACCTGGTCCTGTCCAGCTATTGAGGCCATCTGGGGGGTGAACCAGTGGATGGAAGCTCAATCGATCAACCTCTTTGTTTCTGTCACTGCCTTTCAAATGAATGCCTTTTTTTTTTTTTTAAAGATTTTATTTATTTGAGGGGCACAGTTACAGAGAGAGAGAAAGAGGGAAGGAGGGAGGGAGAGAGAGAGGGAGGGAGGGAGGGAGGGAGGGAGGGGTCTTCCATCCGTTGGTTCACTCCCCAAATGGCTACAACAGCCAGAGCTGGGCCAATCCAAAGCCAGGAGCCTGGAGCTTTTTCCAGGTCTCCCATGTGGGTACGCAGGCCCAAACCCTTGGGTCATCTCCCACTGATTTCCCAGGCTACAAGTAGAGGGCTAGATCAGAAGAGGAGCAGCTGGGACTCAAACAGGCACCCATATGGGAAGCCAGCATCATAGACAGAGGCTTAGCCTACTATACCACAGCGCCGGCCCCATAAATAAGTCTTAAAAAAGAAGAAAAAAAAAGTGCCATGGAGGGCATGAATAAGCGGCACTCACTCAGGGGCCTGGGCTCCATACATCCTGGCAAGATGCTTCTCTTACTATCCCAAAGGGAGGCTGGAGTGGGATACGAAAGAGTAGGAGAGGGGCCGGCGCCGTGGCTCACTTGGTTAACCCTCTGCCTGTGGCGCCGGCTTCCCATATGGGCGCCGGGTTCTAGTCCTGGTTGCTCCTCTTCCAGTCCAGCTCTCTGCTGTGGCCCAGGAAGGCAGTGGAGGATGGCCCAAGTGCTTGGGCGCCTGCACCCACATGGGAGACCAGGAAAAAGCACCTCGCTCTTGGCTTTGGATTGGCGCAGTGCTGGCCATAGCAGCCATTTGGGGAGTGAACCAATGGAAGGAAGACCTTTCTCTCGGTTTCTCTCACTGTCTGTAACTCTACCTGTCAAATAAAAAAAAAAAAAAAAAAAAAAAGTGTTGTTAAAAAAAAAAAGAAAGAAAGAGTGGGAGAGTGCGGGCTTGGGAGGGGTCTGGCAGGTTCAGCTCGTCTGGGGCTGGCACACAATGTCTCTCCATCTAACCCAAGGGAGGGCAGTCATCATTCAACAGGTATTTACCGAGTGCTTATTATGGGCCAAGTACTGTACTAGGTGTGGGGACACTTCAATATGTCAGCCATGCTTCCTGTGTTCAGAGAGCTCAGAGACAAGTTAGAGAGAAAGCTACTGAACAAAGAAAAACAATTTCAGATCGTGACAAGCGCAACGATGGGAAAGAATAGGGTGTCATGATCCAGAGCAATGGAAGGGGCCTGAGATGGGTAGGGCGGGATCAGGGAGGACGTCTCTGCCACCAGTTTAATATGGCCTGTAAGAGCCTCTCCCTTGCTTCCTTAGCCTTGCTCTGCGGGTCACAGGGGAGAAGACAGGACCCTTCTGGGAGAGCAGCAATTGGAAAAAACTCTCACAGCACATGCTGACAGGCAGCGTGGTGTGGTGCATCCCCCCCAACACAAAGAACACACATTAGCCACAGGAGGGCAAATCTCAGGAGCACATTGCCACTCTCAGGAGGCACAGCCATTCTCAAGGCATGTCCCGCTGGGAGAGGGTTAATGGGGCTCCCAGGTGAGCCCCTCTCCTCCAGCCCATCCACTATGCTCTCACCTCCATCAAGCAGCTCCTTGACAGTGCGGTAGTCATCAGCAAGGACGGCATAGTGCAGGGCCGTGCAACCCTTGAAGCTGGCACGGTTGTTGAGCCGGTTGTTGAAGTCATCCTCGCGGGTGACCAGGACTGCAGAGACAGCAACACACAGGCTTCCGTTAGCAACAAATGCATGAGCCACCAATTTTACCTGCTTTCTCTAGGCATTTAATTCACTCGCCCACTCATCCTCCTATTCACTAAACATTAATTGGCACCTATTACGTACCTGGCCATCAGTGCTGGCAATAGGAGAGAGAACAGGCCAGTGAGTCCCACAAATGCTGACTGACAACTGTTATTTGTTAGGATTCATCGTGGGGCCATAAAATCAATCAGACGTGGTCCCTGACCTAATCTGAAGAGGGAGGCAGACAATAAACAGATCTTTATATAGTCCTGTTTGAGAAAAATGCTGTATTAGTGGTGTAATGGGGTGATTCAGAAAGCCACACAGGAGCCTGGCTCAACTTGGGCATGAAGAGATCCTCCCAGAGGAGGAAGGGACGGTATCTTGGATGAAGACGGCTAGAGAGGGCAGAGGAAGAGAACAGCGGCACATGGAAGCTGTTCTGGAGACTAACACATCTCTGCTCTGAAGACATTCAGAGTCTGGTGGGCTATTTTAAATTCTTAAAGAACTTTTAAAATTTCTAAAAGTGATGAAAATTTGAAATCACAGGAGAGTACAAAGAAGAAAGGGACGAACATCTCAGTAACTTGAGAAACTATTTAGCACTCTGATGTGTGTCCTTCCAGATTGCGTAGACACAATCCCATGGGTTCAGTATGTCTCTGTGTGCCTGTGTGTGTTCCCTCCAAGACTGGAATTTATTGTCTATGTATTGTTGTGATCTGCTTTTCTACCCTACCTGTAAACATTCCTGGAAAGGAAGAACAAGCATTTCATGTGGTCAAGGAACCCGAAACTCCCAGGCTCACTTTAGTGTCAATATCCATGATCATCTCTCTTCAATTTGATAGAAGATAATCTAAGAGCAATCATTGCTTTCACAAGACTCTCTGGATTGGGTAATCACACAGCCCTATCCACCCAAGAGGATCACTGATTTACACCTGTTATCTTGGCTAGTCTCAGTGTGGACCATAAACTGGAAGGTAACCCCACCTGTGGGACCTTACCAGGGGAAATGAGACCTCCAAGAACAATGTCTATTCTGCTCAAGTGATAGTTTCTTTCTACCTTGGTGGGAAATCATCTGGGTTAACTATCTGATGTTCCCTCTGGGTGGAGTTCATTGTGGTTCTGCCTACCAGCATCCCTTTTTCCCCTAGTCCCTGGTACATATCCTACAAAGGGTGGGCTCCTCTTGCCTCTCATTGGAAAAAGGGATATATTCAGTCAAGGAGTGATCTGGCCTAGGAAGCCAAAAGCAAAAGATAATTCCTAACCACTCTTTTCCAGGTGGTCATGCGTTTCACCTCCTGCTGGACTGAATAAGCTATGTATAGTCCAGAAGCCGGAGGACTGTCATGTTTCCTCATCCTACTAACAGATCTTATTTGTTGACATAGCTGGCATGGTCACTCAGCATACTTAACCTGATTGAATTCTTCTAACGACCGAACACAGTGGGAATTATTCTTCCCATGTTACAGATGAGGACACTGAAGTTCAGATGCCACATAACCAGTAAGCGGCTGAGCAAGGATTAGAACCCAGGTTCAGTCTGAGTTCTCACTTTCTTTCCAACCTACCATGCAACCAGCCTCATTTTGCAAGTGAGAGAAATCAGAACTCAGAGAAAGGAGAGCCCAAATGACCTGGTCTTACCCCTGGCTCTGATGCCCTCTGCTTTCTCTGCTCAAGGAAAGGTGCAAGCACTCTCTCTGGGGAACTTGCCTGAGGCTCACAGCTGGCTGGGGTGGAGGCATTTCCACCAAACATGTAAGAATATGAAGTTAGAGTGGTGCGTAGCTGGAGGACACTCCACATTCTCTGTGATCTACAGAATCAATGGTCAGTTAGCACTTCTACTCCAGACTGATGACCCCTCAGCATTATCTGACCTTTGCTGGAGAAGGGAGAACAGGAAGTAGGAAGGCCTCTGCACAGCTAACGTCATCATCCCATGAGCAATGGCATCCACACATTTCCTCCAAAAGAGCCGCTGGGACCTCAGTCAGAGATAGCTAACTCTGAGTCACAACCAGTCTTACCAAATCATGCTAGATAAGCTTGTTCGCAGCCCACTGCAGATGAGGAGCACAGAGAAGGTGGCTGGGGACAACACTTTAGAATCAAGCAGATTGATTACAATCAAGCACTGGCCAGGCAGGGAGGGAAAAGAACGGGACAATGAAAAGCTGAAAAGGAATTCAGAGTACAGCACCTCAAAGCCCCTCAGGGCTTCACTGAACTGCCACACAGGATGTTAACTGCTGGATATAATGACGAACCTGAGGAAAAGTGATAGTTGGCTCAAGAAAGCAAGAAGGGTCTAATCCATTTGACAAAGAAAACACATCATTCACTCAACAAACAACATTTAATGAGCACCAGTGCACGGTGGTAGCTTCTGGACACACAATAATGAATAATCAGACCACTGAGCAGACAAGCAGTAACAGTCTCACAAGTGCAGCAACAAGGCTGCTCACCACAAAAGCAGAGGAAGTCCCGGAGCCCCATTAGGGCCACTTCAGTTCCCACGTCATCAGTGCTGACTAACACGGAATGTCCATGAGGAGGACCCCTGCTCCTCTCAGGGCTCTCTATCACAACTCTCTTCCTACCACCCCAGTGCCTGGAACATCTCTCTCCCACACCTTCGGGGTGCTAACTCCAATTCATTTTTAGGTCTTCGGTTAGAAGTCACTTCCCTCCAGTGATGCCTCCCAGGCCTGAAGTCATTTCTGCTCCTAAGAGCTCCTCAGGCATCTCCCGACAGTTTTTTTTTTTTTTGGACAGAGTGGACAGTGAGAGAGAGAGAGAGAGAGAAAGGTCTTCCTTTACTGTTGGTTCACCCTCCAATGGCGCACCGCGCTGATCCGATGGCAGGAGCTAGGTGCTTCTCCTGGTCTCCCATGGGGTGCAGGGCCCAAGCACTTGGGCCATCCTCCACTGCACTCCCTGGCCACAGCAGAGAGCTGGCCTGGAAGAGGGGCAACCGGACAGAATCCGACGTCCCGACCAGGACTAGAACCCGGTGTGCCGGCGCCGCAAGGCAGAGGATTAGCCTAGTGAGCCGCGGCGCCAGCCCCGACAGTATTTTATTCTGTTGCACCCACCTGCTGTTTCCCCACTAGGACAAAAGCTCAGTAAGAACAGGAAGGGTGACCATCTTTTCCCCAGTTATATCCCCAGAACCCAGCCCTGTGTTGGGCCATAAACATACCCCTGACAAATGCTTGTTGAACTAACAAATAAAATACACCATAAATATGGCACTACTATTATCTTTGTTTATGGAATAGTAACAACAGTACCAGCCAACAGCAGAGGAGGAGTAGAATGAGACTGTTCAATAAGTGAGCTCTGCAGCCAGAGCACTTGCATTTGAACTGCAGTTCTGAATTTCCAGACTGTGCAATCTGAGGCAATTTACCTAACCTCTCTGTGCCAAGTACCTGGAGATGGCAACAGCACCTCCTCCACAGGTTGTTGCAAGGATTACATGAAGGGGCTCGCCACAGAGCCTGGCACACAGTGCCTCTCAATCAACATTTGCTATTATCCTTATGGCCTAATCTTGTGCTTCCCAAAGTGTGTTCTGCCTGCTGTGGAAAAAGGTTTCATTTGGGGGCCAGCGCTGTGGTGCAGTGGGTTAACACCCCAGCCTGAAGCGCCAGCATCCCATATGGGCGCCAGTTCGAGTCCCAGCTGCTCCACTTCCGATCCAGCTCTCTGCTATGGCCTGGGAAAGCAGTAGAAGATGGCCCAAGTCCTTGGGCCACTGCACACATGTGGGAGACCCTGAAGAAGCTCCTGGCTCCTGGCTTTGGATTAGCGCAGCTCTGGCCGTTGCAGCCATCTGGGGAGTGAATCAGTGGATGGAAGACCTCTCTCTCTCTCTACCTCTCTCTGTAACTCCATCTTTCAAAATAAATAATAATTTTAAAAAAATTAAAAAGAAAAAGGTTTCATTTGGGAGCACTGCATACACCTTTCCTCTGAGAGACGCCCCGTGAGCATGAACAAGCAGTGTCGAGTGAAGAACCGCCAGTTCCACCTGAAGTCACTCAGCAACTGCTTGCTGGACGGCCTCCTCCCGCCTCCTGCTGAGAACCGCGCAGCAGCACCACCACCGTTCTGCAGCGTGGCTGAGGGCGACAAAGGGGTGGGGCGAGGTGCCCTCACCGATGAAGGGGAAGTATATCCTCAGAAGCTCACCAGCGGCGAACATGGACGTGTTTCCAGGCCTGTGTGTATAGCTGGTCCCCAGCTGGTGGACTGTTTCTTCCCAGCCTGTCCCTCATGCAGGGCGAGGCTGGCTCAGCTTCCTGCTTCTCCTCCCTGGCCCTTCAGGGGCGGGGAGCGGGGAGTTGAGGGGAGGAGGTTCTGTGGCCCTCACACCCAGGAGGAGTCAGGTAGCATCACTCTCACACCCTTCTGCTTCCACCCCTGCCGTCTGAGATTGAAATGTCTACACATAGGTGCCACATTCAGGTCTAGGAGCTTGTGGCAGGTCTGTGCCCAGAGGTACACTCTGCAGGATTCCCTGGCTTCAGCAGTGGCAGACTCAGCAGAAGCAGAAAGTGGTCCCTGAAGCCCGGCATGCAGCCCTACCACTCCCCAGCCTGCTCAAACCGCAAAACACATGCCCTCCCATGATGAGAAACTGCTATTTAAGGAGTCATACCAGTTCTGAATCTTAACTGTCATTTATGTACTATCTGTAAAATGGGTCTAGGCAGTAATCTGAAGAATACTGAAAAAAACATTAAGAGAATCAAATATGGTAACAGGTTTTAAAAACATTGCTGAGAACATTACTAACACTGCTCTTCTCCCTGGGGTTCCGCACTAGGAGCACAGAAATAGACCACGTGTGGCTAAGGCACTAAGTCTAGTAGGGGAGATTTTTTTGAAAAAAGGTCTAAGAGGTAAGGTCTCCAGATATCAAAAGCTTTAATTTACTACTCATTCGTGCAGGAGAAAGGAGTCCTAGCCATGACCCTTTCTCTCAGGCTCAGCCTCTGGCAGCAACTTCCAGGAGCTGGTGCTATCACAGGTTACAGAATGCGCAGCAATGCCCTTGCCTTTAAAGATGTAAGCAGGGCTGGCACTGTGGCGCAGTGGGTTAATCCTCTGCTGTGGCACCAGAATCCTGTATGGGCACCAGCTCCAGTCCCAGCTGCTCCTCCTCCAATCCAGCTCTCTGCTATGGGCTGGGAAAGCAGTGGAAGATGGCCTCTGCAACTACATGAGAGACCTGGAAGAAGCTCCTGGCACCTGGCTTCAGATCAGCCCAGCTCTGGCTGTTGTATCCATTTGGGGAGTGAACTAGAAGATGGAAGTCTCTTTGTCTCTCCCTCTTACTGTCTAAAACTCTGCCTCTCAAATAAATAAAATCTTTAAACAAACAAACAAACAAACCTGGCCATTTCACCAACATGGCTCAATCCCTCTGTGCCGCACCTTCTCTGTTTTTAAAAAGCTTTTCTGTATCAATGGCTCTCAAGCTTTAGTGGAGACAGAATTACCTGGTTAGCTAATCAATAAATGCTAATTCTTGGGCTCACTTCAGGCATTCAGATTCAGCAGGCAAGGCCTGGGAACATACATTTTAAAAGCCCACTGCTGGGCCGGCGCCATGGCTCACTTGGTTAATGCCTGCGGCGCTGGCATCCCATATGGGCGCTGGTTCTAGTCCTGGTTGCTCCTCTTCCAGTCCAGCTCTCTGCTATGGCCCAGGAAGGCAGTGGAGGATGGCCCAAGTGCTTGGGCCCATGCACCCATATGGGAGACCAGGAGGAAGCTCCTGGCTCCTGGTTTCAGATTGGTGTAGCTCCGGCCATAGCGGCCATTTAGGGAGTGAACCAACAGAAGGAAGACCTTTCTCTCTGTCTCTCTCTCTCACTGTCTAACTCTATCTGTCAAATAGTAATAATTAAAAAAAAGCCCACTGCTGGTTGTGGCTTAGCTGGGTTAAACCATTGTTTGCAATGCCAGCACCCCATGTGGTTCAATTCCTGGCTGTTCCACTTCTGATCCAACTCCCTGCTAATGTGCCTGGGAAAGCAGTGGAAGATAGTACAAGTGCTTGGGACCCTGCAGCCATGTGGGAGAACTGGATGAAGCCCCTGGCTCCTGGCTTTGGCATGGCCTAGCCTTGGCCATTCCTGCCATTTAAGGAGTAAACCAGTGGATGGAAGATCTCTGTTTCTTTCTGTATCTCTGCCTTTCAAATTAATAATAATAATAATAACAACCCACTGCACTGCTCCTGAGAGAATACTCTGAGAAGCACCAACTCCCTGATCTCTGAGGGTCCTTCCCACCCTAATGTCTTGTGATGAACACGAGGAAGACTCAGTCTGGTCAGATCCACTTCCTATCTGCACAGTCCTGCTCCAGGCGCTCTTCCCAAACCCCAGATCTACAAAGTTCGAGCAAAGCCTCAGCCCCCAGGCACCACATCTGGGAATGAGATCCCCCACCCAAGGGCTCACTCACACTACCCTGCCCCCACAAAAATCTAAGTTGGAATTAGGTCCTTCTACACCATGTACTTGAGTCTGTTTCCTCACTGCTCCAAACATTGAGTACTTTCCACACACTACACCATGTGAATGCAGAACAGGCTCTGCCCCAAAAGCTTGTAAATGCTACAAATAACATCAAAGTAATCTCTCTCTTACGCAGTGTCTCTGAGAGGAAAGAATTCATAATTCTGAATCTGAAAGACCTGGATTCTATGACTCTGGAAAATCACTTTAGCCCCTTAGGCCTCAAATTTATCACTGGTAATAAGGGAACATTAATGCCTATTAATTTGAGATGAGGTGGTATAGTAAGGGGTACAGGAAACAATTTGCACCAAGGAAACAGCAATTTTAAAATTAACAAGTCATCACCAGTCTTGGAAGCCAGATCCCACCTGTGTTCCTCTGCTGACATTCAAAGGCCTCTCCCAGTTGGCCCCAGTTAACTTCTCCCAACAGATTTCCTACTCCATCCTTCCCTGCCTCCTTCCTGCTGGTGAGGGCTCCCACAAAAGGACCCTGCGATCCTACTGTGAATCCTCAGTGGGCAGCACCATATTTGCACATGGGGTTGGGGTCAGTCAGACTGGGAAGCAAAACTCACTGTCTCACTTTGAGCAAAACACTTAACGTCTCTGAGATTTGGTTTCTCCATCTGCAAAATGGAGGGAAAAGCACCTTCCTCACAAGATTCAACTGCAAACCCAAGGAAAAACACCATGGATCTGAACCGACATTTCTCCAAGATACACAAGTGGCCAGAAAGCTCATGGAGACATGCTGAACATCACTAGCCATGAGGGAGACGCAAGTTAGAACCACAGTGAGATGCCACTTTACACCCACTGTGAGGACTACAATAAAAAGAGGTAACGGAGTGGGTGAGGATATGGACAACCTGGAACTCGAACACGCGGCTGCTGGGGATGTTAAATGGCATAGCTGCTTCAGAAAACACTCTGGCAGATCCACAAAGATGAAAAACACCAAGTTATGACATGACCCCAAAATTCTACTTGTAGGTATATTATACCCAAGAAAACTGAAAACATTAAGCACATAAAAAAACTTGTACACAAATATTCATTAGCAGTATTCATAACCACCAAAACATGAAAAAACCCAAATGTCCCTCAATTGATGACTGGATAAACAGAATGTGGTATAGCCATAAACAGCATATTAGTCAACCACTCAATTATAAGTAGGAAGTACTGATACATGCTACAACATGTCTGAAATATTACACTGACTGAAAGAGCCCGTCACAACAGACTACATGCTATTTGATTCCATGTTTGTGAAATACCCACATTAGGCAGATCTATAAAGACAGGAAGTAGATTAGTGACAGCCGCACTGACGGGCAATGGAGAAGGACTGATAATAGATAGGGGACTTTCCTATGAGGTGATGAAAGGCTCTAAAACTGAGGCAGACACTTGGCACGGAAGGTAAGATGCTGCTTGGGATGCCTGCAAGGGTCCGAGTCCTGGCTCTGATTCGGATTCTAGCTTCTTGCTAATGTGCACCATGGGAAACAGCAGGTGATGGTTGAATTGGGTCCCTGTTACCCACATGGGACACATGGATTGAGTTCTGGATTTCTGGCTTCAGTCTAGCTCAGCTCTGGCTGCTATGGGCTTTTCAAAGAGTAAACCAGGGCTTGGAAGTTTTTGTCTCTCTTTCAAATAAAATGAAAATTAAAAAAATTTTTTTGAAAAGGCTCTAAAATTGATTGTGCTGATGGTTGCACAACTCCTGTGAACATACTATAAACCAGTGAATTATATTCTTTACATAGTGATTGCAGAGTATGTAAAATAAACTTCAATAAAACTGTTACATTAAAAAAATGTATGTAAAGAGCTGCACATCTTGCCTATTGTGTAATAAGGACTCATTTACTGTGCCTTTCCTCTTCCTGGTACCATGCTGACTCTGAACAGAATCACCCCAACACTGCGGAATGAATCTGGCTTACTGCAGGGGTCCCACTTCATACTCAGTGGAGGGTCATAGCTGGGTCCTGTGGCTAATGTCCTAAGACCCACAGTCTTCCTCCAGTATACAACAGCTAGCTATGTAACTCTTCATTAAGAACATAATGGCTTTCATTTGTTGAATGCTCACATGCCAGGTACAGTGCCAAGAACTTCCTAACTACTTTCTTTAGAACCATACTAGCCTGTCATATTATTCCTATTTAATAAAGGAAGAAGCTGAGGCTTACAGAGGTTACGTGACCGGTCTAAAGCCACACTGAACTGTCCAAGTCCACGGCTCACACTTGCTGTTCTGTTTTTTCTTGCATGCCTTCATTACACCTTCCTTTTATTTATCTACATTTCCACAGATTTTTGCAACTCCAGCAGTCTCATTTTTTCTGGATCACTCTTCCCTTTATGTGTCCTTGTAATGTCTAAGTTACCTCAAATTAGTTGGTATTTCTCTTTACATCATCCTGAGTGTTCTCAGATTGCTGAACATGGCAAATGCAGATGTCAAGCTTGTCTCCCCAAGCAGAATACAGGCTATTGAAGGACAGGCATTCCAGAGTTCTTCATCCTTCGTGTCCAGTCACCTAGCTTGGTCTATGGCTGGAGCACCAGCCCCCACTTGAATGTGGTTTTTACAGCCACCATGTTCTCTGACCATGGACTAGAAGTTTTCTCCATGGGAACAGGACCCTGCTCACCTCATTATGAACCCATCTTTGTGTAGCATGGGAGCTGGCACATAGTAGGAGCTCAGAAAAGGTTTGAAGAAATAAAGACAAGACTGGGACACACTTATTCTATTGGAGATATAGCAAAGGCGGCCTTCCCACAGGGACCCCAAGCCCATCTTCCTTCACTGCCATGGGAAAGGGGGAGCCCTGGAAGGCTGGAAAGGAACCTGAAGACAGGTTGTTGACTTTATGTATGGCCACAGACATTCAGTGTGGCATCTGCTCTGGCCCAGGGACCCTTGATCCTCTGACTAGGTGGGGCTTTCCAAAGCCAGTATCTCATCTTCACATCATCAAATTCAAAAGGTAGGGCAGACTACTAAGAATCTATTACTCTGCAGACCCATCCAAATTCTGCTTCAATCTCCTTTTTTCCCCTAAGATGCTGGTATCTACATCCCTTTGATTTGTACTATAACCACCCTGAACTCATCCTCTCTCCCAACACCCCAGCCTCTGCCCTAATCAAAGCAGTATTCAGTTCTGGAGAGCTTCTGGGGCGGGCTGGCAACAAGAGCCCTGCCCTCTGCCCCTCGCCGGCTGTGTCACTCGGTTAACCAAACTTGGTCCTCAGTGCTCCCACTGCTACACACCTGCTTGCCTCTTCTCTGCCTTTCCTTTGAGATGTTAAAAACTCGCAATAAAAAACAAATACAAAATGCTGTAATTAATAGCCAATTCCAAGCCAACCCAGCATCTCTACTAATAAACCTCAACACTTGCAAAAAGAACAATAAATTCTGCCCCTCTCTGGTTCTGAGGTGGTCTCTTTTATATACTCTGCGTGTGTGTATGTATGTGGGTAAGTGTGTCTACATATATATTTATTTTCCTTTATTTCCCATCCAGGGAGGGGCAGAATAATGAACTGCGTGCGTCAGGGAAGATGAATCTGAGATACTAGGGAGCAGTGCAGTAAAAAGATTAAAGTGTTATTATTGTTGGTTTTTTTTCCCCCCATGGTCCATTGTGACAGCTCGACCGTCATCTGTAAAAAATGTCTCAGCGAGAGATAATCATCGGAAACTCAATAAAGCGTCAGGGGGAGCCTCAGCCCCCATCAATCACTGGGTGCCTGGAAAATTTCAGCCCTCTGTCTCCCTTCCTGCTATCCATATAAATGTCTCTAATATATTTTGTGTGGTGTGTGGGACCCATCCCTGATTTGGAACTTTTGATGAAAAAATATTTATACACAAAATATGTAAATCAGTTAAAAATCACAAGAGGAGTTCTTTGCCACCCTATCACACATTTTCTTATTTTTATAAATGCATCAAATTTATTCTTTTTAATAAAACATGTCAACTAGTCTAACTCCCTCTCCTAGGAGATATATATATATATATGTAGATATATATGTAGATATATAGATATATATGGGGGGGAGGGAGGGAGGTTTGGAGGGCTAAACAGATGGAAACAATTAACCTGGCTGATACATTTAATCCTGGCCACAATGCTTGGAGTGACAGCGCACTGTCCATCCCGGGGACTCTATCGTGGCAGGCACTGCTGAGAAATGACATGTTGAACCATTGGCCCTGGAGCTGTGACAAGGCTCTGAGTGGGTCTGGACAGGGATGAGGAAGAGGCAGCGACATTTTGAAAAACAATAATTTGCCCTAACAGCTTTTGGCCTGAAGAGCCCCAAGCCTTTGGGCCAGCCAGTGGGTCTGAGCTAAGTGTGGGCTCTGCTGGTGTTTGGTATCATCGTTCTGCCTCGGTTTCCTCTAGTGCCCACAATGAAGGTGGCAAGGACACACTGTAAGTATCCAGGAATGTGACCCATTGCTGTGGCCCCTATGGGCTCATTATCACCTCTCCATGCTTGTGACGCCAGAAGGAATCAGTTCCTGCAGTACCCTCTCCTCTAGGACCTGCAAGGCACCTCTCCAGCTAATGGCTAGAGTCCAAGGGTCTTGGTGTGGCCCTGGTCTCCTAATGCTGCACCTTTACTGAGCCCTGTGTGGAACAAATCTGCTGTGTGGATGCGGCACCCAAACTAACACATGCTCCCTTACTGGCCTGAAATGTAATTCCTGTTTCCTGCTTCCATTATGGACACAGCACACCCCTTCTCTACTCACACCCAACCTCACCCACCTAGCAGCCCTCCAGATAGCGATCCAAAACCACGCTAGACTTAGAAGCTCAAGTACCATTTTATTTCCTTGACTGCTTCCCAGACATTCTCTTCTCTGTGCTGACAGTCCTTGGTGTGTACGCCTGACTGGACCCTTGTCAAATACTATCTTGGTCATGTCTTCAATCTTTCTGACTACTAAGGACTGTTCTGGCTAGTATCTACATATGAATGATGCCTGGTATTTTCTCATTTTGATCCTTATAAAAGCCTATGGTGTAGAACAGATTATTCTTTATTGATGAGAAAATAAGCTCCGAGGGAAGAAGAATTGCCCAAGGTCTCACAGTTAGGTGATGTTCCAGCCAGTCTTTGGATTCCAAACAATATTTGGCTCTTGCAGGACAACAGTCTGCTACCACAGAAGAGCATCTGAAGGCTGTGCCAAGGCCTCTGACTGCAGCTGCATCAGAGGACGATGAGCACAACGATGATAATGATGTGCAAGCACAGACTGCACGAGCAGAGCTCCTTCTGTGTCCCAGGTTTTAGGTAAGGGAAAACTATTTCTGACTCTCCAATCACCTGTATTTCACACATAAGGAGTCAGAGCCTCTGAAGGTGTTGAAAATTGTTCTCACCATCACAGCTGTTAAGCTGTTCTTGAACGCCCACCACATCATGGCTCAAGCACATGGTCTCTCTAGGAGAGAAGCTTAAATTGGCAAAATAAGGTTTCTTTTCAGGAGGTAAAGTCCAGATGAAATTTTAAAAGCAGGTCAATCACAAGACCATCACGTTACTCAGACTGGGGACCTGCTGGAAATGCAAAATCCTGGGTCCCACATTAGACCTATGGAATAATCTCTAGGATTGGGGCTCAGGATTTTTTTTTTTTTTGACAGGCAGAGTGGACAGTGTGAGAGAGAGACAGAGAGAGAAAGGTCTTCCTTTTGCCGTTGGTTCACCCTCCAATGGCCGCCGCTGCAGCCGGCACACCGCGCTGATCCGATGGCAGGAGCCAGGATCCAGGTGCTTTTCCTGGTCTCCCATGGGGTGCAGGGCCCAAGCACCTGGGCCATCCTCCACTGCACTCCCTGGCCACAGCAGAGAGCTGGCCTGGAAGAGGGGCAACCGGGACAGAATCCGGCGCCCCAACCGGGACTAGAACCCGGTGTGCCGGTGCCGCAAGGTGGAGGATTAGCCTATTGAGCCACGGCGCCGGCCCAGGATTTTTTTTAAAAAGGAGTTTATTTGTTTTTTAGACTTATTTATTTGAAAGTCAGAATTACGGGGGAGAGGGATGGAGAGAAAGAGAGAGGGAGAGGTAAGGAGAGGGAAAGAGGTACCTTCCATCCGCTGGTTCACCCCCAAAATGGTCGCAATGGCTAGGGTCTAGGGCTGGCCCACACTGAAACCAGGAGCCAAGAACTTTATCTGGGTCTCCCACGTGGGTGCAGGGGCCCAAGAACTTGGGCCATCCTCTGCTGCTCTCCCAGACACATTAGCAGGGAGCTGGATCACAAGTGGAACAGCCGGGACACAAACCAGTGCCCATATGGGATGCCGGCACTACAGATGGTGGCTTTACCTGCTGCGCCACAGTACCGGCCCCCCAGGAGTCTGTTTTGACATGCTGTCAAGGAGATGTTTATTCCCTCTGGAGCCCCCGCAGTCCCATTTAAGTTTGTGTACTCTATGGGCACATGTGCTATCTGCGGGGACTGGGTATGACTGGGTATGCAGTGGTTAGCTTTACACTGGGTGGTTAACTTAGACTCAGTGGATGAGTTGGTAGTATGAGATTACTCTTGAGCATGTCCTTGGTGGGGGGAGAAATATAGTATATAGATCAGGTCCATTACCGCCAGCAGGGATTCCTAGCCACCTCCTGAACTCCAGGGCACTTGTCCACTGGTTTGTGACACGCCAGCTTGCACCGTCCTGTCCCCCATCTGAAGACACAGAGATGGGGTGATCAGCCAGAGCAGGCCAGGACCTGCAGCCCCTGGAGCCATAGGAAAGGGGCACTTAGACTAGTGGGGTTGGCCCAGGTAGGTCTAGCCTCGCAAGCCAGGTCCTCTACCTACAGAGGGCCCTATGCCAACCCAGCTTCGCACAACTCATCTTTATTCAGTCACCACTTGGAGCTGAGAAGAGAAGCTGATTTACAGCCTGTTCTGGCCACGTTTCTGCCGTGTTTTATTGTTTTAATTGTACATATGAGAGGCACTCAAGAGTGCTCGCTTGCATCTCTGACAGCCCCAGACACCCAATGTTTATAACAGTTACTTACAAGCAGCCAGCGGCATCCCCGGCTGGGCGACTTGTTTACTGTTACCACTGATTTAGTGCCTCCTCCACCTGAGGACTGGGCCCACCACCCACCAGCCAGCCACAAGTGGAACTCTCCTGGAGTGGACATGGGTGGGCTCAAGGCGCAAATTGGGATAAGGTCAAGATTAGGAATAAGACGAGAGGCACAGCTTAGACCCTCACATGTCCCTCCACTGTTGTCCCATCTTTGTGCCTCTGCTCGGACTGTGTTCCCCCCTTAGAATGTCTTTTCTTTTTCCCTTTCCTCCCCCAAAATCTAGCTCAAATCCTACCTTAGAAGTACATTACTTGCTCTGATGGTGAGCCTTGAGTTTCTAGAACTACAGAAATCCCATGGTTGACTGAGACCTAGGAGGCCAGATAATTCAGTGCACCAGGTAGGAAGCCCCTTGATGGAATGCCTGGTGGGCAGACTTCAGCTCTGTTGGTACCCCTTGTGTGGTGAGTTGCTCAGTACCTCCTCAAGTGGCTCCTACCTCATGCAGAGAAATTCTTCAGTAAACAGTAAACCCACCTCTACAGAGAAATTCTTCAGTAAACAGCATCATGCTTTATACATATATGATTACCTCCAGTTACCCTAATAACCCTGTGAAATAGGTGTTGCTATTCCTAAGCCATAGATGAGAAAATTGTAGGACTTTAAGTCACTTGCTCAAGATCACACAACTAGTGTCAGAGCTTAGAAGAATCATGGCTGCCTGCACTGAAGCCCACCCTTTCTCCAGGACACCCTCGTGCCTCTGAAGATGCCATTCTGAGGACCTGAGCAAAAGGAAAGCAGAGTCAGGCCATCAAGACTTTCATACCCAGCATCCCTGGGTCACCTGCACCAGCAAGCCAGCCCTTTACCCAGAAACACCAGCTTTGACAAGAGTGGGAGACATGGGTGGGCACCGCAGCTCAATAGGCTAATCCTCCGCCTGAGGCGCTGGCACCCCGGGTTCTAGTCCCGGTTGGGGCACCGGATTCTGTCCCGGTTGCTCCTCTTCCAGTCCAGCTCTCTGCTGTGGCCTGGGAAGGCAGTGGAGGATGGCCCAAGTGCTTGCCCTGTACCCGCATAGGAGACCAGGAAAAGCACCTGGCTCCTTGGCTTTGGATCAGCGTGGTGTGCCGGCCGCAGCGGCCATTGGGGGGTGAAACAACTGAAAAGGAGAGACCTCTCTCTCTCAACTGTCCATTCTGCCTGTCAAAAAAAAAAAAAAAAAAAGAGTGGGAGACATGAACACCCAGTGGAGTAAGCTTCTTCCTGTTAGGACCAATACTCACTAGGCTTGGAGCAACTGGTAACATAGTCTCGCCAAGGAGGACAAAAAACTGCTTTCCTCCCTAGGCTGTGGGATGCCTTTCAGTTTCCTTGCCTGGTCCCTCACACCTTAAATGCTGGACCTCCCACTCTCTCACCTCAAATCCTATCCTTGGGCAATTTCAGTCACACCCATTGTTTAAATTCCCAAGTAAAAGCTGATGACTCCTAAATCCCTACCGCCTGCCAGACAACCTTGAATTCTAGTCTCCAACTGTTTGCCGAAAGCAGAAGCTGAGGTGTCAGCATGGGGATCTCTTTCCATCAATTTCTACATACAACTGAATATTTGACCTCCTCCTAATATCTCCTTAACATCTATTTCTTCCATCATTGAAGACCACCTTTAGCAATCCCCAGGAATTTAAGTTCATTTTGGAGAGTAACGCAGCTTCTCATCATATTCTCAAAGGAGTCCACCATCCTCAAAAGGTCAAGAACCATTGCTGTTCTCTTTCCTCCAATTTCCTCTTCCCCCTGTCAAAATGGTTCACTGAAACTGCAAACATGGAGGTCAGCACTGTAGTGCAGCGGGTTAAGCCACTGCAGTGCCAGTATCCCATATGGGTACCGGTTCAAGTCTTGGCTGTTCCACTTCCAATCCAGCTCCCTACTAATGGCCTGGGAAAGCAGTGGAAGATGGCCCAAATCCTTGGGCCCCTGCACCCATGTAGGAGACCTGGAAAAAGCTCCTGGCTTGAGCCTGGTCCAGCCCTGGCTGTTGCGGTCATTTGGGAAGTGAACCAGCAGATGAAACATCTCTCTCTCTCTCTCTGTTTCTCCTTGTCTCTGTAACTCTGCCTTTCAAATAAATAAGTAAATCTTGAAAAAAAAAATGTAAACGTGAATTCAACATTCCCTTGTTTAATATCCTTTAATGGCATTCAGAATATAACCTGAGCCCCTACAACTGCCTCTGAGGGCCCTCCCAAATGTGCCGTTCTTCTCTGACATTTCTTCTTATCCTCAAAACCATGGCTGATGGGGCCACCTGCCCTCACTCCTCATTCCACATTCTCCAAAGCTACTGTTCTCTCTGCCTGGAAGGTACATCCCTCTAATTCACACATCTCATATATCACATATCTCTTGATTTTCACGGTACTTATAAAACAGACAAAGGATGTATTATTTGGGGTTAGGGGGGTCTTGCCATGATCACAAATGCCAACATACCACCTTCCTTCAATACTCTGTACACTTTGCCACTGACTTTATGCTCCAGTGATGAAGGTGTGTCAGACTTTCTTGAGCTTATGACTTCCCTGTGAATCTGCGTAGTTGTATTCTGGGTAAGAGGGTTGTATCTTCTACTCAATCCTCCACATCCACACCCACAAGTCAGGACCTTCTCATGAAAATGCCAATCCAATCCTAAGAGCAGAGAACCACACACGCTTTTATTCCTGCCTAGTTTAATCAAGAAGAATGATACAGAGCTGGGTACAGTAACTTGCACACAGCAGGCATTCAGTAAATATACATTGAATGGATGTCAAATAAAAAAAAGAACGAAGTATCCTTATTTCAAAAAAGGAAAGAGAAACATAGTCAAGGTGGCACTAAATCAGGGCTTAGGCTGGTAAGAAGTGAGGAGATCCACAAGATGATTCTAAGAGTCAGGAAGCAGAGCACACAAAGTTGAGGCAAAGTACATCTGGGCTGATCACCCTTAAAAATAAGACCAGTGGCCAGAAAACCGGCACACAAAATAGCCCGAAGTTAGAAAGAAAGCAAAGGTTCAGAGAGATGTAGATCTTGGAAACTGTAGCGTGTGTTTGTTGATGATTCCTGAAAAAAATTCCCAAATGTGTTTTTTTTTTTTTGTAATTATTCTTAAATACTTAGGAGATTACTGGATACCAGTATGGGTTCCTTAAGACAGCAACATGCCCAAATAACCTAATTACATTAAAGAAAGGGTAACTGGGCACGTACACACACACACACACACACACACACAGTGAGAGACACGGGCCAGGTGCATTTTTATTTTGGCAACAAATCTGAGATAATCTCTTAACAATTTAGCGACAAGAATGAAGACACAGGAGGGAAAGGAATAAAGTCTGGTGGGTTTATAGCTGTCAGGGCTGAATAATACATTAGAACTATCCTGCATCATGTACTCCAGTACTCTGTATTTCACAGAGTCTTTATACACATTTTAATCAACGTACACAATGGCAGGGATCCTGTCTATCCCACTAGGGCCTAAAACTTGCCTGAAACACAGGAATATGATTAATACATGATTTTGAATAAATAACTGAATCTGCAGAAAGCCTAATCACTGAATTTACAAATGATACAAAATAAGAGATAGTTAATATTTTTACCTTTATATCACAAGAGAAATGATAGCCTTTTTTTTTTTTTAAAGATTTATTTATTTGAAAGACAGTTATAGAGGAGGCAGAGAGAAAGAGAGAGAGAAGAGAGTCAGTTCTTCCATCCGCTGGTTCACTCCCCAGATGCTGCAATGGCTAGAGCTGCATCGATCTGAAGCCAGGAGCCAGGAGGCTCCTCTGGGTCACCACATAGGTGCAGGGGCCCAAGGACTTGGACCATCTTCCACCAATTTCCCAGGTCATAGTAGAGGGCTGGATCAGAAGAGGAGCAGCTGGGACTCAAACCAGTGCCCATATGGTATGCTGGCCCTGAAATGGCAGCTTCAACCACTGTGCCACAGCACAGGCCCCATGATTGCCTTTTCCAATATTTTTGTTTCCTCTCTATCTATATACCTACCTGTCTAGAATGCTGACTGGCTGGCATGAGAGTTAAAAATAATTCAGAGGGGCCATGAAGTAGGCTAAGCTTCTGCCTGCGGTGCTGACATCCCATATCGGCGCTGGTTTGTGTCCTGGCTGCTCCTCTTCCAATCCAGCTCTTTGCTTATGGCCTGGGAAAGCAGTGGAACATGGCCCAAGTACTTGGGTCCCTGTACCCATATGGGAGACATGGAAAAAGCAGATGGCTCCTGGCTTTGGATCAGCACAGCTCCAGCCATTGTGGTCATTTGGGTAGTGAACCAGTGGATGAAAGACCTTTCTGTTTCTCCCTCTCTCCGTCTATAACTCTGCCTCTCAAACAAATGAAATCTTGAAAAAAAAAAAAAAAGAATTCAGAAGTTGATCAAAAGCCAATCAGCGGGGCTGGTGTAGTGACACAGTGGGTAAAGCCACAGCCTGTGACACTGGCATCCCATATTGGTGCTGGTTCATGTCCTGGCTGCTCCACTTCCGATTCATCTCCTCAGTAGTGGCCTAGGAAAAGCAGTGGAAGAAGGCCCAAGTGTTTGGGCCCCTGCAACGTTCGTGGGAGCTTTGGACTTGACCCAGCCTTGGCTGTTGTAGTCAACAGGGGAGTGAAAAAGCAGATGGAAGATCTATCTCTCCCTCTGTAACTCTTTCAAAATAAATAACAAATTCTTTTAAAAAATAATGATAAAAACAACCAAACAAAAACAGCAAGAAAGGGAAAAAATGAGGAAATGATCTAGAACAGTACTGGCAAACTATAGTCTATCAGCTAAATCCAGGGTGTTGCCTATTTTGTAAATAACGTTTATTGATTGGCTGGTGTTGTGGCCTAGCCGCCTGCAATGTTAGCATCCCATTTGTGTGCTGAGTCCCAGATGCTTCATTGCCAACCCAACTCCCTGCTAATGGCCTGGGAAAAGCAGTAGAAGATGGCCCAAGTACTTGGGACCCTGCCAGCCATGAAGGAGACCCAGAAGAAGCTCCTGGCTCCTGGCTTTGGCCCCAGCCATTGCAGCCATCTGGGGAGCGAACCAGTAGATGGAAGATCTATCTCTCCCACTCTCTGTGTAACACTGACTTTCAAATAAATAAATATCCCTGAAAAATAAAATTTTAATGAAACACATCCAAGCCCACTCATTTGAGTACTGCCTATAAGTTGCTTTCGCAGTATAATGGCTGAGCTGAACAGTTATAACTGAGACTTAATGGCCTACAAAGGTTTAAAATGTTTACTTTTTGACACTTTCTAGATAGGTTTTGCTGGCCACCAATCTAGAATGTTCAATATGAGTATCAACTTGGAAAGAATCATTAGGACACAAAGTTAAAACTTTGTAGGAAGCAGAGTGTCAGCAGAAGCTGGACTAGATGGCTTCATAGCGCTGAGATTGTGTGAAATCAAAAGTAAGTACTGAGCCCTGGCAGGACCCTGAGAGCAGTGACAGCACTCATGGAGAATCCCCTCCCTCCTTCCCGGCCCCAGCTTCTTAGCAATGCTCCTTGCTTGTTGGTGACAGCACACGAACATTAGGCAGAATGAAGAGTGGTGATGCTGTGTCTGAGTGAGGAGAAAACAGCACATAAGCTGAGTCCCCCCAGTTCAGATTGCAAATAGAGGGCAAGTCTGACAGTCCTCGGGTTCTCTTCTGTCTGAAACATAAAGTGACTAAATTCCCCCAGCTCAGGGGAATCCCAGGAGTATAGGCCATGGCCTGCATAGGAAATAGTCAGCTGAGGAGGACAGGAAAGACGTGGGCAGATGAGAGTTCAAATAACCTCAGCAGAGGCAAAGAATTAGAGAACATTCCCAAGAGCAGCTGAGGGTAGGCTGGAACTACTGCCCAGGACAGGCAAACATCTGTGATGGATCTGGCCTCAGCAATGGAGCTGTAATAGCTGGGCTCCAGCAGAGAGAGGCGGAGAGGCAGCGCGAGGGCAGCCTCACACTTCCCTTGGGCAGCAGTTCTCTGATGACCTGGGCATTCCCCCTGTGCCACTGAGCTGAGAAACCTCCCTGGGGCAGCAGCAACACCTCCACTCTGGGTTATCACATACCCGTGGTGGCCTGGCAGGCCCCCTCAGAGCTCCCATGCGGAGTGCACAGCTCCTCTCAGCTCAGTCCCCTCCAGAGTCAGTATTATGAACCACAATGCTGTCAGCAAAGCTATACATCCTCCTGGCACTACTGCTCAGCTGGTAACCTCAGAGGAATCTCAGCCTCTGTGAATGGCCCAGGACCATGGGCTGGCAATGCGAACCATCTGGACAAGTGAAAACTCAAACACAGAATATTCCCTCTGCATTTAGCCAAACAACCCTGCTTAATTCTCAACTCTACTTTGGAAGAAGCACTCACTAAAGGCAACACGGATTGACTTGCCCAAGTACTCTCCAGCAGATGGTGACCAAGCCCTGTGACAGGTGCAACAGCCTCTTCGGAAGTCCAAACATCACCCATACAACATCCCAGAAGAGGCACTGATGGTGATCCCATTTTATAAGAAGAGACACCAAGGCACAGAGAAATGTCACTGCTTGTCCTGAATTTTACAGTAACTCGAGGGGCCAGTCCCAGAGACAGGATTGTATTTTTTATCTAGGAACAGGGGAAAAGCAGCATTCAGAGTAGTGTACAGGGACTTCTGAGGCTGAGGAAACCACTGAGACAACTTCTAGTTCAGGGGCACAGTCAATCTGCAGGCAACAGAAAAGAACAAATGCACATTCTATGCAGTTGCCTCAATTATTTTCTTGAAACCCACTCCATTGTCCATCTACTCATCCGAGGCTCCACAGGCCAAGGTGCTTTTGGGAGAACATGGTTGAAATATCCTCCATTTTATTAAGTATTGGTATCAGGCCTCTATTTTGTTCCCCAAGACTTCTGCAGTGACATAAATTACAGAACCAGAGATAAAGGACTTCCAACTCTGAGTTGCTAGTAGAGCAAGGCTGGTGGCAGTGACAGAGGAAAGCACACAGAGCAGCTGGGTGGCCTGGCTTACCTTCCAAAGAATGGATTCCCTGCTCCTTAGCAGTCTTGTAAACACTGCTGAAATCATCCCCAAGGTTTGGGTCAGCCCCCGCAGCAAGCAGAATCTGCACCACACTGGAAGAAAGAGAACAGTGTCAAAAACAGGAAAGTTGCAGGGAGTAGAGACCCGGATATGGAAGCAGGTTTGAGGACTGATTTGTTTCTGTCCATGTGAGTGACAACATGGCAAAGAATGTCAGCTCTGCAAGTGTAAAACACAGGGTAGGGGCAGGTGCTGTAGCACAGCAGGTAAAGCTGCTACCTCCAGTGCCAGCATCCCACATGGGCACTGGTTCAAGTCCCACCTGCTCCACTTCCGATCCAGCTCTCTGCTATGGCCTGGGAAAGCAGCAGAAGACAGCTCAAGTCCTACACCCATGTGGGAAGACCTGCAGGAGGCTCCTGGCTCTGGATTGGTGCAGCTCCAGCCGTTGTGGTCAATTGGGGAGTGAATCAGCAGATGGAAGACCTCTCTCTTTCTCTCTGCCTTTCTCTCTCTGTGTAACTCTTTCAAATAAATAAATAAATCTTAAAAAAAAAAAAAAAAAAGACAGGGTAGGACAGCAGGTTCTGAAAGTTATCAGCTCAGAGGCTTGGGACAAGTTACTTAACACCTTTGTAAGGCCCAGCTTCCACAACTGTAAAATAATACATAGTTTACTCAGTAACCATTATCAGATGCCTACGATGCTCTACATTGTTCTAGAATGTCTCTGCCCTCATAGAGATGGCAGTCTGTTTGGAAGAACAACAATTAAGCCAGCTTCAAACTCTAGACTGGTCCCCATGGTTCCAGGCTCAAGTGAGTTCAAGACTCAAGTCCAGCCGGTGCCGCGGCTCAATAGGCTAATCCTCTGCCTGTGGTGCCGGCACACTGGGTTTTAGTCCCAGTCGGGGCGCCGGATTCTGTCCTGGTTGTCCCTCTTCAGGCCAGCTCTCTGCTGTGGCCCGGGAGTGCAGTGGAGGATGGCCCAAGTGCTTGGGCCCTGCACCCGCATGGGAGAAGCAGGAGAAGCACCTGGCTCCTGGCTTTGGATCAGTGCAGTGCACCGGCCGCAGCGTGCCAGCCATTGGAGGGTGAACCAATGGCAAAAGGAAGACCTTTCTGTCTCTGTCTACTCTGCCTGTCAAAAAAAAAAAAAAAAAAAAAAAAGAAGACTCAAGCCCAGTCCTTTAGACTCCACTGCTAGGCCAGTCCTGGTAGACAAAGGCTCTGAGACGACACTTGTAGGCTCGGGCTCAGGGCCAGTTCTCAAATACCTAGGACCCAGGCTCAGACCCTATGGACTCAGAGCCTAAGCCTGTTCCAGTGGACTGAGACACATCCCAGTGCCTGGCTATCTCTTGCAGATTCAGGCTCAAGGCCTATCCTTGACTCAGGGTATTCAGGCTGGCCCTTAATTCAGGCTGCCACTCCCAAACAACAGGTCAACCCCAGTGCATCCAGGCTCCAGGCTCCGGGCACCAGACCAGCCAGCCCCAGGACTCTAGCAGCAAGTTTACCCATGGACCACATAAGATGATCTGCACAGAATCGTTGGATGGGCTGATTAGTGTGAATGACTTTTCCAAACAAAGCCAATCTGCAAAGACTAGAACAAGTCCCTTCTTCAAACATGCAGACATCCAACACACAGTCACAATCAATAACAGAGAAACAGGACTACACCAAAGGAGCACAATAAAGTATCAGTATCCAACCAACCCTAAAGATGTAGAGATTCATGACCCAGCTAAGAAAGAATTCAAAATAATTGCTTCAAGGGAGCTCAGCAAACACCAAGAAACCACAGAGAAATAATTCAACAAAATCAGGAAAATAATGACTGAAACCAGAAATTTAACAGAGAGAAAGAAATTACTATTTAAAAAAATCAGACAAATTTGGGGGCATAAAAATACAATGACTGAACTGAAAAAATGCAATAGAGATCATCACAGCAGGAATGATCAAACAAGATAAATCAGTGCTTTCAAAGATAGGTTATTTGACAATATACAATCAGAGGAGAAAAACAGGGAAAAAATGAAGGAGGTTCACAGAATTTAAGGGACAGCATCAAAAAGATGTTTGAGTTACAGAAGTTCAAGGAGAGACAACAAGGTAGGAAGTTTATTTAAGGAAATAGTAGCAGAATATCTTCTAATTCTGGAGAAAAAATAAAATATCCAGATACAGGAAGGTCAAAGACCTCCAATCAGATTCAAGCCAAATAAGATTCGACCAAGGGGCTGGTGCTGTGGTGAAGTAGGCTGTGGCGCCGATATGTGTCCTGGCTGCTCCTCTTCCAATGCAGCTCTGCTTATGGTCTGGGAAAGCAGTGGAAGATGGCCTCTGCACCCACATGGGAGACGCAGAAGAAGCTCCTGGCTTCAGATGGGCCCAGCTCCAGCTGTTGTGGCTGTCTGGGGAATGAACCAGCAGACGAAAGACCTCTCTCTCTGTCTATCCTTCTGTCTGTAACTCTACCTCTCAAATAAATAATTAAAAGATTCTACCAAGATATACTATAATCAAATTGTCAAAAATCAAAGACAGAAATAGGATCTTGCAAGCAATAAACAACCAAATAATATATAAGGGAGTTCTATCTAAGCTAACAGATTACTCAGTAGAAAGCTTACAGGCCAGAAGCAAGATGATCTGAAGTGCTGCCAACCAAGAATATTGTACCCAGCAAAGCTATCCTTCAAAATAAAGAAAAGATAAAGACTTTCCCAGACAGACAAAAGCTAGGTAAGTTGATCATCACTAGATCTATTCTTACAAGAAATGCTAAAGGGAGTTTTTCAAGCTGAAAAAAAAAAAAAAAAAGGATATAAACAAGCAACACAAAAACATACAGGGGCCAATGCTGTGGGAGGCGGGTGAGGCCGCCTCCTGCAGTGCCAGCATCCCACGTGGGTGCTGGTTCGAGTCCTGGCTGCTCCACTTCTGACCCAGCTCTCTGCTATGGCCTGTGAAAGTAGTATATGATGGCCCAAGTTCTTGGGCCCCTTCACCCACATGGGAGACCTGGAAGAGGCACCTGGCTCCAGATTGGCTCAGCTCCAGCCAGTGTGGGCATTTGGAGAATGAAGCAGCAGATAGAAGACTTCTCTTTTTTTTTTTTCTCTCTCTCTCTGGCTTGCTCGCTCTTGCTCTCTTTGCCTCTGCCTCTCTAACTCTGCCTTTCAAATAAATAAGTCTTTAAAGAAAAAAATATATAAAAGTATGAAATTCACTGGTATAAGTACACAAATTCAAAATATTCTAATAGTGGTATACATATTACAACCTTAGTATGAAGGTTACAAATATAAAAAATAATAGCTACAATTGTTTAAGAGATACATAAAATAAAAAGATTCAGGGACAAGTATTGAACATAGTGGCAGAGATACCACTTGGGATGCCTTCATCCCATCAAAGTGTCAGTGTTCAAGTTCTGACTCTGCTTCAATTCCAGCTTCCTGCTACTGTGTACCTTGGCGGGGAACAGTGGATGGATTGTTCAAGTGGCTGGGTTCCTACCACCCATATGAAAGACCCTGTTTCCAGCTCCTGGCTTTGGCCTGACTCAGTCCCAGCTGTTGTATTTGGGGAATCCATCAGTAAATGGAGAAATTCTGTCTCTGTTTCTCTCTCTACCTTTCAGAAACAACAATAACAACAAAGATATAAAGTGTGACAAAAAAATCAAATGTGGGCTTATGTGGAAAAAAGTTATATGTAACTTTTTATGTTACATAAAAAAGATGTTTTATGTAAGCCTCAAAGTAAGCACAAAGCAAAAACTTACAGTAGATATAAAAAGACGAAATGTAAGGAATCAAAGTGTACCACTAAAGAAAAACACCAAATCATAAAGGAATACAGCAAGAAAAGAAACAAAAGATGTACAAAGCAACCAAAAAATAATTAACAAAATGGCAAGAATAAGCCCTTACCTATCAATAATTATCTTGAGTAGAAGTGGATTAAATTCTCTAACAGAAAGACATAATAGTTGAATGGATAAAAAATAATCTAACTAAATGTTGCCAACATGACTCATTTTACCTAAAGAATACATAGACTGAAAATGAAAGGACAGAGGAAAATATACTTCATTCAAACAGAAACCAAAGGAGAACACAAGTAGCTATACTTACTAGATAAAATGCAAGGATACACCAAAAAGTTCATAGAAAAATGGAGTTTATTTTGCTGCAAAATATTTTAGAAATCTATATGCAGTTTTTTCATAATACATATTTTCCATGGACTTTTTGACAAACCTTTGTATACATGGATTTCAAAAAAAAATTGTACCAAAATAAACTTATATTTTAATTCTATTTGCCATAAATGTTTGAAGTAACCTTATAGATTTTCATTCAAAAACTGTAAAATGAGACAAAGGAGGTCAATGAAAAAGGGGTCAATTCATTAAGAGGATTTAACAATCATAAATATATATGCACCCAACATCAGAACACTTAAATAAAGCAACTATGAAGATATGAAAGGAGAAAGAGACTGTAATAAGAGGTACAGTACCAGCAGGCAACCTCAATTTTATACTTTCAGCAAAGGCCAGATGATCCAGAGAGAAAACCAGATAGGAAATACTGAACCTATTTTAGACCAAATGGACCTAGCAGGCACATCCACGACACCCCATCCAACAGCAGTAACACACATTCTTCTCAAGCATACATAAAATATTATACAGAATGGATCACGTGTTAGGCTGCAAAATAAACCTTATCAAATTTAAGAAGGCTAAATCATACCAAGTATCTTTTCTGACTATAACTGTATGAAACCAGAAATCAACAGTGGGAGGAATTTTGGAAAATTCACATATATATGGAAATTAGCAACATGCTCTTGAACTAATGGATCAATGAAGAAATTAAAAGAGAAATTGAAAAATATATGAGACAAATGAAAATGGACACATAACATATCAAAAAAAATTTTTTTTTAATTTATTTAGTTGAAAAACAGAGTTGCGGGGGGGTGGTGAGGGAGAGTGGGAGAGAGAAAACGAGCTCTTCCATCCGCTGGTACACTTCCCAAATGGCTGCCAGAGCTGGGCCAAGCCAAAGTCAGGAGCCAGGAGCTTCTTCCAGATCTCCCACATGGGTGGCAGAGGGCCAAGCACTTGGGCCATCTTCTGTTGCTTTTCCCAGGCCAGAGAGGAGCTGGATGGGAAGTGGAGTGGCTGGGACACAAACTGGCGCCCATATAGGATGGTGGTGTTGCAGGTGTTGGTTTTACCCTCTACACTACTATGCAGGCCCAACATATAAAAATTTATGAGTTGCAGCAAAACTAGTTCAAAGAGGGAAGTTTATAATGATAAATGCCTTCATCAAAAAAGAAGAAAGATATCAGACAAGGTAATATTACACCTCAAGGAACTAAAAAAAAATAACCTGAGCCCAAAGTTAGAAGGAAGGAAATATAAGATATTAGGGCAAAAGTAAATGAAAGACAAACTAGAAACTCAACAGAAAAAATCAATAAAACTAAGAGTTTGTTTTCTGAAAATAAAATAAAATTGATAAGCCTTTAGCTAGACTAAGAAAAAAGAGAAGATTCAAATAAAATCAGATATGAAACAGGAGACCTTATACATCTGTTATCATAGAAATACAAACGATCATGAGAGACTACTATGAACAAATTGGATAACCCAGAAGAAATGGATAAATTCTTTTTTTTTTTTTTTTTTTTGACAGGCAGAGTTAAACAGTGAGAGAGAGAGACAGAGAGAAAGGTCTTCCTTCCGTTGGTTCACCCCCCAAATGGCCACCACGGCCGGTGCGCTGCGCCGATCCGAAGCCAGGAGCCAGGTGCTTCTCCTGGTCTCCCATGGGGTGCAGGGCCCAAGCACTTGAGCCATCCCCTACTGCCTTCCGGGGCCACAGCAGAGAGCTGGACTGGAAGAGGAGCAACCTGGACAGAATCTGGCGCCCCAACCGGGACTAGAACCCGGGGTGCCAGCGCTGCTGGCGGAGGATTAGCCAAGTGAGCCACGGTGCCAGCCAGAAATGGATAAATTCTTAAACACACACAATTTAAGAATTAAATCTGAACAGACCAATAATTAGTAAGGAGATTTGAATGGGTAATAAAGTCTCCCATAAAAGAAAAGTCCAGGGGTCCGGCGCTGTGTAGTAGTAGGTTAAGCGTCCACCTGCAGTGGCAGCATCACATATGGGTGCTGGATTGAGTACCAGTTGCTCCACTTCCTATCCAGCTCCCTACTAATGGCCTAAGTAAGCAGCAGGGAATGGCTTAAGTAAGCAGCAGGGAATGGCCCAAGTGCTTGGGCCCCTGTACCCACGTGGGAGACCTGGAGGAAGCTCCTGGCTCCTGGCTCTGGATTGGCCCAGCTCCAGCCATTGGAGCCACTGCGGGGTGAACCAGTGGATAGAAGACAGCTCTAACTCTGCCTTTCAAATACATAAATATATCTAAAAAACAAACAAACAAAAAACACCTCCAGAATCTCATGGCATCATTGCTGAATTCTACCAAACATTTAAAGAAATAACACTAATCCTTCTTAAACTAATCTAAAAAATTTCAGTAAGGGGGAACACTTCCAAACTCATTTAGAAGGCCAGCAATGTTCTGATACTAAAGTCAGACAATGCCACTACATGAAAAGAAATTTATAGGCTGGGATTGGCATTGTGCTACAGTTGATTAAGCTGTGGTCTTTGATGCTGGCATCCCATATGGGAGTGCCACTTCGAGTCCCAGCTGCTCTGCTTTTGATCCAGCTCCTTGTTAACGTGCTTGGGAGAGCAGTGGAAGATGGCCTAAGTACTTGGGTCCCTGCCAACCACACAGGCGAAATGGATGGAGTTCCAGGCTCTTGGCTTTGGCCTGGCTCAGTCCTGGCCATTATAGACATTTGGGGAGTGAACTGGGGGATGGAAGAGCTCTTACTATCACTTGGCCTTTCAAATAAATAAAATAAATCTTAAAAAAAGAGAAATTTATAGGCTAACATATTTCATAAGCAGATGTGAAAATCCCCCATAAAATGCTAGCAAACTAAATTCAACAGCTCATTAATAGGACCATTCACTATGATCACGTGGGATTTCTCCTAGGGAAGCAAGGATGGCCCAACATTCAAAAATCTATAAGTATGGTATACTACGATTACAGAATATAGGAAAAAGCTGTATGATCATCCCAATAGATGAAGAAAAAGTGATGATAACATTTAACACCATTTCGTGATTAAAAAAAGAGAAGGAATGTCCATCAAAACAATTGTGGTCATATATGACAAACACACAGTAAAAATATTCAAAGGTGAAAAATTAAAAGTTTTTCCTCTAAGATCAGGAAGAAGATGAGGATGCTCACGCTTCCTATCTCTTCTATATAGTACTGGAAGGCTTAGCTACAGCAATTAGGTGAGAGAAAGAAACAAAAGGCATCCATAAGGAAAGAGAAGTTAAAGTGTTCACATTTACAGACTACATGATCTTATACTTGAAACCCTGAAGACTCCACTGTGGTGGAATGAGAAGGCCATGCCAAGATGGCCGCTGACAGTGGAGTCTGCCTGGCAACAGGCTGTGATTGGATGGCTTCAGAAACTGCCTGGCAACAGGGTGTGACTGGTTAAGGCACAGACAGCCCCTTGAACGGATTGGCTGCCTTGGCAATATAAGCTGTTGTAGCAACTGAAATAAATGAGTCTGCAGGCTGCTTGCCTCAGGCCTGCTTTCACCCGACTCCCAGGGTCCGTGTGGTGACTCCACGCCTCTTGCCCCCACCACGCTCCTCCTCCCAGAAAAGAATCCACTGCAACACTCCACCACAAAACAAAGCAAAACAAAACAAAAAAACAAAACAAAAAACAACAACAAGCAAACCAAACCAAACAAAAAACAAACAAAACCCTCAACTTGTTAGAACTAACAAATCAAAGTTGCAGGATACAAAATCAACATACAAACAGCAATAGTGTTTCTATACTTATCAACAATTTTTAAGAGAAAGCAAGAAAATAATCAGATTTAGAATAGCTACAGAAGAAAAACTAAAGCACAAGAATAAACTGAATAAAGGGACGGGAAAGACATGTACATTCAAAATTACAAAATAATGAAGAAAGAAATAAATGAAAAGACATCATCTGGCATTCACAGATTGGAAGAATTAATAAAATGTTGATACTACCCTAAGTAATCTACACATTCAATGAAATCCTTATCAAAATTTCCAGGACATTTCTCACAGAAATAAACAAAAATCCTAAAATTTATATGGAGCCACAAAAGACCTGAAACAGCCAAAGCAGTCTTGAGCAAACAAGAACAAAGCTGGAAGCATCACACTACCTGACTTCAAAACATGCTACAAAGCTATAATAAAAAACAAAGCATGGCACTGGCATGAATACAGCCACAGAGACCCACTGGATAGAAAAGAGCACCCAGAAAGAAACCCACTCATCTGTGGTCATTGAATTTCAAGAGATGCCAAGAACACACAATGGGGAGTAGACAGTCTGCAACATATGCTGCTGGGATAACTAAGTACCACATACAGAAGGACGCTCTCACACTGAATACAGAAGCCAACTAGAAATGCACTGAAGACTTCAATGTCATAGAACTACAAAACTATTAGAAGAAAATGTAGGGGAAAAGCCCTGTCACACTGCTTTGGAATCTTATTTAAAGGATGACTGCCCAAAGATGAAAACAGACAAAAGGTATTACATCAAGTTAAAATGCTTCTGCACAGCAAAGAAAATAATTAACAGAATTCTAGGAAAAAAACCCATGGAGTGGGAGAAAATATTTGCAAACAATATATCTAGGAGGTAAAAGTCAAACTATATAAGGAGCCCAAGCAAATCAATAGTAAGAACAGCAATGTTGTTAAAAACAAGCAAAATACTGCATTTCTCAGAAGAAGACATACAAATGGCTAACATGCTTATGAAAAATATCACTATCAGGAAAACGAAAATTAAAATCATAGTAAGATACCACTTCACCCCAGTTAGGACCCCACTATACCACAGTGCCAGCCCCATGGATGCATATTTTTAAGTACAAATGTATGTACATGTATATATGGATCATATATAAATTTTCTCTCTAAACACACAGACATTCCCTTCCATGTGCTAGGTATTTGCCTTCAACAGTTTTTAAAACTAATATTGTAGTTTTTTTTTTTTTTTAAGATTTATTTATTTGAAACAGAGTTAGAGAGGGCAAGCGAGCTCTTCCATTTGCAAGTTCACTTCCCATATAGCTGTAACAGCCAAGGTTGGGCCAGGCTGAAGCCAGAAGCCAAAAAATTCATCTGGATCTACCACACGGGTGCAGGGCCCCAGGACCACTTCTGCTGCTTTCCCTGGCACATCAGCATGGAATTGGATAGGAAATTGAGCAGCCAGGACACAATCTGGTGTCCATTTGGGATGTCAGCATTGCAGGCAATGGCTTAACTTGCTGTACCACAACATTGGTCCAATAACATTGCTTCTCAAAAATTATGTATTTAAGTATGTATTATGTATCAAAGGCAGAGTTACAAAGAGAGAGGGAGAAGGAGAGAGACAGACAAACATATCCTTCCATCTGCTGGTTCACTCCCTAAATGGCTACAACAGCCAGGGCTGGGCCAGGTGAAAGCCAGGAGCTTCATCCAGGTCTCCGATGTAGGTAGTAGGAGCCCAAGCACTACGGCCACCTTCTGCTGCTTTCCTAGGTACATGAGCAGGGAGCTGGATTAGAAGTGGAGCAGCTGGTACTCGAACCGGAACTCCTATGGGATGCCAGAGCTGTAGATGGCAGCTTAACCATCTGCGCCACAGTGCCGGCCCCAAAAAGTCTATGTATTTTTAAGGGTTTTGATAAATATTACTAAATAGCCTTTCAGAAAAACTGTACTCATTTTATTTTCACTAGAAAATTATGGAATAAGATAGTAAGTGTGCTTTCTCTTTAGCAAAATAGGACATCATTTTTTTTTCTGAATGTGCTTGAAAATAGAAAACTGAATCATATTATTGCTTGAATTTATATTTCTCTGATTACTAGTGAGGCTCTGAAGTTTTAAAAATGTCGGCCGGCGCCGCGACTCACTTGGCTAATCCTCTGCCTGTGGCGCTGGCACCCTAGATTCTAGTCCGGTTGGGGTGCCGGATTCTGTCCAGGTTGCTCCTCTTCCAGTCCAGCTCTCTGCTGTGGCCCTAGAAGGCAGTGGAAGACAGCCCAAGTGCTTGGGCCCTGCACCCGCATGGGAGACCAGGAGAAGCACCTGGCTCCTGGCTTTGGATCAGCACAGTGTGCTGGCCGTAGCAGCCATTTAGGGGGTGAACCAATGGAAGGAAGACCTTTCTCTCTGTCTTTCTTTCTCTTTCACTGTCTAACTCTGCCTGTCAAAAAAAAAAAAAAATGTCTAAGAATAAGTCATTTCTTCTTTCTTTTTTAAAAAATATTTATTTGAAAGGCAGAGCCACAGACAGAGAGAGGGAGAGGGAGGGGGAAAGGGAGAGAGAGTGAGTGAGAGGTCCACCATCTGCTGGTTCACTCCCCAAATGGCTGCAACAGCTAGAGCCAGGAGCCAGGAGCTTCTTCTGGGTTCCCATGTAGGTGCAAGGGCCCAAGCATTTGAGCCATCTTCTGTTGCTTTCCCAGGCAATCAGCAGGGAGCTGAACTGGAAGTGAAGCAGCAAGGACTAGAAGTGATGCCACAGGCGGAGGCTTAACCTAAACCACAGAGCCACCACCCCCTTTAAAAAAAAAATATTTACTTGAAAGGCAGAGTTACAGAAAGGGAGAGAGTGAGGGAGAAAGAGAGATCTGCTGGTTCACTACCCAAATGGCCACAATGGTCAGGGCTGGCCAGGTTGAAGCCAGGAGCCAGGAGCTTTTTCCAGGTCTCCCACACCGGTGCCAGGTCAAGTCCTGGCTGCTCTACTTCCAATCCAGCTCCCTGCTGATGTGCCTGGCAAAGCATCACACAGGAGGCCTAAATGGAGTTGTAGCCATTTGGGGAATAAACCAGCAGGTGGAAGATCTCTCTCTCTCTCTCTCTTTTTTTAAAGATTTATTTTATTTATTTGAAGGACAGAGTTACAGAGAGAGGTAGAGACAGAGAGAGGTCTTCCATTCACTGGTTCACTCCCCAGATGGCCACAATGGCCAGAGCTGTGCCAATCTGGAGCCAAGAGCCAGGAGCCTTTTTCAGGTCTCCCAAGCAGGTGCAAGGGCCCAAGGACTTGGGCCATCTTCTATTACTATCCTAGGCCATAGCAGAGAGCTGGATTGGAAGAGGAGCAGACGGGACTAGAACCGGCACCCATATGAGATGCCAGCACTTCAGACCAGGGCTTTAACCCACAGCGCCACAGCACTGGCCCCTCTCTAACTCTGCCTGTCAAACAAACAAATCTTCAAGGAAAAAAAGAAAACAAACTAGATTCCATCTTCTACCTAGCTGAGGTTCTTCTACATCTGATCTAACATAGTTGGCTGAGTTTCCTCTGTCTACTCACCTTACCTAAAAGGATTTTAAAGATTACCTTTCACAGGTAGTTTATCCAGAATATGGATTAAGAAAGGTCTCTAAGCAGCTAAAATCCATGTCTAAATTTCATATTTTTCATTTACAATAGTCTGTCACGCTCTCACTTGGAGACTAGTTACTCTGAGTTTACACACAATCCAGATTAACACTGGCATTAGTCCTCCTATTTCCCAGAGGGTTAAAGGCCAGAAGGGTATAAAAAGCCTGGTACAGACAAGCACACTAGCTGAAGGGAATGTGACACAATATCTGATAGAAAGGCAGTATGGCTCAGAGGCTAAGAGCATGGCTGTAAAATTCAAGACAATCAGAGCATTAAAATGAAAAGACAGTAATTAATGATAACCCATCATAATTATATTTATAAATTATAATTTTAAATCATAAAGTAAAATAAGGTTCCACAAGTCTACACTGAAAATAAATTAGTGAGTGAGGGAGAAGAAAAGTTTTTCTTTATATGGAATGACAACTATTAAATGGAGGAGGAATGATGAAATTTGAAAACCACCATTTTGTAACCTAGTAGGGATCATCAGGAATAACAACAGTATCTAGCTCATACTTGTTTGGCTGTGTTAATGAATGCAAAGTGCCCACATCAGCATCTGGCATATAGTAAGTTCTCAAAAATGTTACACTTATTACTTTGTACCTGACACTGTAGAAGGTCCAGAGAAGTACAAACTACGACACTTAAATTGGGAAGACAGTATGGCATTTTCCAGCAAGCACGGGAAGATGTGGGCTCAAGTTAAAGCTCTATCACTGGCCAGCGCCGTGGCTCAATAGGCTGATCCTCTGCCTGCAGCAGCGGCACACGGGGTTCTAGTCCCAGTCAGGGCGCCGGATTCTGTCCTAGTTGCCCCTCTGCCAGGCCAGCTCTCTGCTGTGGCCCGGGAGTGCAGTGGAGGATGGCCCAAGTCCTTGGGCCCTGCACCTGCATGGGAGACCAGGAAGAAGCACCTGGCTCCTGGCTTCGGATCAGTGTGGTGTACCGGCCTCAGTGCGCCAGCCACAGCGGCCATTGGAGGGTGAACCAATGGCAAAGGAAGACCTTTCTCTCTGTCTGTCTCTCTCACTGTCCACTCTGCCTGTCAAATAAATAAATAAATAAATAAATAAAAAAGCTCTATCACTAATGATCATGTGATCATAGATAAAACCTGACACCTTCAAGCCTCCACTTCTTTACCAGTATAATGGAGATCGGATACCTCTTTTGGAGGTCCTAAGTGAAAAAAAACTCAATAGTGCCTGCCACTCAAGAAAGCTCCATAAACAGGAGCTCTCTTCTTTTTGTCTATATAATCTTTGCAAAAATCATGTGAAAATCTGGGCCGTGGTAAACACCAGACCTGTACCTGACCACAGCAAAGCCCTGTGTTAAGAAGGCAGCATTTCTATATTCTGTACAAGCTGACATGTTTTAAAATCCAAGTGAGAAGGGTAAGTTGATCTAAACTCAAAGGGACATAATTTGGTTAATCCTCAGCCGCTGTGTCCCATCACCATTCAATCACACCCCCTCCCTCAGCAGGCTGTCCCTCCAGGCAGACAATGTCACTAACTGTGCTACCTGGCCCTCTCCAGGTCCATGAGTATTGATTCCATCTGTCCAATTTGCAGGCCGCAGGATGTGTCCAAGCAACCATGTATGCTGCTCTTGGCCCTGCAGGGCAGACAGTGGTCTGGCAGGATGGGGAGAGGAGGGTGACTGGGATGGGCTCTGGGGTTGCTAACCCAATCAAAGGAAATGGGCAATTCACTTCACAAACTTGGAGGCCAAAGAGGGTAAGGACCCAAGATAGTGATTCATCCTGCAACCCTGGTCAAGATTCCCTTCACTTCCAATAAAACTACAAAGGCAGCAGTCCCACTGGAGAGTATAGATAGGACTCAAGGAACCACGGCTGCTTACCTGACAACAGGGATACCAAACACCTCACCAAACAGTAAAGAGGCTTTTTTGTCCAACTGTCATCATACAAAAAGCACTTAGCCCAAGCTCAAAAGAGGTCAGGCTGTTTTTGGAGAAGCCAGCCTGATCAGACTAGAAGGCTACACAGTATGGTCCACCACTGGCCTCACTGGAAGGATGGGCTGCAGCAGGGTAGGAGGCTAGGCAGAAAGTTAAGGCAAGATCGATAGGAGCAGGCTTAACATTAGGCCAGGACTACAGGAATGCCGAGTAGTTCACAATCAACACAGAACCAAAGGCCAGATGCCAGACAGCAGAGGCAGAGAAGAGGCAGCGTCAAACACCAGGTCAAACACCAGGTCAGGGATCACAGACTCAAGGGTGAGGCAGACCAGCAGATTATAACCTGTCGCTCCCCCTCTTCATGGAGGAACGACACAGGACCCTGCGCTGTTCTTTCGTCTGCTCGGCCCTTCCCGGGTTTGCTGCTGGTTCTTCCCGGGTTGGCTACCGTCCCTTCCACCTCCGTGGAAGGGCGGTTCCCCCTGCCACTTTCCCCACTTCCGCGGGGGAGCGGCACACCGCCGGCCGGCTCTCTCGGGGGCTGCACAGGTGTTCCTTCAGATAGATGTTCCCCTTAGATGTTCCTGGTGCATGTTGTCTCTCTCCTCCTTTATAGTCCTCTTCCACCAATCCCAACTCTGCTACCCACACGCCGAGTACGCTGCTCTGCTCCAATCAGGAGCAGGTCCTACAGTTTATTGGTTGAACTGGAGGCAGCTGTGTAGAAGCTGTTTCTCCCTTCTCAGCGTCATATTGTGGGAGAGCAGATGCATAGAATAAGTCTTAATTCCAGTAACTTAGTCTAGTCCGAGTTGCTCCCCACAATAACCAAGGAATACATTTATGCCAACCAGAAGTCAAGACAAGGCTTCTGAAGAAGTGTCCAGAAACAGTAGTGAGATTTTGAAATAAAGTGATTTCTGCCTTTTCAGTGTTCGGCTGAAGCAGAAAGAAGTCCCTACACTCAGAACTGTATTTGGAAGAAGGTGACTTAGATGGGGAGATGGCTGACGTATGGAGTGCAGAGCCAGCTACATGAACAGCATCTGACAGCATAAAAGCAGGCAGGCAGGCGGGCAGGCAGGCAATGCTAGTAGTAGCCTGCAGCCTCTCCTTTGTTCTGGCCACCGTGCTGTGGGTTGGGCTTAGGAATTACTGCCTTAAAGTAGTAGTGGCTGGTACTGAATGGGCTGCAGTGTAAGGGCTAGGTCTTCACCGACTTATCAGTTGGATGAAAGGCAGGATACACCATTCCACTCAATTATTTTTTTCTGTAACAGAAAACATCTCCACTCAAAGAACAGGCACTCACGGGGTAAAGGTTTAGGAATATCAGCAGCCTTCTCAGTCAGCTAAGGATTTGGTCTATGGTACGACAGGATTCCCAACGCACCTCAGAGGGTGTAGATACTGTCCAGCTCCCCTAGCTCGCTTACTGATTTATGGAAGCAAAGAATGTCTGCAGCACAAGAGGTATGCTCCATTGTCCCTCTCCTTTGTGCTAACTCTCAGGCAGAGATGCTTCTGTGGAACCACTTTGCTTCAACCCAGGCTTTAACAGAAGTGCTAGCACCAAGAAGCCCAAAAGAAAAATGAGGCAAGGAGATGAAGAGCCAATTCCCAGACGAGGAAATTAAAAAAAAAAGAAAAAAAGAAAAAAAGATCTTATTATTAAGCATATGAAGAGATCCTCAAGTCTGTTACTTCAGAAATGTAAATTAAGATGAGATTATCACTTGAAATTCAGTATAAGGACAGAAGTTAGGAAACTGGACAGTGGTGAGTGCCAGTGAGGACCCAGGAATTTGGAACTCTTCACGCACTGTCAGGGTACAGAACAGCAAGCCGCTAGGAAGCCAATCTTGTAGGCCTTTTTCAAATTAACTTATGCTGTGGCTCACAAGGACAGGAGGGTACTTCATGAAGTTCATGGAAAATGGACTTAAAAGATTCTAATGCAAAAATTTCAAAATCCATTCACTGTTTTTTATAATATGCACTCTCCATGAACTTTCTAAAAACCCACTGGTATGTTTCCCAGAGAAATCCTTACACTGGTGCATACTGGGCAAACAGGAGACAGTTTAGGCCAGCCTTCTGTGACGGGGGGAGTGGCAGGGGGAGAGCAAGGCTGGGGGAATGGAGAAGTTAACAGAGCCACACAGTATGAAATGCAATGCAGCAGTCAGAATATCAGGCTGCTTACGTGTGGAACAACATGGAGAGACGATTTTGTAAGAAAGGGTTGGTTTCCTACTACCTTATATTTACACATTAATTGAAGTTGACCATTTATTCCTTCCAGAGAGTCTCTTCAATTTCAGAACTTCTGATTCCTACCTGATCTAGGGATCATCAGGGCTGAAGAACTAAGGACCCAGTGAAAAGAAGCAGCTCCATGAAGTATGGCAAATGCATTAAAGATGTCATTCCTGCAGTGCCCTTCAACAGGTGAGTGTGCACTCCACGGTAGGGCTCCCCAGTGACACTGACATCCCAGCCTGGGTCCATGCCCTTCCTGTATGCACAGCTTCCAGTACGAACTCCCACAGCAGGGAGCCCTCACCATACTGAGTCATGGTTGCCTGTTCATTTTTATTTGACTCTCCCTTTAGGCTCTGGGGAAAGGGCCATGTCAACCTCATTTCCCAGGTTCTTGCCCAGTGCCTGCATCACAATCAGATGTTTTCTGAATGAGGGCACAAGTGAATAAAATTTTTTCTGATGGGAAACAGGGGAGAAAGGTGGAAGGCAATGGTCTCTGCCCTGCCCACCTGAAGGTCTAGACTAGCCCACGGGTGGTTTAGGTCTGGAAAACCTTCCTTGTTCTCTCCAGGGTATCAGGCCTTGCCTAGGCCAACAGGCAGTTTCCAGACAAAGCTGAGGAAATGAACAGAAGGATGGTCCCTAAGTGGCAGCTCCTGGGATTCACGGAACTCCCTTTGGAGCCACAGCCAAATTAATTTGCTGCTCAGGCTGTAGCGAGATTAGAAGTGCAGCACATGTAGGCAGGTTCGCGCACAGGCCTTGACGAGCTGCAGCTTTTAGGGTGGTGGGGAGTCACAGCGCAAGGGAGGGCAGTGATGGTGATTCCTGTTCAGGCTTTCTGCTCTCAGTGGCTGCAGGGGCCTGGAGTCCTCACTTTGTTTAGGGAGGAGCGAGGAGGCCTGCAGTGAGAGCTGAGCCTGTGCTGGGCAAGGCGCGTGTCAAAGGCGGCTGCCGGCAGCTGGAGCTGGTGAAGCAAGAAGGGCAGCGATCCCCACTCCAGGTCGTCCCACACAATGGTGTGTTTCAGACGCTGCTCCAACGCCGCCTCCTCCCCACTCCACATCTAAAGCAGAGGGTCACTGTGAGGAGTGTCCCGGGGCCCACGGAGAAGACAAAGAGTGACCTATTCTCGACCCAGTGCACACCTCGATGAGGGAGGAAGCAAAGTGGTCACAGTCCAGGAGCTCTGCTGCAAAGTCAAATGAGCTGTGGCCCTTTCAGTAGCCTGGAACACTGGCTGGCCAGGGAAGCCGGGTGGCCTGACCAAACTCTAGAGGACCCGCGGCCTGGGGCAGGAGCCAGGGCAGGGACAGCGGCTTTCCTTCTAAAGCCAGCTACCTTTGGGAATGAAGGAAAGGTTAGGAAGTAAGCTACCTAGGCAGAAAGTGTGCTCCAATTTCCTCAAGTGAGGATAATAATCTTTGTTTACTTCAAAAGGTAAAGATCAATCATCATAACAAAGCAGCCACAGGCTGTTAGGCACTCCACACTCACTCTTTCAGATCCTTACAACAACTTGCAAGGAGGTACCAGTCCCGTTTTGTCAAGGAGGACACGGAAGCTCAGCAAAATAGCACAGGTTACTCTGGTGTGCGTATTTAATACGTACAGGAACCAATATACAAATCCAGGTCTGTTTTGATCCAGACCTCATACACATTTCCCTAGACCACAGTGGCTCTCACCCATCTGACCAGCTGTTAGTTTGTCTTACTACCCCAGTTACTGAGCCCCTACCATGCACCAGGAGAGTGATATTTGATTTTGACAAGGATCAAAATCAGTGGAGGGCTCAGACAGAGGTGACATAACTGGGGGCAAGGCTCAAGGAAGGCATGGCCCATTAAGTAGAGAGCCAAGGAATGAAGACCACTCATTACAGGGTTTTCAGGCAATCCTAACTTCACATCCTCAGGATAGTTCCAAATGTATTTCTTTTCTTTTCTTTTTTTTTTTTTCTTGATAGGCAGAGTGGACAGCGAGAGAGAGAGAGACAGAGAGAAAGGTCTTCCTTTGCCGTTGGTTCACCTTCCAATGGCCGCCATGGCCGGCGCACCACACTGATCCAAAGGCAGGAGCCAGGTGCTTCTCCTGGTCTCCCATGGGGTGCAGGGCCCAAGCACTTGGGCCATCCTCCACTGCACTCCTGGGCCACAGCAGAGAGCTGGTCTGGAAGAGGGGCAACCGGGACAGAATCCGGCACCCCGACTGGGACTAGAACCCGGTGTGCTGGCACCACTAGGCGGAGGATTAGCCTAGTGAGCCGCGGCGCCGGCCCTGGAACCCCTATTATTAACTAACCATTTTATACACAACTAGACAGTGTCCTCCCCAAAGCAGGGACTATGTCTTGGCTATCTCTGTTCTTTTTTTTTTTTTTTTTTTTTTTTGACAGGCAGAGTAGACAGTGAGAGAGAAAGACAGAGAGAAAGGTCTTCCTTTGCTGTTGGTTCACCCTCCAATGGCCGCCACGGCCGGTGCGCTGTGGCTGGTCCACTGCGCTGATCCGAAAGCAGGAGCCAGGTACTTATCCTGGTCTCCCATGGGGTGCATGGCCCAAGGACTTGGGCCATCCTCCACTGCACTCCCGGGCCACAGCAGAGAGCTGGCCTGGAAGAGGGGCAACCGGGACAGGATCTGGAGCCCCGACCAGGACTAGAACCCGGTGTGCCGGCGCCGCAGCTCAATAGGCTATCTCTGTTCTTGAACACAGGGCCTGAAAAAGGCGTAACTATTTGCTGAATCAATCCACTTTCTGACATTGTACTGCTGACTCACACACTGAGAGTTCAGTCAGCTCTCTGGCTTTACTACTTGGTTCTACACCTTGGATTTCACTTCTGGTTTTAGTTTTCTTTGTTGACTAAGACACTCACCTATTCTCATCACATTGCTCTAGCCCACTGAGATCCTTTTTTATGTTCCTAGTTCTTTTACCCAATATATTAATACCTCTTCAAGCTCCATTTAGTCTGCCCACTTAGCAGGCATTTATCAATGACCTCAATGAAATCACTGAAATAACTACCAAGGGGGACAGCACAGGGCTCCCTGCCTGAGTCTGCTCTCCAGCCTGATGATCATTCATACATCAACAATTACCAGGTTACTCACCATTTATTAGTCTGACTATCCTGTTTTCCACCTCATATTTTATTCAGGTGGATGTCATGAGAGACAGCCAAAATACCTTGCTGAAACCCAGACATATCATCACCATGTCTACTACAGACCCACCAACCTGGCAGCCCTATTCAAATAAGCAGCTGATGGCACAGCTGCTTTGAAAGAAGAGGGACAGGACTGGACCATATCATAGTCCCTAGAAATGGGGCACTAGTCCCAAACAGTGGAACAAGGTGAGCAATGGATGCTCTCTTGTCCCCAGCCAACACTCTCCAGGAATACTGCACTGAACACAGACCCCAGAAGGGGACACGGCATGGAGTAGGGGGATGGAAGTACGTGAGACTGTCACGTTAGGCAAATGAGCTGGCACTGCTTTCCAGAGAGCAGTGTCTCGGGTTGCCTGAGGTCGAAGCGTTGTCTGCCAAACTAGAAACGGGTGCACGCTGGAACTGGAATATCATTACTCTGAAACAGGATTATCTTGAGCACCGATTCCAAATGGGATTAGAAATGACTCTTTGTTACTCAGAGATAATCGGCCACAGCAGCAGTGGTGGGAGAAACGTCAAGCCCAGCACACTTTTCTGGGGGCATGGTGCTGGCATTCTGGGCATTTGGCCACAACCCTCACCCACCCTTCCTTGCTGGGAAATACTGGGCATTGTTCTGCATTGGGCAGGGGGCCACCTGGGACAAAGCCAGCCCCTCATCAAGGCACCCTGCTTAGAGCCCCCTGTTTTAAGCTCAGCTTCTTAGATAAAAAGGACTGGGAAAATAATTCCCTGAGCCCTTCTGCTTCTGAGTCACCTGTGAGATACTGAAGAGAGAGACATAGGTAACACAATTCCACCCTAAACAAAGGTAGGCTTCCTTGCAAGCCTTTCACTAACCTCCTTCTGGGGTGACCCACAACGGTCAGCTTAGTACCAGTAACGATAACTAAGACATTGCTGCTGCTGCTGCTGTTGCAGTACCTACCATGCTCCTTTTAAAAAAAAAAAAAAAAATTATGGAATGCTTCATGAATTTGCGTGTCATCCTTGCACAGGGGCCACGCTAATCTTCTCTGTATCATTCCAATTTTAGTATATGTGCTGCCGAAGCAAGCACCATGCTCCTGTTAACCAGAGTGGTAAGCCCTCGCCTGTGCTCTCTATATGGCAGGTGCCGTTCTCAACAGCCGGCACACACTCACTCACTCACACACTGAAGTCTCAAAATAGCCTTTAGAGGTAGACCCGTTTACCCCTATTTTACAGCTGAGGAAAGAAACACAGAAAAGTGAAAGACCCACCTAGGAAGAGGCAGAGCTTGGATCTGAACCCAGGAAGTCTGGCTCTGGAGCCCACAACTGTTCCACCTGCTAGATTGTCAGCCAGAAAAGATGGTGGTCAAGGTCGGTTAAGATCTTAACTACACACTCTGGTCCTCACAGCCTGCCAGCTCCGCACAGCCCTGCTTTCTCAACTTGGTGGCCTGGTTATAGGCCCAACTCTGGGGAAGGACCTCCTTTCATGTCCCCCCCTGCACGTCTCTCCCAGATCAGCCCATATGGTCTTTGTGGCTCTGACCATATCCTGCAGCCAAAGTGGGACTTGTTTTAGCCCTTTTCTGTCAACTTGAGTACAAAGAGAATGGTTTGTGTGTTTTTAGATTTCTCAGAATTACCCTGCACATAGTGGGGCATCAAGAAACCTTCAGTGAGCTGACTGGACTCCTGATCTCGCATCCACTGGCCCATCCCACGGCCTTGCTCCCTGCCCCTTCCCTCCACAGGCAGTACAGTTCAATAGAAAGACCAAGGGTTTGGGGTCCACAGCACACAAAGAAAGACCCGAAAACCTCTCCTGCAAACAGTAATCTGGTGGGGTCAGTATGTTTCTTAAAGATAGGGTTTAATGTCCCATTCCCTTGGTAAGGTAGAGGGAAAATAAGCAAATGCTAAAAATAAATGACTGATGTGAGAGGGAATTAAATGTTTTTTTAGCCAAGGATGGCAGCATTTTAAAATGAACAAAGCCCAGGTACCACATCCAGGAAGGCCTTGGCAAATGCGTGTTATCCACTCATTAGCTCAGTTCCTCAGGGACCCCAGCCAAGCAGGGAAGGCAGTGCCGGGAACCAGTCCTTCCGGTGCTGATGAAATGCACTCCGGGAGAAAAGGCAGGGGGAGGGAGGGAGGGAGACTCTGGTGGGGAATTTCAAACAGTTCTGCCAGCATTTTGTGCTCGGTCTCATAGTTCTCACCTGCACTGAGGCAGGGCAACCAGCAGGCCCCAGTGGACTCCAAACTCAATCCCCTGCACTGCCGTCCTCTCCCAGCACTCTGGGTTCCTTAAGCACCACAAGAGCCTCAGGAGCTGGCTCCTGCAGGGCAGTCTAGGGGTGTGGTATAGCAGAGGCAAACACCCAGTCCCCCAACTTTCTCCCTGCTAGAATGAAGAGCCACACACTTTGTGACTTTAGGTAAGCCCACTATACGGGTGTATCACTTGTAGAGCAGGTTTATGACTGCTCATCAGTAACTACACTTCAGGACACCACTGAGGGGTGTGAATTCACACATCTTCACCCTCTACCAGCAATCAAAACACACAGCGCGCTAATAGGAGACACTGCAACACGTGACCATTGACACTACAGACATCAACGCTCAGTACGCCCCCGGCCACAGTTAATGACAATTAGAGAGGGATGACAGCTTTTAAAAGAATTTTTGGAAAAGTCAGTTATTGTTTAACTAACTGTACACATAGTTAAGTCATCCTTTTAACATGCATACTTTGATGAGTTTTACTAATCGTCTATAGTTATTAACTACCACCATCATCAAGATATTGAACGATTCCATTACCTACAAACTCCTTCACATCCTCCTCCCACTCTCAAACTCTTACAACCGTTGACCAGATCTCTTTCCACAGCACTGCCTTTTCTGGAAAGTCACATAAATGGAATTGGATAGCAGGCAGCATTCTGTGTTTGGCTTATAACGTAATGCCTTTGAGACTTGCCCATGCTGGCACATGTATTAGTAATTCCATTGCATGGACATACCACAGTTTGTGCATTTATCAGCTGAAGGACCTTCAGGTTGTTTCCAAATTTTGATGAATATGAATAAAGCAGCTACAATATATGAAGATAGGACTTCTGTGCAGATGCATGTTTCATTTCCCTTGAAAAAATACCTAGGAGTTGGCACTGCTGGGTTGTACGGGAAATGCATACTTTACCTCTATAAGAAACTGCCCACACCAGTTCAAGACCCGGCTGCTCCACTTCCAATCCAGCTCTCTGCTATGGCCTGGGAAAGCAGTAGAAGATGGCCCAAGTGCTTGGGCCCCTGCACCCATGTTGGAGACTCAGAAGAAGCTCCTGGCTCCTGGCTTTGGATCAGCGCGGCTCTGACAGTTGCAGCCAATTGGGGAGCGAACCAGCAGATTGAAGACCTCTCTCTCTCCTTTGCTTTCTAACTCTTTCAAATAAATAAATAAATCTTTAAAAAAAAAATCTGCCCTTTTTTTCCCAATTAATTTATTTAATTTAAATGGCAGAATTTTAGAGAGGCAGAGACAGAGAGAGAGGTTGTCCATCTGCTGGTTCACTCCTCAAATGGCCACAATGGCTGGAGTTGAACCAATCTGAAGCTAAGAGCCAAGAGCTTTCTCTAGATCTCCTATGTGGGTGCAGGGGCTCAAGCACTTGGGCCATCTTCTACTCCTTTCCTAGGTCATAGCAGAGAGCTGGATCGGAAGTAGAGCAGCCAGGACTTGAACCGGTGCCCATACGGAATGCCGGCATTGCAAGCATTGCTACACCACAGTGCCGTCCCCCAAAGCGTTTCCCGATGTGGCTATACCACTATATATTCCTATCAACAGTGTATGACAGGAATTGTTCTGCATCCTTGCTGGGACTTGGTATTGCCAATTTTGTTAAATTGTAGCTAAGACAGTTGGCGTGTGATAGTATTTCATTATGATTTTAATTTGTATTTCTCTAATGACTAACAATGCTGAGTATATTTTCACACGGTTATTGCCACCCATCTCCTCTTTGATGAAATGTCTGCTCAAATTTTTTGCCCATTTAAAAAAAGGGGGGGGGTGACTGATGCAGTGGTTAAGATGCTGCTTGGCATGCCCACATCCCATTTCAAAGTGCCAGGGATCAAGTCCTGGCTCTGTTTCTGGTTCCAGCTTCCTGCTAATGCACACCCTGAGAGGCAGCAAGTGATGGCTCAAGTGCACGGGTCCCTGCCACCCATGTGAAACCAGATTAAGTTCTGGGCCCCTGGATTTCACCTGGCTCAGCCCTGCTGCTGCAGGCAACTGGGGAGTGAACCAGCAGATGGGAAATCTCTCTGTCTCACTGCCTTTCAAACAAACAAAAACTGGAGATAAATACAAATGAAGACATTTGGCCTTGTGGTTGGGATGCCCACTTTCCATTTCAGAGTACCTGGGTTTGAGTTTCAGCTTTGGGTCTGGATCCCAGCTTCCTGCTAACATAAACTTTGGGAGGCAGCAGGTGATAGCTCAAACACTTGGGTCCCCATGTGGGAAACCTGGATAGAGTTCTGGGCTCCTGGCTTCATCCTGGCCTAGCCCTGGCTTTTGCAAGCATTTGGAAGATCTCTCTTGCAAGTATCTGGAAGATTTAGAGGATGGAAGATCTTTCTCTCTCTGTACCTTTCAAGTAACAATGAAAAAAAAAACATTTTTTAAGTTAAAAAGAAAAAAAATTTATTTATTTATTTAGTTTTACTATTGATTTCTAAGAGTTCTTTGTATGTTCTAGATACAGTTTCCTTTCCAGATGTGTTGTGGTAGCTTCTGTTTTGAGGAATTAGAAATTATAGAGATCTATATCACATTTTTCTTTCAAACTATTATCTCCTGTACATCTACGGTGACGAAGAGAAAAGGACAAACTTTCAATTCACAAATACCTTAGTACCACTGGACAGGGGGTCACGCCATGCTTGGTGACTTAGGAGGCTATTATTTTTCCCATTACAAACATCCAATCAAAGTCAGAGCTTTAAGGAAAGCTACATCTGGAGAAATGACTGTCCTCTGCCAGCTTTCGGCCCCCCAGGCTCTGCACCTCCCAAAGCCCTGCTGTGGTCCACCAGGCTCCTGGAATGGTCAACAGCCGTCACACTCCATTGCTGGCCATTGTCCCCTGGGGAAGGTAGGAGGCTCCCAACCCATCCCTCAGTAAAAGAGCAAATAGTGAGGCCTGTGGCTGCTTGGACATCAAAGTTGAGCAAACAGGCCTGGCAGGCCCTGTCTCTCCGCCTACACATCCTGCAAACGCCATCTGAAGGGGCTTCCCCGAAAGGGGTCATGACTTGTGGCTTGTCATAGCACACATCAAAGTTTGCACCACACACGAACTGGGTGCATGGGTTCAAATCAAGTTGCCTAAGAACGGATACCCAGCCATTGTGTCCAGTTTTAATCCTGTGTTTTCCCAAGTAATTAAGCCTTCTTGCTTATGAACTTGTGACTAAGTAAAGCATCACTGAGAGGTTGTAACATCAAAGTGCCTTCCACCGTCTGTCCATGTTTGATAAAATTGGATTTCTTTTCCTTCTTAAAGAAAAGCTAATTGAATTTAGGTGAAGACTGGGTATATTTGCACGAGCTAGTGAGAGCTATGCTAAGTCACAGTGATCATCCTGGGACCCCATGGCTTAGTCTTTAGCTAGGCTGGGTCAAAGTGCAACACAGAACGAGGCACCCAGACTCGGGCTACACAAGCGCCTTCTTATGGCATGAGGCTTACAGAGGGCTCACTGTGGGGAAGGAGGGGGGATCCTGGTGACTGCCGCTTGAGTCAACACTGTACCCAAGCTGTTACTAGGGCTGGCAAAAGGACTGTCCAAGTAGAACGTTGGTAAATCTTGGACAGATTGGCAAGAGAAGACAATGGCCACATTACTCAAGTCCTTGATGTCAGCAGTCCAAGTAAGTGCCTCAAGGCAAAGGCTGCGACTTCCTCTCTGAGTCCCCCACAGCCCAGCACAACAGGACCTGACAGAGTACTTTGAGAAAATGTTTGCTGGACACATTAAAGAAAATGACACTATAACGGGATGTAATAACACAGCTCCTTCCTCTCTCTTAAACAACCGAAAGTCTCCCCCATTTTTGCCTTGTCAAAATTTCCACTGAAATTAATCCTCAATTTCACTAATTACCTAACTTACAACGAGTACAGACAGCATAGACTCATGTGTGTAAAATTATACACATATATGTACGTATTTATACAATGATCAACCTCTTGATAGAGGGAAGTCAGGTGGCTGCTACTTTCTTCTCTATATCACTTTTATAAAAATAGTAAAACTATTTTCAGAAAAGAAGAGTCTCTGGTTCAATCCTGATACAATTATCTTTTCTTTTTACCAATAAGCTTTCTGATCTTGATCTGGTTTTAACTCTCCTGTGTATGCTTGTATTTGTATTTTAAGTCCTACTCAAATCCTTTTTGGAATTAAGAGGTAATAAATGATAAATTAAGTTCCTATACTTTTTTTTTTAATTTAACACTATAGCACTTTAGAACTATTTCCTATTCAAAACTAAGACAGACAATAAATACTGTAATACAGAAATACCAGTTCACAAGAAGGTAAACTTTTGAAGAACAGAGATTATCACACTTTACATCGCTAACTTCTCACCCTAAACAGGCATGTGCGGGTGAAACAGCTGGGCTGCTCTTGGGATCCCCCTTGAGCCTACGGACTGCTGGCATTCCAAAGGTGGGAACACTTCTCTGCTCTTAGCCTTGAGTCCGGGTGCTACCCCCTTACCTTCCTTTTATCCAAAATCAATTCAAAGATGGTGGCATTTCAAGCCTGGCCAATCTGATTACAGAATATGAGAATAAGCACACTTATAACATGGAGAGACTTCCTGGCAGATTGTGCTGGTATGAACATGATCTTTCAAGACTATTCACACAGGCACTTACCAACGAGGCCCACTCACCCTGACCAATGTACTGCTAGGACACCTTTTTTACTACTTACACTTTTCTCTGCAGCATGTCTTACCTTCTAATAGTTTACTTCTGCACTACACTTATGCATTTATTTGACAGGCAGAGAGACTGAGGGACAGAGACAGAGAGAGCTCCCATCTGCTGGTTCACTCCCAAGTGCCCTTGACAGCCAGGACCAGGGCTGACGTCAGGAGCTAGGAACTCAATCCAGGTCTTCTGGGTAGGGTGGCAGAAACCTAACTACTTGAAACATCAGCATTGCCAACCAGGGTCTGTATTTTCAGGAAGCTGAAGCCAGCAGCCAGAGCTCAGCACTGAAGCCAGATATGCCAACGTAGGAAGTGGGGGTCTTCTATTTTCTGAAGATTTTTTAAAAAATTTATTTATGTATTTATTTATTTAAGAGAGAGACACACATCTCCCATTGGCTAGTTCACTCCTCAAATGCCTACAAAAGCTGGGGCTAGGCCAGGCCAAAGTCAGGGGCTATGAACTCAAGCCAGGCTTCCTACATGGGTAGCAGGGATTTAACTACTTGAGCCACCACTGGTGCCTCCCAAGGTGCTCATGAGGAAAAAGCTGGAATCGGGAATCGAGCCAGGACTCAGAATCAGTACTCACACCCAGGCACGTTGTGGGATGTGGACATCCCAAACAGCTTCTTAACTGCTGCACCTAATGCCTACCCCAGAAGTGGGTTCTTCAACAGCATCTTAAGCCGCAGACCAAACAGCGACCCCTTGAAACCACCAGTAGTAGAGAAATAATTATGTGGGCAGGGATCTTTCTTTATCACTGATATTATTTCAAGTACCTACAGTAGTACCTGTAAAAAGTAAGGACCAACAAATTTTTTGTAATATGAATAAATAAATCCAACCAGAGAATATATGCTATTTTTAATACAAATCTGTTGTCTCTTGATTCTAGAAGGAAGAGAATGGCACAAAATGGATACTTAAGAAACTAGTAATTAGTTCTAGGCACCAAAGCAAGTAAATACAAGCCAACACTCTCACTTTGCTCAACAAGCATCACTGATTTGCTAATGGCTCTGGATAAAGACAGAACAATCAGTTAAACCAACAACTCATTAGATTCAGAGAGAAGTGTCCCCAAAAGCACATTTATTAGCTATCTGACCACTAATTGACAGTAATCTTAAGAACGGTGCCTTCCTACTCAGTTTCAACCCTGAAAACACTACACACAGAAGGGCATATGCCTCCTTCCTCACCACTGCTGGCTAGTCCTTGCAGGTGGAAATGCTTGCCAGCTGGGCAGGGTGGAGGGTCAGCAGGAGTGGAATAAACACTTGTGTTCTGCTGTGCACAGAGGTCTAATGTGGGCATCAGGGAGTAACAACTCACCATTTATAACATGTAGTACATCCATTATCTTATTTGATTCTTGACAGAGTATGAGGAGAATTTACTCTACTGCAAGATTGAGTCCCCTCACCTGCTCTGCTTCAATAATGTCCTAGACACACTGCTCTGACGTCACGGATGTCACTTTATCACGCTTCTTTGCCTGCTTTTCTTTTCTACATTAGACTGCAAGCTTCCCAAGATCTCTGACTCTCTGAAGACTGGCACAGGCCTTGCTCAGAGTAGGTACTTACTAAATGTCTGGAGAAATAATGTTTGATGATGAAACAAACTGTCATGAAGTTCTGAATTTCAACTAAAGGTCAAAACCAGGTCTCTCAACTGCAGACTATTTATTTAAAAAGTAATTTATTAAAAAGTCAGTGCTTAGAGATAGCCAACAAGGAAACTGAGTGACTGAGAACAAGTTCATAATAAAGGAGCAGTGTATGGGGCCGGTGCTGTGGCGTAACCTTTGCCTGCAGTGCTGGTATCCCATTTGGGCATCGGTTTGAGACCCGGCTGCTCCACTTCCAATCCAGCTCTCTGCTATGGCCTGCGAAAGCAGTAGAAGATGGCTCAAGTCCTTGGGCTCCTGCACCCATGTGGGAGACCCGGAAGAAGCTCCTGGCTCCTGGCTTCAGATCGGCACAGCTCTGGCTATTGTGGTCAATTGGGGAGTGAACCAGTGGATGAAGACCTCTCTCTCTCTCTTTCTCTCTATCCCTCTCTCCCTCTTTCTCTCTCTGCCTTTCCTCCTCTATATAATTCTGATTTTCAAGTAAAATAAATAAATCTTTAAAAAAAAAAAGAGCGGTATAGACAGGCCTATCTCAAATACAGCTAAAACTCTTGGCCAGTCTGAGGCAGTACCACCCTGTGTTAGAAAATCCCCATTTCATTGCCCTTTTCTACATTTCTGACCCTTCCAAAGATGGCAAGTACTGGTGAACAAAAGCCTTGAAGAACTTCTTGAGAGGCCGGTGTTATGTCCCAGCAGGGTGAGCTGCTGCCTGCAATGCTGCCATCCCATATAGGTATCAGTTCAAGTCCCAGCTGCTTCCAATTCAGCTCCCTGCTAATGCACCTGGGAAAGCAGTCGAAGATGGCCCAAGAGCTTGCGCCTGCTGCCCTGTACATGGGAGACCTGAATGGACTTCAGGTTCCTGATTTCAGTCTGGCCCAGCCCTGGCCATTGCAGTCATTTGGGGGTGAGTGAACCAGGGGGATGGAAGATCTCTATATTTCTCCTTCTCTCTCTGCAACTCTACCTTTCAATCAAGTAAAATAAATCTAAAAAAAAAAAGAGCTCCTTGAAGTAAAAAATCAAAATTGATACCTCCAACTACCAATGCAGACTCCAGGACGGAAATTGGCATGGACTGTGATGGAAAGGCAGCACTAGTGCTAGGCTGGAATCTGACATCAGGAGCAGCAGGGAGACACTGCACAAAACACCAACTCTGCAGGCAGTCAGGCCACGTTTTGAGTCCTGTCCATGTGACTTTAGACAAATCACTTTACCTCTTTGGGCTTCAGTTTTCTCAGCTGCACAATGAGCATCATAATAGCTTTATATACTTGGGGTAGTTGTGAGAATGATAGATAACTGTAGAAACAAAGTGTGATCTTCACACAATAGCTCCAACCCCAAGGGAATGGGGCAGGGGGTAGGCCAATGGCACACTATTCCTCTCACAGGGGACAGTGACTGCAGACTTCCCAACATACACAGACGTGGACAATGAGAACATAACTCACGCAAGTGCACTCCATCACTGATAACAGGCTCTCAAACGTGTGGGTGCTCCAGTAATGCAAACAACGTGTCTAAGGTCGCAAAGTCAGTGGATGATGGCGCTGGGATCCAAAGCCTCCCCCTCCACATCTATAGCAGTCCAGTGTACCAGGTGCAGGCAAGTACCTTAGACTGAATCCATTTCCCTGCCTCTAGAGAAGACAGCAGGGGACAGCAAGGGTGGGGACATTCAGGAACATCATGTGCAGAGATCTGGCTGAGAGGGTCCTGGGTCGAAGGAGAGGCTCACCTGTCGTTTCGGTTGATGGCAGCCACCATGAGTGCTGTCCAGCCCAGTTTGTGCCTTGCATTGACATCTGCGCCTTCTGACAATAGCCTAAAAAAACAGAGGAATATTTTAAGTGCATGGCTTGCCCCGGACGTAAGAGCAGAAATAACCACAGAAGAAATGACAGTCAATGAACAGGGAGGCGGGGTGAGTCAGGAGAGAGGCCTTTAAGAACTAAATGCCAATCCCTGCCCCTGTGGTCTCTTCACCAACCCAAGGCTTCTCTTACCTCTCTCTTTCTTCCCTTAAATGAGAGGGAAGCCTCTTGAGCTGAGAGCCTCTTGAGAACAGAATGTACCGCCCCTATCCTCCCTCCCCTGGCTCTCTGCTGCTCCCAGGCTGTGTGGTACAATTATGGCTGTGGCCTCCTGAGAAGCCTTCTTGGACCCACCCACTTCACACATCACTCTTGGCTCCTTAATTGCCCAATACTCAGCAAAGAATGCCTAAAACTGGGTCTTATCTATATCTAGGCAGTTCCCAGTATACAAAAGGATTGCATCCTTCAAACTGATCTGTATCATAGCTGTTCGGAAATTCACAACCCTTCAACACAGGCAAAGATGGACCAAACAGTAGAAATGCTGTATCAGGTTCCTAGGAGAGCAGACATGAACCCTGCCTGAATCTATGTCAGTGCCCAGCACACAGGAGCTCAATAATCACTGAGTACATGAACGAACACAGAGTTCAGAGTCTACTACTCAAAGTGTCGATTCTGGGTCCCAGGAACCTTATGACGTGGGGGTGGGTAGAGGGGAAGGGGAGTAAACGGAACACTTCTACCGAGCATGTGTCCCAGGCAGGAACTGTACAGGCTACTTCCCATTACCTACGCCTTGCACAGTCTAAGGAGCTTTTTTCAGGGAGGGAGCAGCAGGCTCAGTGAAGTGACATGACTTTCTCAAGGCTGCACAGCTAGTTCAGGGCAATGTCGGGACTGCAAGTCGCGTCACTAACAACTCTGGAGCCCGATCCCTTCTCACCTCCCTTCCTAGACAGCCTGCCTCTGAGTAGTGTGAAAGGCCAAGGCTAACCCGATGACAGCAAATCAATACACACGTGCCCAATCCTATGCTGGAAACCGGACTAGGTGAGAAGACATGCCACTGTAGGGCAGCAAATGAATTAGCAATGGGGCTTGGGCCAGCACAAAGACTGCTGTGACTACAGAGACCACTGTGCCAGGAAAGGGGAGGCAAGTCAGGAGTGTGATTCACCAAGCTCCAGGGTCTCTCCTGGAAATGGCAGGGGGGGCCCGGGGATTGGGAAGGTCTATTCTCTGGTGGGGTCTAGCCCTAAACGGGCAATGCGCAGAGAGCCCAAAGGTGTGGCTTTGACTCCTAACATGATTCCTGTGCCTCGATCTGCAGTCAGCACTCCCCTGCACCATGCCCAACAAGCTGGCGGGCTGCCAAGCAAGCAGGTAACTCAGGCTTGGGATGGTGCTGAGAAACATCACGTGGTCGTCTGCCCACTCTGCCAGGATGTCCGTGTGCCTTTTACAATGCCGGGGCAGTGAACGGCACAGGCCAGCAAGCACAGAAACTACACTTTCACGACTGTTGTGAACCGGGACCAGAGGTGCACAAAGAAACCTAACTCAGTGAGGGTGTGATGATAAAAGGGTTAGCTGGACCAAAGAGGGCAGTGTTCCAGGCAGAGGGACTGGCCCCTTCCCTAGAGGAGGCAGTCTCTCTCCCTGTCTGTAACTCCACTTGTCAAATAAAAACAAAACCAAAAACAAAAACCACCTCAGTGGAAAGGGCTGACAGATGCCTGGCATTCCTGCACTGCCAGTGCACTGCTTTCTCAAGACAGACATCAACAATCCTCCCAGCTGCTCTTCCTGGAGGAGCCTTTGAAAGAGCCCCAGAATCCTCCTGCCCTGTCAGGACATGAAACTTGAGGGCGCATGTCAGGAGAGGGGCAGGGGAAATCCTCAGCTCTGACCTTGAGTCTGGAGGATTCCTTTCAGTGGAAGTCCAGGGTCTCTTACTATTTAAACCTCTGGTATGCAGAAACAATTTTCCATGGCCAAGAATGGTGACAGGCCTAAGAACCCTGGGCGTGGATTTTCCGTGACACAGAAATCTTTCGCACAACACCTCCCTCCCAATTTACAAAAGTTCCGTTGTCCACCCCCTACCTCACCCCGTAGCAGGCAGTGTGGAGGACTGACCCCAACCACAGTTCTGATGGGATGGTCTTGCAGTTCTGACCCACACTGTAGAAAAGGCTAGAAAATCAGGACGGGTTGAAGAAACTCAAAAAAGTTTCGGAGGGAAAGACTTGACCGGGGTCAGGCAAGGCAAAATGAGGAGGCCACAGGCAGACTCTCTGGGTGACAGTTCATAGCAGTGACAGCTGTGGAGGCACACGGGGTCTACTCAGGGCTTCATGACAATCCAGCAGGCCAGGGCAGTAGGCATAAACCTTTTTGCAGCTGTGAATTCTTGTGAGAAAATGACACAGGAACACACATACACATAGGTTTTTTTAAAAACATGTAATGTCCAGGAGCTCACTAACCCTATGAAATCAGTAACAGGTCCTGGGATAAAACTTCAGTGGAGGGGCTGGCGCCGTGGCTCACTTAGTTAATCCTCTGCCTGCGGCACCAGCATCCCATATGGGCGACGGTTCTAGTCCCGGTTGCTCCTCTTCCAGTCCTGTTCTCTGCTGTGGCCCGGGAAAGCAGTGGAGGATGGCCCAAGTGCTTGGGCCCTGCACCCGCATGGGAGACCAGGAGGAAGCACCTGGCTCCTGGCTTCAGATCGGTGCAGTGCTGGCCGTGGCGGCCATTTAGGGAGTGAACCAACAGAAGGAAGACCTTTCTCTCTGTCTCTCTCCCTGTCTGTAACTCCACTTGTCAAATAAAAACAAAAACAAAAACCACCTCAGTGGAAAGGGCTGACAGATGCCTGGCATTCCTGCAACTGCCAGTGCACTGCTGTCTCATGACAGACATCAACAATCCTCCCAGCTGCTCTTCCTGGAGGAGACTTTGAAAGAGCCCCAGAATCCTCCTTAACTCGGGCATCAGTCAGCCACTGTCAACTGACCGAAGCTAGCAATAGAAAGGAAACCTATTTTCTATTTCTTGGCCATTTACCAAAGACAGTGGGCTGTCATTCAAGGTTTTGGGGAAAAAAGAAATGATCAAATGCTTAAGTAGGCTACATCTGAAAGATGCAGAGTAGAAAATGGGGATGAGGAGACCTGGATACTTCACCGGAGTTTCCCTCTCTGGTCTCCCAGGATACCCACCTGGGAGGCCAACATCTCCCAGCCAGCAAAAGCAATGCTCTAAGAACCTCCTCTCCCATGTCCCTTTTGGACCTGTGCCTCGATCTATAGTCAGCACTCCCCTGCACCATGCCCATGTGAGCACTGCCCTGATGTAGGCTACGGGGGAACTTGATGTCAACTTACAGTGCCAGTGTCCTCTCCAAAACACCTGCTCTGCTCATCCTCCCACCAGCAGGAAAGGGTATTCCTGGGTACTCCCCCCTGCCAAAGCTTGGGAGCAGCCAGCTTCCTAATCACTGTCAATCTGATCGATACGAAGGGCATCAGAATACTGTTTTATCTTGGGACACTCGCCAACAATTTTGAGCTGCCTGCTGTATTTGTGTCTGCATTCTGGGGTTGTCTCTTCTGGATCTGCAGGATTTCTTTCTAAGAGAAGGGACTGCTGGCAATGGCAGTTTCTTTCAGCTTGCTGTCAGAGTCAGGAGTCCTGGGTTCTAATTCCAGCTCTGTCACCCACTTACAATACCCCAAGGAGGGCAAATCATCTCCCTTAGCTGCAGTCTCTCCACTAGCCCACTGAGGACCAGCTCCTGCCAGCTCTACAGGAGTTTTAGGGGAGCAGCAGTGAACATGAAGAAGAGGGCTCCCTCCAGGAGGTGAATCTTGGTGTCTCCATTGAGACAACAGTTTCTAAGCACATCTAGCTTCCTGATAATGTTGGTCTTTGTAGCCTCTTGGGACTGAGCAGTAACAGAAAACAGCAGCAGCCCTGAGTGTGGAGTCCACATCCTGGCCCTCCGGCTTCCTAGCTGTAATATGTGGCTCTCAACCCCTCCTGTCAAGGCAGCTCTAAGAATCTAGAGACACAACACATCTGTAAGGACTGGAGGCACCAAAGCTCGCTTCACTGCCACCAGAAGCAAACTCAACCACAAACGACTTTTCCTTTTGGAAACCTGGGTAGACACCTCTCTTGCTTCCCCAGCACAGAGCAGCCTCAAAGTTAGGATTTCACAAGCCAGGTCTCCACCATTTCATTTTGCCTTTTTTTTTTTTTTTTTTTTTTTGCAAGTGAATGCCCAGCAGGCAGTCATTTCAAAGTCCCAAGCCAGCTGCGGGGGAGAGGGGGTGGCGGGAGGGACTGCCTGCTGAGAGCGGCTGAAAGGGCCTCAGAGGACTAAGAAAGCCACCCTTGCTCTCTCCTGTGATTGTCACCAATGGACCAAATGGGCAAGTGAATTAATCTCTCTTAAAAAGAGCAATGCTTGTGACAGAGCACGGTGTCTCCGAAAAGGTTAGGATTCCATCATCCCTGAGATGATGAGTAGAATGTTTAATGCAGGCTGCCACTCAGGGCAGAGCAGCCTACATCTGGGGGCTGGGTACAGCGGGCTCCAATGGGCTCACTCCAGACCCCTGTAAGGCCCTTCCCTAAGGAACCAGCTCTCCTGGCTAGGGAGACAGTGGTGGGTGATTATTCACTGGGAATGACTCAGGGTACCTGACAGAAAGGGGAACCTGCAGGAAGTCAGGAGTTGAATCTCAGCTCTTGTACAACTCTTAGGCAATGCAGTGGGACAGGAAAGACCTTGGTGCAGAGCCACTTACTGGATGGGGAGCTGTGAATGAATGAGTGACTTAGTCTCTCTGAACTTCACCTTGGTTCCCTCTTTTATCTGATAGTTCCTGCTCTCTCAGCCTATTTCTGCATCTATTACAAAATGGAGAGGTCCCTAGCACTGAAAGTACATGTCACATAGGAGCACCAAGAGACACTAAGACAAAAATAAGTGAAACTACTCTGTATGCAATAAAGTATTGGACAAAGTGAAGAGCCGATGCTATTATTACTGCCACTTTCCAATTAGTGTTCACCCCATTTTAAAGACTAAGATGATGCAGGAAAGGTACACACAGTTACGTACTCAAATTCCCCTGTGGACAGATAAATAAACTGTGTAAAATCCTCAAGAGAGGAACAGTCAGGGGGACAAAGTCTGCTCCTAGCCACAGGGACCCAAGAGTCCAGCAGGTTGGAGACAGCAGGTAACTGACTGCTGGACTGGGCAGGGGAGGGGAGGCAGTCACACTGGCGTTTTCTGCTGTGGAGGCTGCCATACTGTTTGAAGCACTATCTTACTCGTGTAACAGTGATCATACTCATACTCTTTTTTAAAAGAAAAACTTTCTTAGAAAAAAAGAATCTTATACTTTCTTCCTAAAAGATGCCTTCCCTAAAATGGCCTTATGGCCACCACAACCCCTGGCTAACCTGTACCAATACAGTCATTACACTGCTCACGCCCAGGGCCTGCCGCAGCAGCAGCACAGAGGAGGGCTCGGGGTCTGAAGGAACGGACGTCTCCAGCACTCACCTGTGCGGATCTCTCACCCATGCTCTGTCTTGTGTTGGAAGTTACCCGGATCATAACTGTATGCCTGTCTTTCTCAAAGGACTCAGGTTCCTGGGTATGTACGGGACAGTGTGGATACCACCTCCTAATCTCAGGGCTGAGGACATTTGCAAACACAGACCTGGGGGCTGGAGGTCATGGATTCCAGTCACAGCTCTATCTGTAATTGGTTGTGCAACCTGGAAAAAATTGTCTCTGTGGGGCCTTACTTTTCTCTGCAGGAAAGCAAGAAACTGAATGAAATTATTTCTAGAGTCCCTACCAATTCTAAAGTCTTATGATTCTAAATATGTACAGCATCAAAATGAAAACTGACAGGTGGGTTCAGAGCACACAAGACACTTACTAGCAAGACTTGCAGAGAAAAGAACAGTCCTGGGGACTGCTGTCTGTTAGGAGGGAGGGGCAGGGGCCCGGGCAGGATGCAAGGGCAGTTCTGAGTTATTCCGGCCAACTCTGGGGATTCTCAAGGGAGCGAGGTAGAGCCTGACTTTTCTTCCTCTTTCTTTATGCCAATCAATATCAAGCGGCCACTGAACTTCAATCGTGCATTGTTCCAACTGATTTCCGGATCCTTCGCATGAACTGGCCCTCGCTGCAGCTGGGAGGAGCTGAAGGGCTGGGATCCCTGTCCCACCTGCATCAGAGGCTGGAAGCACTGAGCCGTGCAGACCCAATCATGATCCCTATCTGGGCAACAGGACCCTGGCTGGAGCCTCCAGAAGGCCCTGTTTACAGTAATAACAGCATGGGCTCAGTCTGTCTGAGCAAAGGCAAGGCGCCTGGGGCTAGAATCCCCAGGCGGCCTCCATCTGCCTTTATCTACCCAGTCAGGCAGGGAGGGGCAGGGCAGAGGGCAAAGGCTGCTCTCAGCCCCCAGGCCCCTGGACTTCAGGCTGAGTGCTGGTGCTCTAACTCCAGACACAAGCCCCTCCAGTCTTTGACACCCACTACTTGGACGAGGCATCACGTTCCTAGGCCTTCCTCTAGGTGGCTCTCCCATCCGGCACTGTCAAGCCTGGCTTACTCAAGGGAAGCAGCCAGCAGCGAAGGACAGGGACTGACAGGTAGACGGCACCAATAAAGACTGCAGGCACATTGTGCAACAAGCATTGCTTATTTCCCATCATAAACTTTTAAAATTTTTGAACTTTAAGAACCATCTGCAGAGATCAATCAGTCCTACCTTCCCTCTACACAGACACACAGGTTCAGAAAGCATCCTGCTTGGAAAAGACTGACCACACCCAAGCCTGCTTCTTGTCTCCTCTAGGCTGTGTGACCGCGGGCAGGTCATGCTAACCTCTGAACTTAAGTCACCTTACCTCATCAGCCCGCCAGATCTACCTCACACGGTGTGGAGACATCCAGAAGAAACATTGCACGTGAAAGCGCTCACAAGTTCCAAATGTTGGTTGCTATGATTACAAGTCGAGGCACTGAGTCACAACCGCAGTAAAGAGCTGCTGGACTAACTGGATAGAGCCCCCTTACAGAAAGTTGGTATACACCAAAGGTATAGTCTGTTTTTGTAACTAGTTTCAAAACAATTTTGTACTTGAAAGTAACTATAAAATATAAAAACTGTACAAAAGAACTTCATTTTGTCCTTCACTCCTGCTCTCTTTACATTTCACTTTGCTTTATGACTTCTAGTTTTGTCTGGTCCATGTGAGAATTTAACACATTATGCTCAGGGCTGGTGCTGTGGCATAGCGGGTAAAGCCACTGTCTGCAGTGCCGGCATCCTATACGGGTGCTGGTTCAAGTCCTGGCTGCTCCACTTGTGATCCAGCTCTCTGTTATGGCCTGCAAAAGCAGTAGAAGATGGCCCTAGTCCTTGACCCTCTGCACCCACATGGGAGACCCGAAAGAAGCTCCTGGCTCCTGGCTTTGGATTGGCGCAGCTCTGGCCGTTGTGGCCAATTGGGTAGTGAATCAGGGGATGGAAGACCTCTCTCTCTGCCTCTCCTTCTCTCTCTGTGTAATTCTCTCAAATTAATAAATAAATCTTTATAAAAATAACATTATGCCCCTTTCCCTCAAACACTTCAGCTTGTATTCCTCGTACAATGACATTCTCTTACAGAATCACTAACCACTGATGATCAAATTTAGAACATTTAACATCAATATGCTATTTTTATCTAATATATAACCCATATTCAAATTTCTTCAATTGTCCTAAAATCCTTTATAGCAACTTCTCCCACTGTGATCCAGATGCAAGCCAGAATCAGTAACAGAATCAACTCTTCACGTGTTTTCAGTTTTATCTAGAATAGTTCCTCAGCCTTTGATTTTCATATTTTTGTTTATGGAATATCCTTCAATTCAGTTAACAACTTCCTGAGGCATCGTGTCCTACTAGTCACCCATCAGTCCATAAAGTCTTCCTGAGGACTGGTTATGATCAGAGTCTTATAATGACGACAGTGATGATGCTGGCACCATGCGGCCCCTGAAAGTGTTGGATGGACAGTTACCTACATACACGGCAAAGAGCTGAGACACAGCAGGGAGGTGCCATGGGAGCATAGGTCACAGCAACAGAACCACAGGGGTGACTTCCTGGAGGCACAGCTATGCCAGAAAGGATGGGCAGAGTCCCCTAATGATCTCTTGGGCTCTGCCATGGCAAACTTCTCTACTTCTCTAAGCAGTATGTGCTGTGGCTCGACTAAATAAAACAGTATGACACCAGAAAAGGGAAGGGGGAGAGGGAGCCCAGGTACTCTCACTTGGGTACCTCTGCCTGGGTACGTACACATCCCAGAAGGGCAGCAGCTGCCTTGGTGAAAAGGAGGAAAGACCTGTCCCGGCAATGGAGGTACTGGAAAGGCCCATGGGCGCCACCTGCTGGCCCCATAGCCAAGACTCAGGGCTGCTTTAGAGAGTAGCTGGACAAGCTGGTTGGTGGTCAGGAAGCCTGTCACACTAGCAGTGAGACAGAGGTTACTCAAACCTCTCTTATTAGGTTGGCATTTGAGCCACCACTGCCACTGTCCAGAATTCCATGAGATTTTCAGTGAAGAGCAGACTGGAAAGCTGGCCTTAATACCTGATCCCCTGGGAGGGTCAGAGCAGGGTCTGGCCTTTGCTTACTCAACAACAGCTGTTGCAAGCCGGCCTCTGTGCTGGACACTGAGGGCACCCAGGTGGCTCAGACGTGGACCTTGCTCATAAAGTGCTCTCAGCTGAGCAGGTTTGGGGCCATGGGACAAGCAAGTACACACACAAGAGCATGGGTGCCCTGAGATGTCAGCACGGGATCAGTGAGCACAGCAGCACGCCTGGCTCTTCCTTTCTCACACTCCTCATGAATAATGGAGTTCAAGAGCTGGTAATTCTTGGGCCTCACACTCTGCAGCAGGCACCTGACATTTATGATCTCAGAGAACAAGCCCAAGCAAACGACTTGCTTAAGGCTCCAGGGCCAGTCAGTGGCAACTTCGGCCTGGAGCCCATTCTCTCCCTGTGGACCATGGCTGCCTTCAGGGCACACATCCCATCGTCCTCCCACATTTAGCACAGGTCAGCATACCACAGTTTAATAGGACTAACCAACTGACAGAAAATGATAAAGAGGGAAAAGCAAGAAGATTGTTTGAGGGGTGGAGAGACACTGTCATTACTTCTAGAAGCTTCTCTCTTCTCTTCTGGCTTTGGGATGAGAAAGCCTAACATGTCCCTTCTTCATGGAGGCTCCATACTACTGCCACCACTTACATATTCAAAAAGCAATACACTGCTTCACAGTGTCCTTGCCTTTAGATCAAAACAAGCTTAGCAAACAAACCCAATCAAAAGGTGACAGGGTGCAGGAAGCCCTGGTTCTCAGTAGGCGGGGCTGACTGCAAGCTCAGGCCACACTAACAGAAGTGTAAGATCCCTACCAAGAGGATGACCATCCTGTTCCTCACAGCAGTGGGCACCCACACTTCACGGCTGCTTCACAAGAACCTGAGTAGGCTAGGGAGAAGACTTGAGAAGCCATGTTTTATGCGACTTGGGGCTGTCTCCTGATATTAAAGGTCTGGAACAGGAACAGGCAGCTGTGCGGTCCTAGAGGACAGAGCTGGGATCAAATAAGGAAAGGGAACTAACCAGCAATGACAGCCCACCATGTGTCGGGTGCTATGCCGGCTGCTTGCTTGCTTTTTTAAAAGTATTTATTTATTTTATTTGAAAGGCAGAGTTACAGAAGGAGGGAGAGAGAGACGGAGGGAGGGGGAGAGAGAGATAGAGAGGGAGATCTTCCATTTACTGGTTCACTCCCCAAATGGCTACAACGGCCAGAGCTGGAAGCCAGAAACCAAGTTTCTTCTGGGTCTCCTACGTGGGTGCAGGGAGCACTTGGGCCATTTTCCGCTGCTTTCCCAGAAGCATTTGCAGGGAGCTGAATGGAAAGTGGAGCAGCAAGGAATTGAACCGGCACCCATATGGGATGCTGGTGCTACAGACAGCAGCTTAATCTACCACGCCACAGCTCCAGCGCCATGCCAGCTGCTTTCACACACACATTTCAGGATGTATCATGAGATAAAACAGTTTTCTACTAAATACAATGTGCTTTCCCTACAGAAAGTCTTTCCATAAAGTTCCTTAAATGCAAATAGTATCTATATCCAGGCCCAGATTGAAGGCCACCTTGTTTATGAAGCCCTAGCTTTTCACATGTACTAATTACAGTCCCTTGACCAGATAGCAATTTCCTTGAAAGACAGAGGTCTTCATGATAAATCTTTATTCTCTCCTCAGTGCCTACTGGGGCCCATTGCTGATAACGGGTCTTAGAAGATCCACAACCAAGGGTAAAAAGGTACTGCCATCAGCAAAGTCATCAGGGAGGTGCCCATCCAAACCGCCCAGAGCTACCACTGCACACTCACCAGCCTGGCTATACTGAAAAGCATCAGTGGTAACAAGAGCTGCTGAGAAACTGAGACCCTCTCAGCCTGCGCGGGGAGAGTGTGAGCTGGTGTAGGCGCTTTGGAAAGAGGTCTGGCAGCTCTTCAAAAGGGTAAACACAGAGTTACGGTATGGGGCAGCAATCCCACCACTGGGCATATGCCCAAGAGACAGGAAAACACAGTCACGTAACAATCTGTGCACAAATGTTCCCAGCAGCCTCATTCATAACAGCCGAAAAGCACAAACACAAACGTCAGCGCATCTATATGGGAACATCACTCAACCATAATGAAGGGTGAAGGACTGATGCCACACGGAGTGAACCTGGAACTCCTAAGTGACACAAGCCAGACACAAAAGCCACACTGCGGAGGATTCCATTCATGTAAGATGTCCAGAAACAGGTAAATGCAGAGACAGAATGGAGGTGAGCAGGTGCTAGGCCTGGGAGGAGAGGGGAATGGGGAAAGACTCTAATGGAACCAGGGGATTTCTGGAGGGTGACACAAATGTTCTGGAATGTAACAGATGCTGTTGCACAAACTTATGTACAAAATGCACTGAACTGTATACTTTAAAAGGGTGAAATGTTATGGTATGTGAATTCTATCTTAATTAGTGAATGAATGAATGTTTGTCCAATCAGAATCTATTCTTCAGGAGGCACAAGATGCCTTACATCCTGAGGTGCCCGAGAGGACTAGATGCTGACCTTCAGAGAAGCTACAGAGGGGGCCTGAACACTGGAGAGGAAATGAGGCTGACACAAAAGTGCCTGAGCTCCTGTCTGACCCAAGAAGGGGCTGTGACTGGACCGGCATCTGCCCTGGGAAGGATCTTGCCCTGCCTGCTGGACTCTGAACCCCTGGGAGCCCAGGGCCTCCCCCATTGTTTGTACTTTACAGCCTGCCCCTGCTCACAGTCCATCTGCAAAGGCTGCTCAAACACACAGACTTCCCAGGAGGCCTGGGTGCAATCCCCCTAGACAAAAGGGCATTGAGATGGAAGCCCCAGCCCAGCCTCAGAGAGGATTCTTATGCAGCCTTCCTGGGCCTCCCATCCACATGAATGAAGGACCCTGGAGCTAGCCGGCCTGCCCAGCTGCTGCCCGGGGCTGTCATTCCCTGCTGGGCAGCCTTTGGAGAATAAACAGGGCTTCAACCAACCAATCAATCAGTGGGTTGGACTCGCCTTCTGAGTGCCCACTCAGCCTTCTGGTAACCTGCCACGGTGGAGGCAAGAGAAGGAGGTGCCATCTACCTGGCTGTGAAAGGGAGAAATCTGGTCGAAGCAAGTGGAAAGAAAGGCAAGGAGGTGAATCATTAAAGAAGACACCACATGGCTCACTCTTCCAGGCCTGTGGATATTCTGATGGGCTAGTCCAAGTAGTGAGCTGCACTCAGAGAGGCACACACCTCAGCTTTGGCTACCACTCACTAGCCATGAGACCATGCCACGGGCAGGCGCTAACACTGTGCGGAAGAATAGAGGCAGTACATATACGGCATCTGGTACTCTGTCTCTGTTGAGGGGACAGTTACCAGCTACCATTAGTCAAAGTGACCTTTCTGGAAGAGCATGGGCTTGAGGTAGGCAGTGAGGCACCAATAGGATCTAGACAGACAGTAGGATGCACGGGCTCACAGGACAGAACGACTGAGTGTGTCTGGGAGAGTAAGAAGCCAAGTCTGGGCAAAATGGAGTTATTCCTGGGCTGGGGGGCGGGGAGCTTGGAAAGCCCACAGCCCATATAGGAGTGCCTGGGGTGGAGTCCTGGCTCAGCTTCTGAAGCTAACTTCCTGGGAATGCACACCCGGGGAGGTAGCACTTGGATCTCTGAGGGAGACCAGCCTGAATTCCCAGCTCCCAACTTTGGCCTGGCCTAGCCTCAGCTATTGGAGGCATTTAGGGAGTGAAACAGCAGAGGGAAGAGCTCTGTCTCTCTCCCTTTCAAATAAATAACAAAACAAACTGATCTTGTGCATTTCCAAGAAGCTAGGCAGAAAGGGCTCTCCATTTGGCTGGACAACATCTCCCTGAGCCTGGGCAAGACAGAAGACGGGGAGCTGGTGCGCCTCCCTCCTGCTTGGGGCCTGCAGCCTCCTAGCCTGTGCATGCAGGGGTGGGCCACTTCAGGCAGAAACGTGAAATGGGGCTATCCTACTTAGAGAGTTTTGCGAGGATGCAGTCACTGGTCTCCAAATGCCTGACACAAAAAAGGCAGTCACTATTAGTAATATTAATGTTACTAAAATACTCTACAACTGTTATTTTGTATAAGTAATACACTCAATATATACAAGAACTGTTATTAAAGTAACACGTTATAAATGTTACATAAAATTCTGAGTCTATGAGGGTCCTAAAAGCAGGTGGTAAAACCAAGCCCAGCAGACTAGTGTGAGGTTTGCTGTCCATCTGGACAGTAACTTACCTCCTGTGATCTGGCTGGGGAGCTCTGAGTGCTTACACTGAGAGCATAAGAAAGATTAAAGAGGTAAAAAGAGAATACACAGAAAATTCTTCCCATTCCCTTAATCAGTTTTGCTAACTGAAGTGGATCCTGTGCCATTAACAGTAGGTACTGAGTACTTTCTATGTGCTAGGCACAGCACTGAGGAGTCACCTGCACTTTCTCACTGAATCCTCACAGGAAGAGGGTAAGGTGTGGAGTTATCACTCCCACTTTGCAGACGAAGAACTTAAGTTTAGATTAGGCAGCTCTTCCAAGGTTACAGGCCTAGCAAATGGCACAGCCGGGATTCACACCTTGCTCTGTCAGACTCCAAAGTAGCTACCACTCTTGCAGTGACACAAAAGCCACTTGGGCAGATTCAATGACAGAATCACAAGAGAGGACCACCTGCTGCCTTAGGAGGACTTTGGGCCTAGCACCCTTGCACACAAGGAGGGAGAGTGAAGGATACAGAAGGGCCTCTGAGTTCAGAAGGGAGACTTTTTCTTTTTTTTTTTTTTTTAGATTTTATTTGAGAGGCAGAGTTACAGACAGAGGGAGAGAGGGACAGAGAGAAAGGTCTTCCATTGGCTGGTTCACAATGGCTAGAGCTGGACCAATCTGAAGCCAGGAGCCAGGAGCTTCTTCTGGGTCTCTCATGGGGGTGCAGAGGCCCAAGTGAAGTAGGCAGGCATACAGGGCCATTCTCCACTGCTTTCGCAGGCCATGGCAGGGAGCTGGATTGGAAGAGGAGCAGCCAGGACTTGAACCGGTGCCCATATGGGATGCTGGCACCACAGGCGGAGGCTTCGCTTACTATACCACAGTGCTGGCCCCAGAAGAGATTTTTTTGAGGCTTTTCAAACAGAACAGAGACAGGAAAGAATTGTGATGCAAGCAGCTGAGTGAATACTGTAAGCCCAATAATACGCTGGCTTGACTGCTTCCAATATTCTTGGATTTCTCAGTTCCTCAACTTCCAGGAAAATTTCTTGGGAAAAATATCTAATGGATCCCAGCCTTGCCAATGGCATTCACTTCAAGGCCAGGATTGACCTGGGGTTTCAGAGGGAAAGCGCATTTCGGCAACAGCAAAGGTGGTGGGGGAGATAGTCCTGGGCCCCCAGGGGCACTGCAACTTAGGGACCCACACTGCTTCAAGAGCTTGGATCATGCCAAGAAGATGTCTGGCATGTCTAGGCACTCAGCCTGGCTCCTGACGCTTCTCTGAGGCTGGGCTGGTGGCTTTCACACCAACTCCCCTAATCCAACTCAGCCACCGCTGCTACCAGAATCAAGGCAAAGCTCCTATGGGCTCTGTGCCCTGCAAGGTCTGCGGATCCCAGGCCCCTGGACCATCTCTGGCCGCAGCCCCTCCCTCATGCCTGCCCTGCTTCCTGCTCACCCCACAAGAGTTTAGTGAACATCAGCTCCCTCTTCCCAGCCTCTTCAGTTAGAAGCCCAAGCTTCCCCACTAGGGGAAGTGTCGCCCCCTCTGTGTGGCTCTTTTGCAGCAGCTGTCGCCGTTGCCACGGGGCAAGACTGTACATGTTTCTGACCAACGCTGACCTATCTACCACACACAGTAGGTGTTCTTTTTTGAATGAATGAATGATTGAACTACTTCATTTTTATTTTTACAGAGGCGGAGGGTCAGTCCTATTTGTAGATTAAGATTGTAGTAACTATGAAAGTTTGCTTAACTCTACCATTTACTCCCAATAACATTCAGTAAGCATTCACATGCTCAGTATAGACTGACACAGCAGGGTCTCCTGCCTTCCCACACTCACAGACGAGGGAGCAGATGGGCCCCCCATCCCTGAGGAGACTGCTCTCAAGAGCATGCACGGGGCACTGCTGGGAGTCCCAGGTACTCGGAAGTTCAGGGAAAACCACCTGATGATCCAACAGTGATGACTCAAAGTGTGAGTCCTTTTCCAGACAAATGCTCACCTGCCTGTGACTCTCACGAGGTCCTGGGAGGGTGGTCAGACGGGACCAAAGGCACGTCACAGCGAAGGCCACTGCGAAGTAGAGACTAGCTGAACCACAGCCAGGGAGCAGTGAGACCAACACTGTGGGCTCAGTCCCAGGGCCTCTGTTCCCCCAGGTCCAGCACAGTAGCCCCTGGCTGCTCTCTGCTTACAGGCTTGGCCAACCAGCGGACTCTGCTGGGCTTCAGAGCAAATGACCAGAGGCTTACACAACTCGCCTCCCTGGGAAGCTCAAGAAAAACCTCTATCTGACCTTCTACCACCAAGGAGCCGGCAAGCGGTGCCTCAGCAGATCCAGTGGAAGCAGCCAGGCTCCAGGCCACCATGGAGACCTTGCTCACCGCTGGTGAAGGTGAAGGTCAGTGCAGAGGAGCCCAGCCTTTCAGTGTGTGGCCTCCACCCTCCCAGAGGGATTCAGCTTCCTCTGCAGAGCTCCACGCTGGGAACAGTATTTAAAAGTTCTCAGTAGGAAGCCTATTAACAAAACCTGTAAATTAAGACTTAGGAAGGAAGGGTCAATGACTCATCAATTTGTCACAGAACCAGTTAGTAACCAAGTCAGAAGTGGAACCCAGATCTTCTGCTAAAACTCTTTCTGCGACAGGATGCAGCATTCAAAGAACCTGTGTGGGTTACACCCTAGCATTCGGAAAAACCAGAATGAGGACCTCAGGAAGCTCACACTGCAAGATCAAATTACAGGAGTGCCACCCTTGAGGCCTTGACCTTTGGTCTAGGATAAAACTTTCTTTCAATCTGCCGCCAGGCACAAGGACATTTAAATATTTACTGATCAAGAGGGCTGGGTGTTTTGGTTGCTCTAATGCCATCATTAATATCTTCCTATCCAGCCAAAATGATGTAACAATCGATAAACAGACAGCCTCTCTGAGGCCCCCAGACAGCCAAATGTATTTACCAGCCAGGGTTTTTGTTAATTAGATAAAACCCCTGGATCAATGTGCAGAACATTTACCTATGCTGTGGCTAAGCACATTCTGGACACCTCAGTCCTGGCACATGGACAGCAAGTGCCTCAAGCCTCAACCTGGGGCACCCAGGGACAAGAACCAAGTGCAGCCATCAATGCAAAGTTGGAATAAATATGTTTATCCCTCAACAAAGCTAACCCTTCCCTCTTTCCTAAACTGTAAACTAAACCACTTTTTCCAAAGCCATCTAATAAACCAGTTTGGGCTGGAAGAAAGGTCTTTATTTTCTAAAGCCATCAAAACAGGACATCAAAAGAACCTCCTGACAGTTGAGATTCTGTAGCGAGGCAACATGGGATGCAGAGTGGGGAGTCAGAAAGACACACATTCTACTGCTTAGCAGATATCCACACCTGACATCTATCGCTCAGCACGTTAAATTCCACGTTTAAAACTGAACTCAGAATCTTTCCACCCCCACCCAGTTTTCTCAGAAATCTACATCTCTGTGAACGGCAAAAGCATCTACACAGACGATCAAGCCAGGAAACTGAAATTCATTAATCCCTTCCTCTCCCTCATCAACGAAATCCAACTCTGTTCATTCATCCAACATCCACTTATTGGACACTTACCGTACACCAGGCGCTGTCACTAGGCACTGATACTGCAGTGACCATCACCAAGTCCTGTGCAGCCCACCTCCTCCCACTGTGTCTGATGACATGTGAGTCCAAGTGCCATCACCTGCCTGGATTGCTTCAGCTTTCAGTTACCCTGCACTCACCACAGTTCACACAACAGAACCGTCTTTCAAATGCTCAGGTCTCTATCACGTCACCTCATCTACCTGTCTCTTAGTCATTCTCTCACACAGTCTGTCATTGGCTTAAGTCTCCCATGGTAGGCAGGCGCCGCGGCTCACTTGGCTAATCCTCCGCCTGTGGCGCCAACACCCCAGGTTCTAGTCCCGGTCGGGGCACCGGATTCTGTTCCGGTTGCTCCTCTTCCAGTGGAACTCTCTGCTGTGGCCCGGGAAGGCAGTGGAAGATGGCCCAAGTGCTTGAGCCCTGCACCCGCATGGGAGACCAGGAAGCAGCACCTGGCTCCTGGCTTCGGATCGGCGCAGCGTTGGCCATAGCGGCCATTTGGGGGTGAACCAACGGAAGGAAGATCTTTCTCTCTCTCTAACTCTTCCTGTCAAAAAAAAAAAAAAAAAAAGTCTCCCATAGACTGAAACTGTTAACAGTGCCTACAGTGCACCCAGTGCAGTATAGTCCTTGCTTAACTATCCAACTCCATGTCACGTCACGTTCCCCCAGGGCCCACCAAAGCCTTACAATTCCTAGATTTCTCTACATCTTTCCTGGACTTGGGACTTCCACCTGCTGTTCCCTCTAGCTGAACTTTCTTCCACATTTCTCTTTTTCCTTTGGAGTTCACTTCCATTACTGATAGACACTTCTGTCTTCAACCCTCCCACAGCCAAGGGTGGGTTCCTGAGTGTCTTGTATTTTACTTTAAAAACATAAGTTAGGGGGGCCGGCACTGTGGCACAGTAGGTTAAGTCTCTGCCTGTGGCTCTGGAATCCCATGTGGGCACCAGTTTGAGTCTCGGCTGCTCCACTTCCAATCCAGCTCTCTGCTATGACGTGGGAAAGCAGTAGAAGATGGCCCAAATGCCTGGACCCTGCACCCATGTGGGAGATCCAGAAGAAGCTCCTAGCTTCAGATCAGCTCAGCTCCGGCTGTTGTGGCCATCTGAGGAGTGAACCAGCAGATGGAAGACCTTTCTCTCTCTCTCTCCTCTGTAACTCTACTTCTCAAATAAATAAATCTTTAAAAAAAAAAAAAAAAGACTTAGAAATAATTTACATACCACAAGTTCCAGCCATTTAAAAGTATACAATTTAATTGAGTGTTTTCAGAGTTGTGCAATCAGGACTACAATCTAACTGCAGAACGTTCTCACACAGCCTCCCCACCCCCACAAGCACTCTCCACACCCCCAGCTTTGCTGCCACCCCTGCCGCCTGGGCACCTACCTTCTGTCTCCACAGATTTGTCTGTTCTGGACAGTTCACACAAATGCAGACATTCTTGCTAAATATTAGGTAGCCACAGCTGGAATGTTTGTGTCACCCCATGCCCTAAACTTACGCTGAAACCTGAGCTGCACAGTGGTGTTATTTGGAGGTGAGCCTTTGGGAGGGAATCAAGTCCTGAAGGCAGCGCTCTCACAAATAGGGCCAGTGCCCTTAGGTAAGGTCCCAGAGCTCCCTCACGCCGGCTGCCACGTGAGGACACAGGGAAGATGGTCATCTATGAACCAAGTGGTGGGTCCCGTTTAGATAACACATGGCAAAACTTTAATCTAGACCTTCCAGTCCCCAAAAGAGTGAGATGTACTTTTCTGCTACTTAAAGCCACCTAATCTATGGTATTGTCACAGCAGCCCACATGGACTCGCAGGGGCCTTCGGTGGCTGGCTTCTTTCACTTAGCTGCGAAGTCTTAGTACAAGGCTTTCAAGGTTCATCACACTGCAAGGTCACCACTTGCTTCATTTGTGTTGATGGGTGACACTCTGATGCACGGTTGTCATCACACTGCGATTTACCCATTCACCAGTTAACAGACTCTGAGCTTGTTTCTGCTTTTGGCCATGCTGCACAATGCTTCTGGGAGCATTCACGTACACTAACGTACAGGTTTCCATTTCTCTGGAGCGTATTTCTAGAGCACGCTTGCTGGGTCACATGGTAGCTCTGTGTTTAACATTTTGAGGGACTGCCAAACTATTTTCCAAAATGGCTACACCATTTCGCATCCCTACCAGCAACGTAAAAGGGCTCTAAAATCTACACAGCCTCACCAACACTTGCTAACAGTCTTTTTTTAAAAAAATATTTATCCATTTTATTTAAAAGGCAGAGACACAGACAAAGATCTCCTATCCACTGGCTTACTCCCCAAATGCCTGCAACAGTTGGGGCTGGGCCAAGCCAAAGCCGGGGGCCTAGAAGTCAATTTGGGTCTCCCATGTGCGTGGCAGGGAGCCAACTACTTAAGCCATCACTTGTTACATCCCAGGCTATGCATCAGGAAGAAGCTGGGATCGGAAGTGGAGCTGGGACTCAAACCCAAGCATCCCACTGTAGGATGCAGATGTCCCAAACGGTGTCACAGGTATCATAACTGCTACACCTCCATCTTTTTTATTAAGGACATCCTAACAAATGTCAAGTGGTACCTCACCGAGGCTTGAATTTGTACTTCCCTAATGATTTTGAACATCTTTTTGGGTATTTATTGCTCATTTGTATATCTTCTTTGCATAAATGTCTATTTAGATTCTCTATCTATTTTTAACTAGGTTACCTTTTTAATGTTTAGTTCTAAGAGTCCCTTACTCATTCTGGATACAGGTCCCATATCAGATATGATTTGCAAAATCCTCTCCAATTCTGGGCATCAGTTCATTTGCTTGGTGGTGTCCTTTTACACACAAAAAATAATTTTGAGGAAGTCCAATTTGTTTGTTTTTTTCCTTCTGTTGCCATATCTAAGAAGGTTTTGCCTAACCTAAAGTGACAAAGATTTATTCCAATGTCTTCTAAGAGTTTTATAGTTTTAGCTTTTACATTTAGGCCCATGAACAATTCTGAGTTAATGTGTTTTTTGTTTTGTTTTGGTTTGGTTTGGTTTTGACAGGCAGAGTGGACAGTGAGAGAGAGAGAGACAGAGAGAAAGGTCTTCCTTTGCCGTTGGTTCACCCTCCAATGGCCACCGTGGCCGGTGCGCTGCGGCCAGCGTGCCATGCTGATCCGATGGCAGGAGCCAGGTACTTCTCCTGGTCTCCCATGGGGTGCACGGCCCAAGCATTTGGGCCATCCTCCACTGCACTCCCTGGCCACAGCAGAGAGCTGGCCTGGAAGAGGGGCAACCGGGACAGAATCCAACGTCCCGACCGGGACTAGAACCCGGTGTGCTGGTGCCGCAAGGAGGAGGATTAGCCTAGTGAGCTGCGGCACCGGCCTGAGTTAATGTTTATATATGGTGTTAGGTAAGGGCCACTTTGCTCTCCTTGGCATGTGGCTAGCCAGGTGTCCCAGCACCATTTGCTGAAACGCTTTTGAAGTAGTTAACTGCAACTACACAAGTAGTGACCTGGCTCCCCATTAGACTGTCCATCTGAAGAGGGCAGCAACTGCGCCATGCACGTTCCGTACCGTATCTCAGCCCGCGCCCAGCTCCTCACAAGCACTCACAATCGATCGTCTCTATCAGCAACAACTGTACAACTCTAAAGGTTATTGGTATTATCATCTATTTCTTAGGCTCACAGAAGAAAGGCAATGTGTGCCTTGTTTTTTTTTTTTGTTTGTTTGTTTGTTTTTACTAATTTGAGAGGCAGACAGAGACAGCACTCCTACCTTTGGGTTCACTCCCAAATATGTCCAATGTCCATAACAGGAGCTGGACATAGCAAAAGCTGGGAGCCAAGAACTCAATCCACGTTGAGCCAACAACCCCAGGGTCTGTCTTAGCAGAAAGCAGGAATCGGGGCTGGTGCTGTGGCATAGCGGGTAGGGCCACCGCATGCAGTGCTGGCATCCTATATGGGCACCGGTTCAAATCTGGCTGCTCCACTTCCCCTCCAGCTCTCTGCTACAGCCTGGGAAAGCAGTGGAAGCTGGCCCAAGTCCTTGGGCCCCTGCACCCACGTGGGAGACCTGGAAGAGGCTCCTGGCTTTGGATCAGCGCAGCTCCGGCCGTTGCAGCCATCTGGGGAGTGAACCAGTAGATAGAAGGCCTCTCTCTCTCTGCCTCTGCTTCTCTCTCTGTGTAACTCTGACTTTCAAGTAAATGAATAAATCTTTAGAAAAAAAGAAAGCAGGAATCAAAAGCCACAGCTGGGCATCAAACCCAGGCGCATGGATGTGGAGACCCAGGGCTCTTAACCACTAGGCTAAACGCCCGGCCCTGGGTCTCACTTTCCTCTGTCCTCACAAAGGGGATGTGAGCCCCTTCAGGGCAGGGACTGCTCCCCTCAACGTGCTGCCATCCTCCCTCCCCCACACTAGGCTCAAGGCCCACAGCACAGCCTAGGCACACGGCTACCAAGGGACAAATGAACAGTCAGTCCACGCCCTCCAGGGCCGGAGCCCTACGTCCAGTCCCTCCTAGGGAGCCAGCAGCAGCCAGCAACTTACCAGGTCCCGCCCTCTACACTTCCCAGGTGCCACCACTCAGGCTGTCCCTTTGCCTAAATGCCTTCCCCTCCTACTTCCTAAGCCTTACTGATACTCTAAGACTCCAGTCAGGTGCCATTAGGAAGCTGGAGGGGGTATCTTGTGGGCTCTGGCGGTCACAGCACTGCTCAAACTGGTAACGTAGTCTACCCCACACCCTGTCCTTGGGACGGGAACCACGCCTGCCCAGCAGGGGCCAGCATCTGGCAGGAGCTCAGCGGCAGACGAACCCTGGGGAGAAAGGGCAGCAGTCCAAGTTTTAAGATTGGTACCACCAGGCAGCCTTCAAGAGGCTGCTTTGGGCTAAGGCACGACCGAGTTAAACACTCAGCAGAGGCCCCATGCCTGCCGGGAGGAAGGAAATGGGCAGGGGTCTTGGCTTTCATCCAGTCTGCTCTGCAGGGAAAGGGATCTCTGCTGGGCAAACAGGCTGCTCACACGACAGATGTGCCTTCAGCCCACCCCTGCCCTGGGTTTCAGGTGAGTGCCTCCTGAGTCCAGGCGCGGAGCTCAGGTTTGCTCACACTGCTGACACACAGGATGGTTTAGGCTTCCACTTGCCAAGAGCCAGAGCTGGATGAGCTTACAAGGTTCAGGTGCCCTGGGGAGAAGGGAGGAAATGGGTGCCCAAGGGGGGGTGGGGTGGGGGTAGGGAAGAAGAGACCCAGTCTCTCTGGTACAGCCAGTAGGGGGTTGGACAAAGACTCGGGGCTGCTTGCCTCATTTATACCGAAAATCAGTAAAAAGCAAAGAAAGAAAAAAGTCACTAAGAAGCAAATGAGTTGTCCAGAGGAACAGGGTGAGACGCTGGGAAAGCAGACCTTGCTCTGCACCAGGGGAGGCCCACGTGGCAATGGTTTAAGGTGAGCTCTGGGCCACACACTCTGTAACACAGGAACAAGGTGCCGCGTATGGGACGGCCTGCCCTTGCCCTTGCCCTCAGGCGCTACACAAAGCAGGTGAGCAGTGCGGCCCTTCAGAGCCACGGTCCAGGGCGGCTGGGCTGACGGCCTCACACTGGACCCCCGAGCAATCAGGGGAACCCTGCGGCTTTCTGGGTGTGAACTGCTTGCCCCTCGGTCCTGAGCTCCAATCATTCTTCAGCCTCAGGCTGGCCTGGCCCATCCAAGATGACTTTCACAGGAAGGGAGGGAAGAAGACAATACACGGAGCCGGAGGCAGTGAGGAGGGCTTCCTAAGGCAGGCTGCAGGGCAGGGTGGTTGGATGGCAGGATGCAGGGCAGGGTGGTAAGCGGGTGGTAAGCGCAGACCAGTGGGTGCTGTGTGCGAGGGCCTGCATTCCAGGCTGTCCTTAAGGATGATGAAGCACCTCCCCTAAGCACACAGGCCTCAGGCGGCTACCCTGGCCCAGCCCAATGCTCCCAAAGCTCGGGGGCTGGGTGAGTCAATGCAGAGACCCTCATAGCACAGAGCTGCAGAGGACATGGGTGAAGGGGGGTTAGAGGCCAGTATTATTCACCAGGCCTGCGATCTGTTCCAGTCAACGTATCCCTGACCACGCTGATCACATGCAGGGTGACTCAACCATGTGCAAACTATGAGCACATTAAAAAAATTTAATTTTTATTTATTTGAAGTAGGGGAAGGGGAGAGAGGGAGACAGAGAGAGAGAAATGTTCACTCCCCCAAATGTCTGTGATAACCGACTATGCCAAGTCAAGAGCCTGAAACTCCATCTGGGTTTTGTACATGCGTGACAGGGACCCAAGTACCTGAGCCATCATCTGCTGCCCTCCTGGGGATGTGTTAGCACGAAGCTGGATTGGAAGCAGAGCTGAGACTCGACCCAAGCAGCAGCCTAACCACTGCACCCGCCTCACTGAACTCTAACTGCGAGTGAGACTCCATCTTGTCCCCCGCAGGTCTGCTGGGCAGAGCTAAGGGCCAGGACACGTGGAGGCAGGAACAGAGAGCAGCACGACAGCCTGTGCAAAGGCCCAGCCTATGTAAAGGCCAGGCCCTGGGAAGCCTGGGCGCAGACCCGCTGGAGGAATCCAGGGAAGCTCCCTCCACATCCTCCCCCAGGCAGCAGCAACTGTTACTAGCAGGTTGTAAGTCTGTTCTCTTGAGACCAGAACCTGGACCACCCATCCCCTGCAGAGCCCACTCATTCATAAGCAAGGTCTGCTGTGGGTGGAGGAGGATGTCCTGACCCTGCCCTTCACCCCCCCCCCCCCCCCCCGCCCAGTCTGTCTTCCCAGACCTGTGTGCACCCTCTGAAATAGCCCTCACCCTCACCGGGATCTTTCCCCTGCTCAAGACCTCCCACATCTACCCCTGCCCTGGGCGTGGCCAGCCCAGTGCAGGCCAGCCCCTCGGATCACTCCCCCTCACAGCCTGTACAAGACCCACTGAGCAGCCTCAGCATGCTGCCCGGGCTGGCCCAGCATCGCCTGCTTCCTGCCTCTGCCCATCTCTGACCACCTTACATGGAGTGAGAAAATTCTGTGGAGGCACGCTGGCTCCGAGAGCTGGGACAAGGGGCAGAGACGATCCACACCCGCAGAGTGAACACTCACACACGTACCCGGTAAGTTCAGTTCCACCCTGGACTCTGGGCAGGTGTCTAACTGCTACCAGAAACCAGTGTACTGACAAGAGCAGCTGGGGGCTCGGTGGACGTGGGCAAAGTCAGCCTCCCAGAGGTGGGTTCCAGCGCTGCCACTCTGCAACAGTGCCGCCTACACTGAGTTGCCAGAGGGAGCCTCAGCGGGCAGAGTGGGCAGCCGCCTATGTGTGTCGGTCAGCTTCTCATCCCCGTAACTCAGTTCCTGCCGCTGGCTACTCAGAGAGGAAGCAGCTGATGCTGGCCCGCGGTCCTGGAGGCTCACAGTCCAAGGCGCGGGCTTGGCCACTGGCGAGGCCAGAGGACGGAGAAGGCAGAACGTGCACGGAAGCAGCTGGGCGAGCAGCTGGGCCAACCCAAGGTTTATCACCAACCCTCCCGTGCACTGCTTCTGAGGGCACGCCCCCGTGACCTACAGCTCTCCCACCTGGCCTCCCGAGAGCTACAGCTGCAGCAAGCCCCCACCCTCCCGGAACCATCCACCCTTGATGCTGGGGCTTCACCACCTGTGTGAGTTCGGGAACCACGCCCACTGAAAGCACAGAGCAAGAGGTGAGGCGGAGTCAGCAGGGCCTGTCCGCCCCTCGCCCCCGCACTGCAGCAGAACGGCGGGGAGGAAGCGCTGCGCGGCCTGTGGTAATGAATGGCTCTGATAACAACAAGATGACATCTCGGCTTGGTCTTTAAGATGCATCATTGCATGTTTATTAAACTATTGCTCCATCAAATTTATTTGGCTACAAAACAACTCCCAGCCCATACTTCTAAGAGTGGTTTATTAAAAACTGAGCCTTGCACATTAATACTCAAAAGCACCCTTGAGAATCAATAATAATGCTGCAGATAAAATGAAAGGGAATCAAAGCAGTAAGTCTTGGTGGGGCTGCGGCTGCCTTTCCACACTTGCATCGTCAGGCAGCTGGAGCGGGGAGGGCACCAAGGGCAAACTCTCGACTTCCTGTCTAAACGCCAACTGTGACAGCAGGGAAGGGGGTGTCCCACGCCAACAAGCCATCACAAAGGGCCAACAGAGGCCAAGGTCAGGCTGCAGTCTTCCAAGATAAAGACCTCTGCCCCCAACCAACAGCCCCATAACTAACGCCTTCTGCTGGCCCCGGTCTGGGCATCCATCCTGGACACAGGCGCCAGGCTGAGCTCTGCGTGGAGCCCTGCCCTTGCCCAAGTGTAAGCCTCAAATCCAACCATGGTCACTGCTCCAAAAGCCGGCACGCTGCCCCTTAGTTTTCCACTGTAGTCTTAAAGAAGCCTTCAGACCCCCAAATAAACCTGGAACTGGCAGCTGCCCAGCTGCTCTAGAGGAAAGACCAGACAGGCAGCTGGGACCGCAGTGGGGCACACCACAGGAGAGCCATGAGGCTGAATGCAAGTCGCTCTGGGAAGGGGCCCAGCAGGCAGGGCCCTGAAAGCCCAGAAGACCTCATGGCAAAAGGCCTCTCCCAGCTGCCCCCAGACCCCCAGGCCTCTCCGGGCATGCCCGGCTGCACCCTGCCCTGGCAGCAGCAGTAACACTCGCACAGAGAAACCAGAACAAACTGGAGGATTTCGAGAGGAACCACACAAATGGAAAGGCCTCCAGACCCTGCCCGTGAGGGCTCAAACAGCTGAAGAATCGGGCAAGTCGGGGCTGACTCACTGCCCAAAAGATGAGGGCTGACCTGGGCCAGGGCAGCCAGGGGTCTCTGTGGGGACAGCCTCAACCTAGGCTGAAATCTCCTCCAAGACATGGTCACCACCAGAGGCAGGGCTCACCCTGCTCGGCCCCTCCCACGGGCCGACACTCACCTGCTGACCTCCTGCACGTTGTTGGCCCGGGCAGCTTCCATCAGGGCTGCATCTGGAGAAAGAGGGGGCAACGGTCAGATCCCGGGCAGGACCCCCCCACCAGGGCTGCCCCGAGGCCCAGCCAGTGGGCGTGGAGGCCCTTCAGAAGCTGAGCTTTAACAAGCGCCAGCTGGCGTCTAAAGAGCCTGAGAATCAGCCCCTCCCCCAGCTGTTAACAGCCTGACTTCCACACCTTCCCACCACAGAGCCCAGACTCTGAACTCCTCTCCCCACGCAGGGGACACGGGGGCACTGTGTCTCACCTGCAGAAAACACTCAGTGTGTGCAGCCCTTCCCTCTTCACAAGCAGACGGCTCTGGAAGCTGCTGCCATGGTTATTACTGACTACGCAACCCTCCCACGGTCTCCCCAGCTCCACTGCTTCAGCCCCGTTCTGAACCGGGCTGTCACGGCCACTTGTCTAAAGGGAGGGATGGGCTGGGGAGGGGCAGGACACCAACTCATCCTGCGACAGTGGCAGCCCCTCCCTCTGACTAGAGCCGGACAGTAACCCTCGGCTGCCAGCCTCACAGCGATGCCAGGGGGAAACGATGGTGAAAACCCTGCAGAGTGTCCCTCACCAAGCCCAGTGAGGGAGACCCAAAGCACAGGCTCAGATCACGGAAGAATCACCAGGCCCAGAAGAAAAGCAAGGCACAAGCCTGCCTCAGGGGCCGCTTGCAGGCTGTTGGCGCCCCCTTGTGACCACAAAGAAAAACTGCCTCGCTGAGGAAAATTCAAAGGTAAAAAAGTAGCGGTACACTCCCTTCAAACAGTCCACACCTCGCTCTGTGCCCAGCTGGTTCTGTCCACACTGTTGGGCACTGCACCAATGCACAGACAGTCCTGCCTCGGCAGCTCTGTCTCGCCCAGAGAACCACGCATCGAAGCACAGAACGCCCCGAGGCAGGGCAGAAAGGGCAGGCTCTGCAGGCTGACAGCTTGGGCTATAGTCCCAGTCCTGCCACCATTGCTGTGCCCGCGACCTGGACAGCCCACCACGCCTCCTGGGCCTCAGTTTCCTTATCTGTACAACAGGGGTAAGATACCCAGTGCAACATGCATATGAAAAGCCAGCTCTGTGGCTCAGATGCTGGTGCCTCCACCCCCACTTCTCAGCTCAGCCTCCAGGGCCTAGTCTCTCTCCTGCTTACTCCAGCCAGCTGGAGGGGAACACTGTTTCCTCAACTCCTGCCGAGGGCGCTCTCCATTCTCAGAGGGGCCCCTGCCTGGCCCTCCCCGTCCTGTTGCAACCTGCACCTGCGGCCACGACACCAGCTGCAGGGCTCTGGGCACGCTGCAGGCAAGGTCGCAGCTGAGAGAGGAATGCGAGGGTTGGAATCAGGGCCTCCTGGTTCCTAGGGGCCTCAGTTGAGAACCCCATGGCTGGGACGGGGCAGCCGGCAAGGCAGAAGGGTTGGAATTGCCCCGGATCCATTCTGGCAACCGGGCCCCGGTCCCCTTGCTGCAGTTCACATGCCACAGGGTTCGGTGTGGAGCCCCCCAGGAACCTCTCAGGCAAGACCCCAGACACCTCTCTCTAACCCACGCACACACACTGGCCTCAGGACACTCCCTGCTCAGGAGCCTTCCGCGGCTCTCCGTTGCCTACAGAAAATTCCAGACCCTGATGCATGGCACGCAGGCTCCACTCCACCTGTTCTCACCTCAGCCCAAAGGGCCCCGTGCTCCAACCAAGCCTGCCCGTCTGCTGGCCCCTCGACACGCAGACCTGCGAGCTTGGTAGCTTCGTGCCCGAAGCCTCTGGGGGACTAGGACCCGGCCCGAGACACACGGGCCAAGTACTGACGGAGGCCCGGCTCCGCTGGCCGACAGCAGCCACCTCCCGGGCCCAGCTCCCTGTCCGTCCCTTCTCCTGCCTCATCCTGCAGAACTCAAGTTGGAACTCCCCACCCTCCGGGGCTGTCCAACCCTACAGGAAGGCCCTCCTGGCCCGCCCCCCCCACCAACCCCTCGGCATGGCTGCCTGCGCGCCTTTCTGTCCCGATGGCTTCCAAAACACCTGGCCCCACAGGGCGCACACAGAAGGTGTCCAAAACTGCTGCACGGTACAGAACCACGGCACGTCTCAGCAGGGGGCAAGAGTCCACATTCACAGCGGGGAGTTGGAGAGTTGGACAACGCCGAAGCAAGGTCCCTAGTCCAAAGCCCCTCTCCCTGCAGCCGGCCCAGATGAAAGTCACGGACTCCTCTCTCCCTCTTGCCCCAGTCTCAAGGGCTTGGGCTGCAGGGGACCTGGGCACACTCGTCTCAGTCTTCCCCTGGAGGAACCTACTGAGAAGCCGAGTGACTCTGCCCTCCCGGCCCCTGCTCAGCTCCAGCTGGCTCAGCCATCAAACAGCCCCCGACACGCACACCCCCTCAAGCCTGAGACCGGACACAGCAAAACTCTGGGAGGCGGACACAGCGCAGGTCCCTGAACTCCAACAGTGCTCAATAAGAGGGCTGTAAGAATACGGACAAAGCCTCCTTTACTATAAAAGGGGGGATCAAGCTGGCATCAGAACCAAGGCTCCTCCTTTCTCAGGCCACCTGTGGGGCAGGGGCAAATTCTCTACAGGCAAAACATCAGAATATAACAGATTCCTAGTGCAACGGCCCATTGTACAGATGGACAAAGTGATGCCCTAAAGGGAGGCTGACCTATGCTGGAAGATTATACAGTTCCCTACTCCCGGAACCAGGTGACACCTAGGTAGCTCCAAGACTCGGGGCTCTGCGGGTTTAAATCCACAAGCACCGCCCACCCTCCAAAGACCCGTACACTCCTCCCACCTCTCCCTTCCCTGAACCCAGCCTGTCCCTTTAATTACCCTTGTTGGACGGACTCTTGCTGTAGCAATGAACCATCAGCGCCATGGCCAGAGCCCACATGCTGAGGCCGGCTCTGTTGGGGACCTCATTCCAGCTGTCCTGTCCTGGCAGTGTTCCTTCAGGGCTAGGAAGGTGTTCCCACGCGGCGGCCGCGAGGCCATGGGTCTTGGCGCATCTTCCCCGGCGCCCCCCGGTGGTTGCCCCTCCTCCGGGGAGCAAGGCTGGCAATGGTCCAGGGCGCCCCCCGGCGGCCACCCTCAGCCACTGCGGCTCCCCGCGGTCCCCGGTGGTCACGGTTCGGCCAGAGGCACCTCCACGGCTGCGGAGCGACGGGGACCTGAGCAGTCGGAGAAGGAGCCGCGGCTCGGGCGCTGTTCTCAATACCAGGGTACCCAGCATCGCGACAGCTGCTTCGATAACCCCCTGGTGCCGGCCCCTGTGCTGGCCACGTCCAACATGGCTGCCGCGGCGCGTTCGAAGACGCCGCGATCGGGGCGGAATTGCGCACTACCTCACGGGAATCGTAGTTCACAGCCTTAGATCTTTCCGTAGCTGAAGAACGGTTGGACTACAATTCCCAGAACGCTGTGGGATTCGCGTCACAATGACTGTAACTTAGAGTGGCCTGAGCCTTTTGGGAAATGCAGTTCCGGCGGAGGGGCGTGGCAAGAAGGAAAATGCTAAGATGGGGCGTGGCAATTAAAGATTCGAATTTGGGAACATTTCTGCTAGTTTAGCGAAAACGCACGAGGTGATTTCTGACCTGTGTTAAGTTATGCAAAGATCTTCAGCAGAGGCCTGTTAGGAAACTTAGGTTGACAACTTTTAGCCTATTTCTCCTTTCAGCCTAGGACTTTTCAAGAAGATGTACCTTTTATCACCCTACCCAGATTTGGCTCTCAGGTGAAGGGTGGACACCTGGCCTTGCGCTCCCACTTGTGTTGTTTTCAGAGGGCCTCCACGAGGGGCACGATCACCTGATCCTCGTGGCAGCTGCGAGCGGGAAGCTGGGCAAGGACTGTTATCCCCATCTATGGCGAAGACGTTTTAGGCTACAGGTGCAGTGATTTGCCAATAGATCACCTACTGACTCTTGGCCCGTGTGCCCTTGCTTTCCGTTAACTCCTGCCCTTCCCATCCCGGCGCACGCCGTTTACCAGATGGAAGCCACAAGCCAAAGAAGACAGCTCTTCCCTGGTGCAGTTGTTTCTTGGGCCTGCGCCCCTGTGGGTCTGCATCAGGACCTTCCCGGACAGTTCCAGCTATAACAGCGACCCGCCTCGCTGCCGTCCTTCCCTCCTGCCCTGATTCTCTTCGAAGCATTTATCACCACATGACACAATCAGTAGATGTTGGCTGTCTTTCTCCAGGACAGCGTGAGCCCCAAGAGACAGGGACTTGGGTTTTTATACTTTGTTATCACCAGTACCTCCAGCCGTGCCTGGAACAGCAGAGACACTCAGAGAATATTTGTTCAGCCAATGGGTTACCTTCTCCTTATTAGTGCAGGGGGATGGATATGAGCTTCGGCATTCAGGCAGACATAGATTTTAGTTGTTTTGTAAATTTTTTTATTTTTACTCATTAGGGAGACAGAGATCTCATCCACTGGTTCACTCCCCAAATGCCCACAACAGCCCCTGGCTGTGACCAAAGCCGTGAGCTTGAAACTCAAGTCCAGGTCTCCGACTTGGGTGGCAGGAATGCAGTTGCCTGAGCCAGCTCTGCTGACTCCCCCGTGTCTGCATTAGTCGGGAGCTGGAGCTGAGGATCATGCCCAGGCCCCCTGCTGTGCGATGTGGGCACATGAAGCCCATCTTAACTGCGCACTAAGCATCTGCCCCTGGATTTTCATTCTTGCATTTACTACATGTATGATCTTAAAAAAAAAAAACTATTTCTCAGATAGTTAAAGTCACTATTATGGAATAATTCCTTCCTTCAAGGCGATTGCTTGTGTTAAATGAGTTACGGAGAAACCCCCAACGCTGGCCCCACCTCACAATAGGTCTCCGGGGAATGGCAGCTGTCACTGGATCTTCTGCTGTGTGCGCCCCTGCTCTGGGGGCACATGGCACTTCCTCCGGTGAACCCCTCACAGCAGAGACAGAGCTTCTCAGGTCCACATCCTGGTGTATATCCTAGTAATACAGGAAGGCAGGTCGACACTGCTAGTGAGTGGGGTGGCCAATAAGGCAGAATGTTCTGGAGCTTTCTTTCTTTTTCTTTTTTCTTTTTTTTTTTTTTTTTTTTTTTTTTTTTGACAGGCAGAGTGGACAGTGAGAGAGAGAGACAGAGAGAAAGGTCTTCCTTTGCCATTGGTTCTCCCTCCAATGGCTGCCGCGGCCAGCGCGCTGCGGCCGGCACACCGCGCTGATCCGAAGGCAGGAGCCAGGTGCTTCTCCTGGTCTCCCATGGGGTGCAGGGCCCAAGCACTTGGGCCATCCTCCACTGCACTCCCTGGCCACAGCAGAGAGCTGGCCTGGAAGAGGGGCAACCGGGACAGAATCCGGCGCCCCGACCGGGACTAGAACCCAGTGTGCCGGCGCTGCAAGGCGGAGGATTAGCCTAGTGAGCCGCGGCGCCGGCCCTCAGTTGGTTTTCACCGATCACATGTGTGAGGGGTGCAGCAAAGCCTCAACCTGCCAGCAGTTTGGTAAAGACCCTGAGAAGGTTCAGTAACACTGAGAGGGAGATGGGGGCAGAGGGGCTGCAGAAACACCTCCTGGAATCAGCTGGGGCCCCGTGAATGCTGGATGGCCAATAGCCGGTTCAGAACCCCGCAGGACACAGTGCTGCCATCCTAAATGATACCAGTCCAGGGTGGCTTCCTCTCTCTGCTCAGAAAGCAGGAATTTCTATTCGGTCTCGGTTACCCTCCCTTAGCCCTAAGCTTCTAGCTCTGGGGTTGTGGACAGCAAACTCTGTCTTCATTTAGTTTGTCAGGAGGCCACTGGAGGATATTTGATGGGCTTTGGAAGGAAGCAGAGACTGAAGGATTGATGCAGTTGCTGTCACTCACCTGCCTCTGGAGTGGGACTGCAAGATCCCCGATGCTGCCCATTCCACAGGCTTCTGAGGACAAGCACGCACGTGCGCGCACACATACACACACACATGCACACACACTTGTTAAACAAATACTAGATAGAGGCTAGGTTTTTTGTTATGAAAGAGAGAAAGCCAAAGTTAGCCTTGTGTGTTGGACTGGAATCAGGGGTATTATTACCAAAAGCTCAGTCCCTGGTGCCTGGTGCCAATCAAAGTAACAAGGATGAGGTCTTGGGGTGAAGGGAAGAGAGCATGTGATTCGTTGACACAGGAGGGTGCAGCAGACTTCCAGGTGTCCCGGACTGCTGCTCTCCTGTTTGAGGGTGTCTTGGGGGTTGCGAGGAAGGGGGAGTCACCAAAGAGCTGCCAGTCTGTGGTGTCAGGTGCTCAGCTCATCACTGGAGCGGGGACAATGCATCCTTTCTCTGCTTCATCATGGTGCTCCTTGAGCTCCACAGGTGGGGAGGTTAGATCTCCCCTCCTCTGGAGGTGAGACAAGTTGCGCCTTAGGACATGGCTAAGCGGCAAGCCAGCCACCCAGGCCTGAAGCATCAGCTTCCTGGCCTTACATTTAAGTAGTAGAAGTTGTCTGCTTGCTTTATGCCTGGTTATAGTATCAGTATAAGTTCCTGGTTTTTAGATTTGTGTGCAGATAGATCAATACAGAAACATGGATATGAAGGAGTATGTCTTAGTATGTTATATATATACATACATATATACACATACATATGTATATATGTGTGTACATATATGTATGTGTGTGTATATATATATATATATATATATATCCTAGCTCCGGAAACTATGAGACCCTAAAAACTGAATACAGCTAACAGCCAGATCCAAACATCATTCTCCAATAAGCCAGGATCTTGCGATTCTTGGAGAAATGGCCATTTTCAGGATTAGGGCAGAGAAAATACAAGATGAGCCAAGGACATCTTATGTGCCAGAAAGCGAGCCTCAGAGCCAGACACAGGCAACGGGAGGCAGTTCTCACGACCTGCGCTGGAGCAAGTTGACCGAAGAATACTGATTGCGTGAGGTTTTCACCTCCGGAGTCAAACAAATGTCCATCGAGTGATCCCAGTCACCTGGTAGATAAATGGCAGAGGAAGGGGCTGAGACTGCTCTTCCTTGCAGAAGTCCAATCAATACAGGTAGAAGGAAGAGGGAATTAGTGAATTACCATTAGCAATTACCATGCTAATAAATATCTCTGACAAGATTCCAGGGTGATGCTAAAATTGGTAAAAATTTGAGAAGAAACAAGATTTTTATAGTCTCAAAGTACCTCTGGTAAGATAAACTACAAAAACCTCACGGTAGACAAACCTGGCAGAAAGCAGCGTACCCACGTGATCCAGGCAAATATCCCTAGTAATACGACCCACAGCATGAATCCCTTGATGTGACACCCCCCCCCCCCCAATGAGGACACAGCACCATTGTTGTGTATTCTTGCCAAGCACACCCAACGCCACTCTGCTCATGGGAAAACATCAGGCATGCCCATCCTGGGAGACATTCTACATATAACTGAGACAGCATTTCTGTTACCTTTCTGTTGCTGTAGAACAAATCGCCCTGTACTTGGCAGCTTCAAGGCACACCCACTCACTGGCTCTGGGTTCCCCTGAATCTGGAGCCCAGCGTATGTCCACCCTGGGGACAGCTGAATTCACATCTCATCTGCAGGGTGAGCCAGGGAGAAGCAGGTTGTTGGTTGAAGACATTGCCCAAGATGTGGGGTGAGGTCCACTGCACGCTGCTAGCTGTCAGTAGCTGGGGACCCCTCTTAAGTCCTAGAAGCCATTCTCCGGTCCCGTGGCCGCCTCCCTGCACCCTCACATTGTAAGAAAGGTCCCTGACTTCAGGAAGGGCCCAGTCATGTTCTGGGGCCCCCTGACTGGGCCAGGCCCTCCCCTCTGGGAGGTCAAAGCCAACTGGTAAGTAGCGTAATCACAGGGGTTGTGTCTCATCAGAGTCAGACTCTGTGACACTCTGGGTGTGTACAAGGTGCGCGCAGAGGTGCAAAGCTTAGGGGTCTTCTGAGAACTCTGCCCACCACAGCCCTCTTCTGAAGGGTCAAGGCCATGAATGATGAGGAGATGGAGGATCCGCTGCAGACTAGAGATTAAGGAGAAACAGAAACTAAATGCAGTGTGCTTGCACATATGATCTGAGAACAGAAAAAGGACATCGGTGGAAAAAGTGGTGAACTTCAAAAAGTTCTAAAGCTAACAATATTGTACAATTGTTAATATCTTGTTCTTTTTTAAAAAAAATTATTTATTTGAAAGGCAGAGCGACAGAAAGAGAGAGATCTTCTACCTGCTGGTTCACTTTCCAAATGGCTGCAACAGCTAGGGCTGGGCCAGACCGAAGCCAGGAACCAGGAATTTCATCTGGGTCTCCTCACTGGGTGGCAGGGCCTAAGGACATAGGTCATCTTCTGCTGCCTTCCTGGCTCATTAGCATGGAGCTGGATTGGAAGCAGAGTAGCTGAATCTCAAACCAGGGGCCGGCATCGAAAGCAGCAGCCTAATCTGCTGTGCCACCATGCCGGCCCCAGTGGCTCGTTCTTGATCACTGTCTTATGGTTATAGGAGGTGTGAACTTTAGAGAAGCGGGGACTAGAGGAACTCTTTGTATTATTTTTGTAATTTTTATGTCTAAAATTAATTCAAAATAGAATTCCTTTAAAAGACAAGACATACTTCATTTCTGTTGTGAGAAATTTGAATCCTAGGGCACACGTGCTCTCAGCGGGAATATAAATGGGTACAGCCCACATGAGGACTAACTGACGCTATCAGTTTGGAATTTGGAAAAAATTTTTTTTTGACAGGCAGAGTGGACAGTGAGAGAGAGAGAGACAGAGAGAAAGGTCTTCCTTTGCCATTGGTTCACCCTCCAATGGCCGCTGTGGGCGGCACACCGCGCTGATCCAATGGCAGGAGCCAGGTACTTATCCTGGTCTCCCATGGGGTGCAGGGCCCAAGCACTTGGGCCACCCTCCACTGCACTCCCTGGCCACAGCAGAGAGCTGGCCTGGAAGAGGGGCAACCGGGACAGAATCTGGCGCCCCGATTGGGACTAGAACCCGGTGTGCCAGCGCCGCAAGGCAGAGGATTAGCCTAGTGAGCCACGGCGCCGGCCTTGGAATTTGGAATTTGATAGAGATCCCTGCTCACATGTGAAAGGAGAAGAGTTTTGAGATATTTGTTATGATAAGAAATTAGAGGCAGACTCAATGTCCATCAAGGAGATTGGTTAAATACAGAGTGTGCTATAAAAAATGTTTTTTTTTTTAATGGGGTGACTGTTTAACACAGAATACTTAGATATTTTAAGTAAAAATAATCAAGGCACAGAATATTTTATTACTACTAATAAATATAGTTTTACTCATTATTTTAATAAATATTAAAGTCCGTGGAAGCTCAAACCCCATTTGTAAACTGGTATTGATTTACATAGAAAGGTCATAGATCTTTTTAAATATTTATTTATTTATTTGAAAGTCAGAGTTATACACAGAGAGAAGGAGAAACAGAGAAAGAGAGAGAGAGAGAGATGAGAGAGAGATGTCTTCCATCCACTGGTTCACTCCCCAGAAGACCGTAATGGCCAGAGCTGCATGGCTGAAGCCAGGAGCCAGGAGCTTCCTTTGGGTCTTCCCACATGGGTGCAGGGACCCAAGGACTTGGGCCATCTTCCACTGCTTTCCCAGGCCATAGCAGAGAGCTGGATCAGAAGAGCAGCAGCAGGGACTCGAACTGGTGCCCATATGGGATGCAGGCACTGCAGGTGGTGGCTTTACCTGTTACGCCACAGCGCTAGCCCCATGCATTCTCTTTAAATTATCTCTATACCTAATACAATGTAAATAGTTACATACTGGATTGTTTACAGAGTAATAACAAGAAAAAAACCTACATTTTCAGTACTGATGAACTTTTTAATACTTTTAATTATAGTTGCTTGAATCCACGGACATGGAAGCCATGGGTCTGGAGAGCCGACTGTATCTACATGTGCATGTATATGTAGGTATGGTGTGGTCATACATGTAACATGCATGTACTATGTAGTCATACATGTAGCACAAGGTACTGTGTTGTCATGTATGTAGCATGTAGGTACTCTCTGTGGTCATATATATAGCATGTAGGCACTGTGTGGTTGTGTATGTAGCATGTAGGTACTATGTGGTCATGCATGTAGCATGTAGGTACTGTGTGGCTGTGCATGTAGCATGTAGGTACTGTGTGGTCATGAATGTAGCATGTAGGTACTGCGTGGTCATATGTGAAGCACATCCTGAGTATATAACAAAAGCAGTTGCCACTCAGGTGGGCAAAATGAGGCTGGGGATAAGGGAGAGAGGCAGGGAGAAAGGAGAGCTTGTTTTCCACTGTAAACGAGGGGAATCAAAAAAGTTCATGAAAATGAAATGAAAAGATGATGTACACGTCCATGAGCTGTTCAAAGCCCCTTCATACTAGAATTCTTTTTTTAAAAAAAGATTTATTTTATGTATTTGAAAGGCAAAGTTAGAGAGAGCAAGAGAGAGAGAGAGACAGAGAGAGATCTTCCATCTGTTGGTTCACTCCCCAAATGGCTGCCACAGCCATGGCTGGGCCAGGCCAAAGCCAGGAGCCAAGAGCTTCATCCGGGCCCCCCACATCATGGGTGCTGTGGCCCAAGCACTGAGGCTCTCCTCTGCTGCTTTCCCCAGCCCATTAGCAGGGAGCTGAATCGAAGTGGAGCAGCCGGGACTAGAACTGATGCCCATACGTGATGCGGGTGCTGCAGGCGGCGGTTCAACCTGCTGCCTAGTGCCAGCCCCCGTGCTAGATTTCTGTGCCATGTCCGCGGCTTCCCCATTCAGCCAATCGAGTCTCTGCATCAGCACTCACTCTGAGGCGTCAGTAGAGGGAGTGCTCTTAATTTCCTCCAAACAGCCTCACTGCTGTTTCTCAAGTGCAAACACTGACATCTTGTGGGATTTTAAGATACTGTTGCTAAGTATTAAAATTCCATTCTTAACATACATTTGTTGAATGCCTACCCCAGGCTTTTGCCAGGTCCTTGAAAGCTTTACAAAGTTTCAAGAATATTCAACCTCATTAATTGAGCACCTCTGAGGCACGAGGTACAGTCACGAAACTACAGTCATGTACAAGTCGTGGAGCTGGAGCAGGTGGAGCGGGACATGCAGTTAACTGGCAATGTCAACACAGAGCAGTAAGTGCTGCCATCGAGGTAACTCAGGTCTTCCCTGGGAGCACACATCAGCTGAGTAGTCAGGGAAGGCTTCCTGGAGGAAGTGACATCTGAGCTGAGCTCTGCGGGAAGAGCCGGTGTAGGTTGGAGGCACTGGAAGATGGGGTCACCGCAGGTGAAGGGAGCACTCGGTGCAGATTCGGAGGGAAAGTGCAGTGCTGTGTTGTTCACCACGTATGTCTGGGGAACTGTAGAGTAGGAAGGGCAGGAAGTGGGGAAACAAGGCTTGACCAGAGAGGTTAAGCAACTGACTGGGTTCTCTCAGCAAATACAAAGTACACCGAGCATTTGAACCCAGGACTACATGACTGCACGGCTGCATCTGAAGATGTTGCTCTGGGGGCCTTTCCTGGGCCCCAGGCCCACGCTCTGCTCCTCTCAGCTGGGCTCCAAGCTGGGCCCTCTGCCCCCGTCTCTCTGTCCTGCCCTGTCTTCCTCTTCCTCTCACGTTGCTTGTTTCCTGTGTGCAAGGGAGAAGGGAGAGGAGGGGGCTCCCCGGGTCACAGGGCGGTGACTCCGGTCTCGGAGGAACTCCACACTCTGGAGTCGGCCCACCGACGGATGAGAACCACCCCTGCCTCGGCGCCTGTCTTCACCTCCTCGGCTTAGTGGGGCAGGGGAGAGCCTGGGGGAGGCCGAAGGGTGGGCCTTGGCATTGAAAGCTTTGCCCCTCGGGAGCAGCCTCATGTCTGTCCGTGTGCAGATGAGTACATGCATTTACCGGGTGCTCACTGTGCACAAAGCTATTTTTGCTGCGTAGGCTGTGTTACCCTGCTTAACCCCAACAACATCCTTGTGGGCGTGGTATTCCCTCTCATGTAGATGAGATGACCAAAGCAGGGAAAGGGTAAGTCGTCTGGCTGTGTCACCTTCCTATAAATAACGACACTGGGGCTCTAGTGGTCTGAACCTAAGGCCGGATTCCTAATTACAACACAGTCGCTGCTCAGAGGAGGAAGCCACAGACTCACATGTCACGGATGGTTCTGCAGTTTGCCTGGGGCATGAAGGAGGAGAACCAGGGGGATGTTAGCACAGCGCCAAGCTGGGATGGTACCTGCTGGGGCCGGAGCTGCGGCGCAGCGGGTTAAGCCACCGCTTAATGCCACCATCCCATATGGGCGCCAGTTCGAGTCCCTGCTGTTGCATTTCCAATCCAGCTCCCTGCTAACAGCCTGGGAAAGCTGCAGAAGTTGGCCCAACTCCTTGAACCATGTGGGAGACCCAGACAAAGCTCCTGGCTCGTGGCTTCAGCCGGGCTCAGCCTGGGCCATTGCAGCCATTGGGTAATGACCCAGCAGATGGAAGCGCTCTCTCTCTCTCTCTCTCTCTCTCTCTCTCTCTCCAGATCTCTAGATCTCTAGATCTCTCTCTCTCTCTCCCCTTAACTCTTTCAAATAAATAATTTTTTTTTTTAAAGATAGTATCTGCTGGGTTGGTGTGAGAAGGTGTGTTCCCTCGTAACTGAGCCAAAGGCACAGACAGGTGAAAGGGAGGCGGGGACAGGAGAGAATCCCCCTGGGCTCAGCTGCACACAGACCCTTCCTTGAGAGCTGAACGCCACGCCCCTGCTGAATGGTGCCAAGCTCTCGAGCCGACAGGCAGGGGGCAAGTCCCTTTTCTTCCTTTGTTGGAGATAGTCAACAGTCTTCAACGAGGACTCTCTTAAAAAGATGACAGCCGAACAGAATCTTCAAACCCAAAGGGGCAGATGAAATATTTCTGACAGCAAGGGCGGGTGATCTCTGGCACCAATGTGCTCGTCTGGCCTCTCTCCCTGGGCACTCCAACTCCAACTTCTCCCCCATCCCCAGCTCCATCTTGCTCAGGCGCTGGAGTGAGCTGCTTTGCCTGCTGTCATTGGAAGCAGAAGCTGAGACAGAGGTGTGGGTGCGGGATGGCTACTGAGCATCACCATCTGTGAAGAGAAGGGGGAGGAGGCAGACTGGGCAGCAGAGGAAATGCTGAGCTGCAACGTGGACTTGGCCGGCGCAGTTACTCTGCAGTATTGATAGCTGGAGCGGTCCTGGGCCAGAAGGGAGTGCTTGGGGCTTTACCTTCCTCCCCCGCCCAGCTCAGTCATCGCTAAAGGACTTGAAGGCTATTTCTTGCCCTCCAGTTCTGTCTAGTGGAGGAGCTGGGTAGTTGTGAAGTGGGGTGGTGGGGGTCATTGCTTGGGTGTGGACACCTCTTGTGTTGGGGGAGCTTTTCAGAAGCTCCCATCCTTGCCTCATCTCCCCAGTACAATCTGTGTCCTTCTCCTCCATGAAGTTTTGTGAGAACAGCTTCCTGTCAACTTTGACCCCACAGCGACAGTCTGTGCACAGTCTTGACCCCGGAGGCCACCGGTGCTTGGACAGGATGCTGTTATCTCCTTGAGTCAGAGGATGAGGAGTAGAGGCAATAGTTTCTCTTCTTGACTACATTTAAAGAGCCCAGGGGCTGGAGCTGTACCCCTGGTAAAGCCACCGCCTACAGTGCTGGCATCCCATAGGGGCGCCAGTTCGAGTCCTGGCTACACCACTTCTGATCCAGCTCTCTGCTGTGGCCTGGGAAAGCAGTAGAAGATGCCCCAAGTGCTTTGGACCCTACACTCACATGAGGGACTCGGAAGAAGCTCCTGGCTCCTGGCTTCAGATCAGCTCAGCTCTGGCTGTTGCAGCCATTTAGGGAGTGAACTAGTGGATAGAAGACATCTCTCTCTCTCTCTCTCTCTCTCTCTCTCTCTCCATCTCTCTCCCTCCCTCCGCCTCCGCCTCCACCTCTCTGTAACTCTGCCTTTCAAATAAATCTTTAAAAGAGAGAGAGAGAGAGAGAGAGAGAGAGAGAGAAAGAGCCCAGAAGTCTCAAAGGGCAGATGGGGGAGCTTGGAGTGGGGAAAGGAAAGGCGAGGCAAGAGGGCTCTTTGAGCCTGGACAATAGGCAGCATTTTGGGAAGGAGACTTTGGGTACGATACTCTGTACTGAGCACCTTCATGCCCTCTGGGGTATAGTGAGACTGGTCTGACACTCCAGGTCTGTTCACTTGGAGGTGAGCAAATGCAGCTCCTGCCCACCAGAGGCTCTGCGCTTAGTGGAGGAGACAGTCAAGCAAAGAGACAGCGTGGGGTTCTCCATGATTGATGTTTGAGGGGGAGTGAGCTCAGGATGCCAGGGAAAAGGAACCCGCCGCCTGGGGGAGCCAGGCAAAGCTTCCGAGGGCCAGGGGCGCACATCCAAGGAGGTTTGGGAGAAGGGAGAGGAATCAAGAGGGCAGTGGTTCTCAGGGTGTGTCTGGGGACCACGAAGGGCCCTCGAACCTTCAGAGAGAAGTTACAAGGTCAAAACTGGTTTTGGAATACAGGCTGAGCATTCCCTAAGCCGAAAATCAGAAACTGGAAACTTCCCAAAACTTTTTGAGTGTGACTTGATGCTACAAGTGAAAAACCCCACGACTGACCTTCTCGTACTGGGCCATGGTCGAAACGCAAGTGCCCTGAAAATACTGCACAAAGTGCGTGAGGTGGATGGAAAATGAGTTTCGTGTTTCCACTGGGGTCCCATCTCCAGCCTCTCTCATTACATAGACACAAATATTCCAAAATCTCAAATGCTTCCTGTCCCAAGCATTTGTAACACTGAGGCTGGTTGCCCTCTGCACGGGTGGGGAAGCTGCTGGCGCCTCAACCCGAATCCGAGCAGCACCCCTGGCTGTCCTGGATGCCACCGTATTCTTCCCTGCCTACAAGAACATCCCTGAGGCCGGCGCCGTGGCTCACTAGGCTAATCCTCCGCCTAGCGGCGCCGGCACACCGGGTTCCAGTCCCAGTCGGGGCACCGGATTCTGTCCCGGTTGCCCCTCTTCCAGGCCAGCTCTCTGCTGTGGCCAGGGAGTGCAGTGGAGGATGGCCCAAGTGCTTGGGCCCTGCACCCCATGGGAGACCAGGAAAAGCACCTGGCTCCTGGCTCCTGCCATCGGATCAGCGCGGTGCGCCGGCCGCAGCGCGCCGGCCGCGGCGGCCATTGGAGGGTGAACCAACGGCAAGGGAAGACCTTTCTCTCTGTCTCTCTCTCTCACTGTCCACTCTGCCTGTCAAAAAAAAAAAAAAAAAAAAAAAAAAACCAAAAAAAAAAAAAAAAAAAGAACATCCCTGATGCCACTGAAAACACTACTCATCTCATGAAATCTCAACTTTACAAGTGTCAGTGGATCCTGAGAGCTACTGTGTTAGGGAAAGCGAGGTTGGTATTTCCGACCGGGGCAGGGGGGGTCTCAGAAACAGCAGATTAGGACATCATTTATTATTGTTATTATTATTACCATTGCATAGTCTGGGCTGTCAAGAGCTCAGGACATGTAGCACAGGAGGGGTGGAATGGTGGCAGATGGGGCTGGAATGGGAGTAGGCAGGAATTAACATGTGAGAAGCCTCAGAAGCAGTGCTGGGATTTAAAACTGACCTGTTACGGAGGCCTGCGGGTGCCTTGCTGCTGTGGTGCGGCTTGCAGGGAGGCGTCCAGCTCTGGAGATGAGAAAACAAGGCAATCTCGGGAGTGAGGCGATGTCCTGGAGGAGCTGGGGCAGGCGGGGAGCAGCAGAGGACTGGAGACTTCCCTGGGAGTTTGGAAGCAGGAGTAAGAGCATCAGTAATCAGTGGCAGAGTCTTTCCTTGGCTGCTGTGGACAAGAAAGGGTGGCAAATCCAGGAAACAAGATGTTTAGGAGCCGCATTATCTGAAGATTTTTTGTTATTATTTATTTTTTAAAGATGGGGGCAGCAGCGAAGTGCATAGTAGGCTAAGCCTCTGCCTGTGGTGCTGGCATCCCCTATGGGTGCCGGTTTGTGTCTAGGTTGCTCCTCTTCTGATCCAGCCCTCTGCTAATGGCCTGGGAAAGCAGTAGAAGATAGCCCAAGAGCTTGGGCCCCTGCACCCATGTGGGAGGCCTGGAAGAAGCTCTGGGCTCCTGGCTTCAGAGTGGCTCAGCTCCAGCTGTTGCAGCCATTTGGGGAGTGAACCAGATGTAAGACCTCTCTCTCTCTGCCTCTGCATCTCTGTAATTCTGCCTTGCAGATAAATAAAATCTTTTTTAAAAATTTAAAAATTGGGCTAGCACCCGTGGTTCACTTGGTTAATCCTCCGCCTGTGGCGCTGGCATCCCATATGGGTGCTGGTTCTAGTCCCAGGTGCTCCTCTTCCAATCTAGCTCTCTGCTGTGGCTTGAGAGGGCAGTGGAGGATGGCCCAGGTGCTTGGGCCCCTGCACCTGCATAGGAGATCAGGAGGAAATGCCAGGCTCCTGGTTTCGGATCGGCGCAGCACCAGCCGTGGTGGCCATTTGGGGAGTCAACCAATGGAAGGAACACCTTTCTCTTTGTCTCTCTCTCTCACTGTCTGTAACTCTGTCAAATAAATTTTAAAAAATTAAAATAAACTCTTAATTTTTTTTGAAAGGCAGAGTGACAGAAGGGGGGTGGAGAAAGAGAGAGAGAGAGAGAGAGAGAGAGAGAGAGAGAGAGAGAGAGAGAAATCTTCCATCCACTAGTTCACTCCCCAGATGGTTGTGCTAGCTGAAGCCAGGAGCTTCATTTGGGTCTGCCAGGTAGATGCAGGGGCCCAAGCACTTGGTCATCTTCCACTGCTTTCCCAGGTACATTAGCAGGGAGCTGGATCATAAGCGGAGCAGTCAAGACAGGAACCTGTGCTCTGATAGGGGATGCTGATGCCTAGTAACTGTGAATGAGCAATTGCAGCAGCCACTGCTGCAACCAAAGGCTCAGACTCCTGCAAAATGAGAGCCTGAGTCATCCTATCAGAAGGCAAACTGGATGAGATGCAGCGCCAGGATGGGGGTGGTGAGGAGAGCAGAGGATGGGGCAGAGGAGAAAGGCACCAACGACCACCTGGGCACTGGTTACAACTAGTGGGATTGTAGCTTGTGGATTCAATCTTTCTTTTTTCCCCAGAAACCTTTTATTTAAGGAAAACAAACATCATGCATTTCATAAGTACAACTTTAGGAACATAGTGATTCTTCCCACTGTAGTGTATTCAGCCTTTTATAGAGGTTGCATCCGGCATCTTTAACAGGGTGGACTTAACCCAACAGATATGGAATACAACGGGATTCCCGAGTGCAAGAAGTGACTGTGCCAGCATCTGTGGCGCCCTCTGGCTGAGCTGTGCCATTACTGTGGCTGGCGGTTCATTGTGAGTGCAAGCTCATCTCGTGCTGCCATCATCATCACTTAATGTTTCATCTGTTGGAATTTCAACTCTACCAGAACCCAGTGGCAATGAAGATTTTCTGTTCATGGGTGGGCGTTGTGGTGTAGTGGGTTAGGCCACCACTTGGGACGCCTGCATTCCACGTCAGAGTGGTTTGAGTCCTGGTTACTTCAGTTCCCATCCAACTTCCTGCTAATGCATCTTGGGAAGCAGCAGATGATGGCTCAAGTGCTTGGGTCCCTACCACCCATATGGGAGACCAAGATAAAGTACCTGGCTTCTGGCTTCAGCCTGGCCCGGTCCGGGCTGTTGGAGTGAATCAGAGATGGAAGATCTCTCTTTCCCTCTCTGTCTCACTCTGCCTTTCAAGTAGATGAAAATGAATGAACTGGCCGGCGCCGCGGCTCACTAGGCTAATCCTCCGCCTAGTGGCGCCGGCACACCGGGTTCTAGTCCCGGTCGGGGCGCCGGATTCTGTCCCGGTTGCCCCTCTTCCAGGCCAGCCCTCTGCTGTGGCCAGGGAGTGCAGTGGAGGATGGCCCAGGTGCTTGGGCCCTGCACCCCATGGGAGACCAGGAAAAGCACCTGGCTCCTGGCTCCTGCCATCGGATCAGCGCGGTGCGCTGGCCGCAGCGCGCTGGCCGCAGCGGCCATTGGAGGGTGAACCAACGGCAAAGGAAGACCTTTCTCTCTGTCTCCCTCTCTCACTGTCCACTCTGCCTGTCAAAAAAAATAATAATAAAAAAATAAAAAATAGAAAATGAATGAACTTAAAATAATTTGCTTTTCAAATGGAGAAGAGCCAGTAGACGAGGGCACCATGGGTTTTCTCCAAACCCCTATGAGTCTGAATGGTGATTTTCTGTTTGGGTTTGCCTGAGGCTCCCCATTCAATCTCTCTTTCAGGTGGGGACACTTCCCATTACCAAGGAGTCTGCTAGGTCTTAAGACCCCAGTGGCAGGGGACAACCTAGAGTTATGGCAGAGACTTTTCTTGTTCTGGATCCACTCAGAATTGCGAGCCCTTATGGGTCCTTTGGTGACTGGATTAGAGCCACATGTTCAGATGTAGCATACGATGCCTCCACAAGTCACACTGTCTACTATGCTTTGTGCCCCTTTGTTCATGGTAGTGCAGGGTGAAGCCACCTGTCTCCCAATTTGAAGGCTCTAGTTCAACATGCTCCTGGCCTTGGGCACCCTAGAAACTTACCTGTGTGTAGGCCTCCAAATTTCACAGGGTGTAAATATGTCTGCCAGAATACAAGTGTCCCACCAAAGCTACTCACCAGGGCCAATCAGGATGTCATCACTGTGAGGGACCAGCAGGGTGTTCATGAACTATCAAGATAATCGAGGCCCCTTCTGGCTGCATTATGCTGGAAAGCCTGAGGTTGACATAAGCTTGAGGAAAGCTAGTGCAGGCACACAGCTGTCATGCCACATGAAGCCAGCTTGATTCTAGAGAAAAAGAAAACATTTTCCAGATGCCAGGGGCTATATTGATTCACTCCATGAACGATATCACATCCAGGTTGCAGTTATAATTGGATTTGCTACCGGCTTATGTATATAAGAATCCATAGTCATTCTCCAAGATCCATCAAGACGTTGCACCTGCCAAAAGGACAGATTCAATAGGACCGTGGTGGGGGAACTCATCCTGCATCTCTCCAGCTCTGCTGGTGGTGCTCATTCTGCAGTTCCCACAGGAACACACTGCCCTGAGAACTTGCATGCATGGGTCTGGGCAACTACAGAGGAGAGTGGCAGAAGCATTGCCCCGACCACCATGTGTCCCAGTGACCCACTCACGGGATTTGTGTTCCCCGTAACTTCAGACCCTGACAGGTTCTGATTCTTGCACGTATGGTTGTTGAAACTAGAGGCTGTGACCACAGTTTGGCCACTCTGGGCTCCTCATACCAGTGGATCAGCAGCTGAAGAAAGGCATTTCTGTACTGAAGGGGCAGTCGACCCTGATTCCCATGAATAGCAAGGGCAGCCATAGCAAAGTGGGGAAAAAAAAGAGTAGGTCTGGTACTCAGGGGGTTTTCTGGGGCATAGCTTGGTGCTTCCCTGCCCAGTGAGAATGTGACTGTGAAATTACAGCAACCATAGCCTGACAAGAGAGAGGCCAGAGTGCTGCATGTCTTGATCACTGACCTCCACCCCCTACCCTGGGCAGGCCAATAACCCAGACTGTCTAAAGTGCTAAATGAGGGTGAGGGAAACCAGGGAATGGTTGGTGGAGGAGAGAGAGGATGAATGTCAATTACAACCATGGATGTCGATAATGACCAGTGATAAATACTGGGATTTAACTTGATTTTCTAGCTGTTTGTTTTAGGAGATTGCAACTGGCTATCAGGTTGAAGAATTGTGTTTAACTTCCCTTCTTGGGGAAAAAGTGAAGCATCAATTTCTTCTCATGCAAGATCCAGATATGAATGGGTAGGAGCAGATCTTAGGGATGCAAAGGAGAGACATATAAAACCCTGCTTTTCTGCACCTCAAATGTGATCAGCCTCACTTGCCCATTCCTATCCCTTAGGGCCTGAGCCACTTGCCCTATTTGTCTGACTGCACTGGCTGCAGGAATGCAGATTCCTGCTGGAGACCCAGAGGAAGCTCCTGGCTCCTGGCTTTGGCCTGACCCAGACCCAGCTGTTGCAGCCATTTGGAGAGTGAACCAGTGGGTGGTTCACTCTCTCAAACTCTGCCTTTCAAATTAATCAATAATCTTTTAAAAAGAAAGGAAGGAAGAAAAGAATATGGTCACAGAAGGCAGGGAGGAGCTTAGGGAGAGCGATAGCCAGTTCCCTGGAGAAGAGAGGAGCAAGGGGCCCACAGCACTGCTCACTGGAAAAATCATCAGTGTGGGTGTGGAAATGCTGAGGGGCGATGTTGGAAAGTTAGAAAGAGTGATCCAGGATCTGAAATCTTCAAAGCATGGGGGGAGGGGAGCAGAATTGCCTGCAGACAGAGGGGTTAGGGATAAAACAGCCTCTTCATATGATGGAAGAGGGCAGCTGTTTGGCACTAGCAATGAGGAGCATGCAGCCATGTGCTGCAGCTCCAGGCCCAGGGGTACCAGGGCTGCGGAAGAACAGGCAACCACCTCATGAGGGCATTGCAAAGAAAGCAGAATCCTCAGAGCAAGAGGGTGAAGGGAACATTGTCTAAGAGGTGGGGGTGCAGACTACACTGCTGCTGAGTGACTTTGAGCTCCAGGGTGCACAGAGGGGAACGTTCAGGAGGTGAGGAGGTACAGAAGATGGGGCCATACAAGGTGATGTGCAAGCTGTACAGGGATTAGAGCTGGGGACTGGGGGGAGGGCGGCACGGGGGCCACACACACAGGGCTAAAGGGTCTGCTAAGGGTCACCCCAATGTCCCAAGGTACAGAGAGATGGAGCAGAGGCCGATGTGCCGGGAAGGAGGGGTGCCAGCTCCCGCCCAGAGTATGCAGCTCTGGGGAGTCCTGCAGGCATGGGGGATGGGTTCTGCTCTAAAGGAACAGGCTTCTCCCCCCCCCCCCCATCAGCTTCCACAGACAGGGGGACCTCTAGGACAGCAGAAGTGTCATGTGCATCTAGCTGAGCAAGCACTCCAGCCCCTGTGAGTCACAGCCATACAAGCATGTGCTGTGAGACGGAAGGTGATGGTGTTAGGCAGGCCTGTCCTGTCGCTGTCCTCGGTTCTGAATTCTTGCAGGGGACTGTTTGTCTTGGCTTGCCCTTGGGCACTCCTACTTACTTCTAAGACACTGTGAAACTTAGACAAACTTTCATACCCTTTTTTCTTTTCATTCCCTCACCTATTTTACACAGCTCTTTAATTCTTTATCTTCTTGAGACTATTTTTAATTTCTTGACATTTCCATATTAATCTACTCTTCTTTTTCTGTTGCATGGTCTCCTTCTGTTACCTTAACTGACTTTTAACTTGCTGAAGCTCTTCAGCCTAACTATGCCAGCCTAGATCCTTTCTCACTTTTTCCAAGCAATGTGCAATCTCTCTGCCTCCGAGTGACCCCCTCTTGGGAAGGGCTTGGTGACCCGAACACAATAGCCTGCATTTACTGACTTTGTTTTGTCGCTTGTAATTAGGCCTGACGTATCCTCTTCTTCCAACACAGAGGGTTTCCCCTCACTCAGTGTTGCCCACCTAATAGTTCTCCATATTCCATCTTCCACAGCACTTCCCACATCTACAAAATTACTCTTCTTTCTACAACCATCCCCTCTGCCTTCACCATGTACTTACTTACTTTTCTAAATATTTTCCATGTTTGACATGTGTCTTCCTAATATTTTTCCCCCTCTCCCTAATCCTTAAAATTTGTATTTGAGTTTTGACCAAAATAATAGTATATGACTCACTTACGTAATGCTGCTCAATACAAAAGTTTAAGTCGATAATATCACAGACTGGTGTGCGCTTTAGCAGAAAGCGTTCCCCCTGTGAGCTCATGGTGCCTCTAACAGATAACTCACTCTGATTCACTGTACATGTCACTCCTGTCTCTGGAGTCTGTGTGGTGACTCTGAGGCCACTTGCAGTCCTGTTTCCAGATGGGCTTTTCTGGCTGTGTCAGGTCTACCCCGGGGAACACTGAATGCATCCTTGCTTTCTTGAATGACAGGAGGTTCCGGGCTCAGTGTGAAACGTTTCCCACTTCAAGAGATGGAATCAACTTCTTTCCCAGAATCTTGGCTCTTGTTCCAAGAGATAAGCACTGAACCCAAATCTGGTACCCAGGCATGCAGAGCAGCTGGTGTTACTGAGCCAGTGGAAAGCAGGTCAATGCTAGAAGTTTCTCAATCACTCTGATGGCCCGGGACGAATTTCCTCTTTCTTTCTGCTTCCACACTCCCCCTCCTTTTTTTATAAAGCATCATGGTGCATATATGCCATCCACTGTTCCAAGTTACCTCTACCTTTCCAAGGTTCTTCTTCTGTTTCTCTAAAGTGAGATGTTGTCAGCTTCCCTCCTTTATTCAGCTGACTTTGCCTCCCTCATTTTCCCACCAATGCTGATGTATAAAACTGTCAAATCACGCCACGTTGCTAGGGATTGAACAGGACTTGGCTCCTCAAATGCATGCAGACATTCAGAACCCAAAGCCTGGCGCTGACAGTAAGGGGTTAATGCTCATGGTCAGGGGTTAGGGTGGAAACTTGATCTAATTCCGAGGGCTAGGAGTGGGTCCAGTGGGAGTTCTTTGGGCTGCTGGGGGCTTTGCCCTCCGAAGGGTGTTCTCAAGAGTTCTTTAAGATGACCTCCATCCAGCTTCTCTCTTTGCCTCCTGGCTCATCATGTGATTGTTCCTCTGCTCCTGCCTTGCCCACCATCGCCAGCCTGAACCAGATATCAGACAAATGGAGCTGCCTGATTTCCAACTGTGAACCCCGGAACTGTGAGCTGAAATAAACCTCTTCCTTCCCCAGAAGCTCCTCGCAGGTGTTTAAGTTAAAGCCACAAGAAACTGTGCTACAGAACATCCGTGCAGAGGGTGGGGTTGTGGGTGGGGCCATCTTTGGAAGTGATTGACGGGAAGGGGTTGAGAGAGTTCAGAGGAGCAGGCTAGAGTAGGCCTGGCGTGTGCTGAGTTCTGATGAGGGTTCAGCAGGCCAGGCTGGTAGAAACCTGGACAGCAGAGGCCGTGCAGATGGGGTTTCATGGCAGAGTGAGAATTCTACCGGGAACTGAACTAAAGGCCTTCTTGTTCATGTGGTGGCAAAGGACCCAGTTCTTTGGGTCTGGTACCCTGAGACTGTAGGAGGCTGTACTTTTTATGTGGGCTGCTTTGTTTGGGGGAGGAGACTGCAATGCAGCTAGGTGTTCAGAACGCAGCCTGGGTGTTGGTGAGTTTTACAGGGAGAATCAGGAGCAGAGAAGAGGAATTTGGAAAATCCACAGCCTGGCCAGGGAAGGACCCCAGAAGCAGCTTGTTGAGGACAGCAAAGGGAGGCAGAGAAACCACGTGCCTGAGAGATCAGTGTGTGTATCGGGGGAACCGTGGGCCAAAGGGCAAGACAGCAGCAGAGGGGCCCCCAGGGCCTCTCAGAGATCTTTGTTAATTCTTCTTTTCAATTTGTATTTATTTTCATTTTATTTGAAAATCAGAGAGACAAAACCAAAGAAACAGAGATATCTTCCATCCACTGGTTCACTCCCCAGATGGTCACAAATGGTCCCTCAGGGCTGAGTCAGGCTGAGTCCAGGAGCCCAAAAATCAATCCAGATCTTCCATGTGAGTGGCAGGGGCCCAAACACTAGACCCATCATCTGCTGTCTTCCCAGGATGTGCATTCCAGGAAGCTGGATTGGAAGCGGAGTAGCTGGGATGCAAACCAGGCACTGCCATATGGATGTGGGTGTCCCAAGCCACAATGTAACCACTGCACCCAATGCCCCAGCCCAGGGGCTTGTTTCTGAGAAGGAGTCGTGTAGTCCTACCTGGGACTCTGTGAACATGTCCTGGGCTCTCAATGGAGGAGGCTGCCCCAGTACCAGCTGGCCAGAGAGGAAACATCAGAAAAGCAAGTCCTAACTTTGCTGGAGAGGCCAATGCCTGCCCATTGGTGTTACTGTGTGTAGTGGGGTGGGAGACGATGCAAGAAAGATACAGCATTCCATCTCCGGAATGGCTATTTATTTCCCAGTTTTCATGGACAGTCTTCTTTCTTCCTGCGGATTTTCCTTTTTCTTCCCAGTCTTAGGGCTCTCTTGAGCTCTCACCTCTGCCCCCCATACCGGCTGCAGCTTCCTGCACCTGCGTTATCCACAACCACCTCTCCTGCAACGTCTTTCCTCTTAGAAAGGTGTTGAAATTATTCTTACATTGACATCCCCTGTCTTGTTTTCTATTTACTGTGGGTTTGTATAATTTTAGATTTTATTTTCTATCACACTATGGATTCTTAGGAACAGTCACAAAAGCATGCCTCTCTCTTGAACCAGGAGTCAAAAGGTTACCCTGGGGCGGTGAGGCTGCTGCCTGTGATGGCCACATCCCACGTCAGAGGGCCTGGGATCAAGTCCTACCTCCATATTCTGATCCAGCTTCCTGCTAATGCACCTGGGAGGGAGGCAGCAGGTGACGGCTCAAGTACTTGAGTCCCTGCCACCCTCGTGGGGGACCAGATGGAGTTTCTGACTCTTGGCTTTGGCCCAACCTAGCCCTGACTCTTTTGGGCATTTGGGGATTAAACCAGTAGAGAGAATCAATTCATCTCTCTCTCTCTCTCTCTCTCTCTCTTTCTCTCTTTCTCTCTTTCCCTCCCTCTCTCCCTCCTTCCTTCCCTCCCTCCCTCTCTCAATCTTTCTGCCTTTCCAATAAATAAAAATGAGAGGCTGGCACTGTGGAAAAGCAGGTAAAGCCATTGTCTGCAGTGCCAGCATCCCGTATAGGCCTCGGTTCTAGTCCCAGCTGCTCCTCTTGCAATCCAGTTCTCTGCTTTGGCCTGGGAAAGCAGTAGAAGATGGCCCAACTCCTTGGGCCCCTGAACCTTTGTGGGAGACCCAGAAGAAGCTCCTGGCTCCTGGCTTTGGATAGGCCCAGCTCTGGCTATTGTGGCCATTTGGGGAGTGAACCAGCAGATGGAAGATCTCTCTCTCTCTTTCTCTCTTGCTCTGCCTCTCTGTAACTCTGCCTTTCATATAAGTAAATAAATATTTTAAAAAAAACCAGATAAATAAAAATGAATAAATGAATAAACAGTTTTAAAAAGATTGTTGCATGTGAGGGTGACAAAAAAAAAAACTAGAAAAAGACTCTGACCATTTAGGTTCCCCCAGCTTCTTCGAGGGAAACCACACATGCTTGGCTCCCAGAGGGGACATGGGGACCTGCTGCTGCTCGCTCCTCCTGGGCCCCAGCTCAGCTCTGTCATCTCAGTTTGCCCTGTGCTGGAGAGATCCACAGGAGAAGGATGGAGGTGAAGGGCTGCATCCAGCGGGATGGACGTGATGTCAGTCACACAGCCAAGTGGGACCAGGCCTCCTACCTTCCAGGGTTCTCTCCACTCTGTATCTCCTCTTCCACCCCACCTGTGCCACTCCTGGACCTTCGAGTTGAATCTGCCTCTCACTGGGCTCTCTGACAGAGCTCTTCCATCAGTGATAAGTGCCGAGTCGGGTACCTACCACTCACTGCCTTATTGCTCCTAAGAGTTAGAAATGGTCTGATGCTTATCGGGCTCCATGATTTAATTTTGCTTAGGGATACAAGTTTGGAAGGTTAGAATATTCTGACAGTATCATGCTGGTGAGTACCAGGCAACTTTCATTCTGGATACATTCTGAGCTAAACATGCTCAATATCTAGATTTTCAGACATTGTCTGCAGATTAAGAAAAAATATCTCAAGAAAAGACTCCTGAGGCCGGCACTGTGGTGCAGTGGGTTAAAGCCCTGGCATGAAGTGCTGGCATCCCATATGGGCACCAGTTCTAGTCCAAGCTGCTCCTCTTCCAGTCCAGCTCTCTGCTATGGCCTGGGAAAGTGGTAGAATATGGCCCAAGGACTTGGGCCCCTGCACCCGCAAGGGAGACCAGGAAGAAGCTCCTGGCTCCTGGCTTCAGATCAGCGCAGCTCCGGCCGTTGCGGCTATCTGGGGAGTGAGTGAACCAGCAGATGGAAGACCTCTCTCTCTGTCTCTACTTCTTTCTGTAACTGTCTTTCAAATAAATAAAATAAATCTTTAAAAAAAAAGATTCCCATACCTAGAATGAAACTGGCTTTGCTTTTACTATTTTTTAAAAAATTTTTTCTTTTTTTTTTCTTTTTCTTTCTTTCTTTCTTTCTTTCTTTTTTTTTTTTTTTTTTTTTTTTACTTGAGGGAAAGAGAGACCTTTTATCCACTGATTCCCTTCTCAAATGCCTGTATCAGCTGGGCTGGGCCTCGCTGGAGCCAGGGGCCGGGAACTCCATTTGGGCTTCCCACGTGGTAGGGTGGTAGGGACCCAAGTGTTTGAGCCATCATCTGCTGCCTCCCGGGTGCACACCAGCAGGAAGCTGAATTGGAAGTGCAGTAGCCAGAACTTGAACCAAGCACTCCGATGTGGGATGTAGGCCCCACAAACATGTCTCAACCACTGTGCCAAACACCAGCTCCTGGTTTTGCCTTTCTAAATGTAACCCCTCAGGCTTCTATGGCAACCACTAGAGCTGTAGGAGTGGCTATTTGCCAGAGAGCTCCCTGCTTCAGCACCGTTAACCATCACATGGGTGACAGATGTTTGCTGGGTCAATGAGTATTGGGCTAGAACTGTTAAAATGCCTTTTGCATGGGTCAGGATTCGTTCTAGAGCCTGGAAGAGAGACAGAGACCACAGCAGTACTCACAGTATATACGGCACTAAGTACAGTGAGGCACAGGGTTTGGGGTCTCTGAGGCTGAAAAACAGAGAAAACCTTTGGTTGAGTGTTTGGACGAGGTGGCAGAGCCATCACGGAAAGTTCAGCTGCTTTGCAGTCCTGCCGGGAACTGACGCTGATGCTGAATCCTTTGCAAAGGTCACTGTGCAAGATGTCCGTGGGATGTTGTTTTTAACTGTGGAAAGCCAGAAACAGCACGGATGCCTAACGCGAGAGAAACAGCGACCGGAGAGAATCACAATGCGGTCTTTGTAAAAATAGACTTCACTTTTTTAGAACAGCTTTAGATACACAGAGCAAGTCAGACAAGGGCACACAGAGTCCCTGAGTACTGTTACCTGTACCTCACGTGTATGGGGCAGCTGTTGTCACTGGCAAACCAACAGCGACTCCTTGCTACCAATTTCCGTAGTTTTTGCCTACCGTCCTTAGTTCCACCCAGGTCACCACATTACTTTTCGTTGTCCCATCTCCTGAGGCTCTTTTGGATGGTGACAGCACTTATCTAGTAGCCTTTCAAATCATGAATACGTAAAAACATGTGAGGATATTAATATTTGGGAATAAACACTAAAAAGAAGCATAAATTACCATATTGTGTTGGGGTGGTACGGTTTCGGGTGAAATTGCATATTTACCTCTGTAGCCCGTTCGAGTGCTGAGTCAGTTACGAAAGTGTGATTCCTCCCCTTATCTCACATGGTTGCACAGCTCTGGGCTCACAGACAAGCAGCCTGCAGGCATCAGCTCCAGACGGGCAGCCGGAGCCGGTGGGCAGAGCCCGTGGGCGGCCTCTGCAGCCGCTCCTACGCTCTGGTTGGGAGCTCTGGTTGGGAGCTCTGGGCTGTTTCTCTGCACACTTCTTCCCCTCCCCGTCCTGTCATTTTGAGACTGGGGTAGAATTTAGGCAGGGAAGATTCTCGGCCTTTGGCTAAGATCAAGTGTGGAAATGTAATTCTCGAGTCAGAATCCCTTGACCTAGTTGGGGACTACACTGCATGTGGTTCTTTATCTTTTTGTTTTTCTTTCTCACAGGCACCAAGCTTTGCCCCCATAAAGCCTTCCCCACCCTTGTGGAGAGAATAAACAACCAGGGCTGAGCCCAGGGTGGTGTTTGAAGCCTCCCCCACCCCGGTGACAGCTGGGACAGTTTCCAGCCTCCCTTGGAGGTGGGCGTGGTCACAGGACTGAGTTCTCACCCGCAGAATTTGGGCAGCAGGGATGCAGGGCACTTCAGGGCCAGTCCATACAGCGCTCTCACGTGCAGGACACAGCAAAACAGACACACACAATCGTGTCCACACAGCCCACCCCCTCAGTGCTCTGCACCCACATACAACTGCACCTGCTTCTGTGAACATACTCCTCCCAGCACCTCTAACTCACCAGACAGGTCCTCTACCTCTAGCCCCAGGGGCCAGGATCCTGGAGAGAAGTCTGCCTTGGGTTTGCACCTCAGTTCCCTCGCAGCAGCTCCTCCCGCAGTTTTAGTGTCCATCTCACAGTGTGTCACTTCTGCCAACTATGTCTGTACTAGGCAGCAGTCCTGGGTGTTTGACAAAGTGAGGCTGTCCTGAGGCCAAGGCACAAAGGAGTTGGTGCCTGCTGGTTGAGGCACCTGTAGCGTTTGCCCCTGGGGTCTGTGCTGCTGCCCTGGGCGATAGAAAACCAGGCTGAGGGAGGAGTGAATGGAGAGACCTAAAGAACACAGGCCAACAGCTTCCACACGGCCCTCCCCGGGCCAACTGCCCCCGCCCCCCCAGGGGTCCTGGGAGACATCCTTGTATTGTCATGATAAATCACTTTCCCTTTCTGTCCCTCAGTTCTCCTCTTGGCTTAATTAGCTGGAGTTCACGTTCATAACAGGTAATTAAAGAATCCTGAGTAATACAGTGATGAAAAGTTTAGAAACCCAAGAGGAGGAGGCATCTGCTGATGAGAAGTTTTCATCCACTTCCTTGGCTCGAGAGAATGGTTTCATTTCCAGTTTTCTTTCCCTTGGGGTGGGATAATCATTTCTTAGACATTCCCCTATGGAGATTCATAAAAGAATGAGATCTTTAATTTATATTTTATGAGGTTAAGAAAATTCCCACTAAAAGTAAATCTAACCAAAGTTTTAATTTTAAAACATTCCCTAATCATGGTTCATCTGTAGCATCTTCATTTCTGTCTAAAGGGCTGGGCTTCTAGTATATTAGTTTGGCGGTACACATAGAACATGTGGTCAGGGAGGAATCTGAACACCAAGAAATGAAACAGGCAGGCAGCCATTGCAATAGAGACAGGGGAACTATTTCCTGCATCATGTACGGCAGAGAGAAAGAAGAGTGAGTGGCTTTGGGAGACCTGGGAGAAGATCCTGGCTCCTGGCTCCTGGCTCCTGGCTTCAGATCAGCCCAGCTCCAGCTGTTGCAGCCAATGGGGGAGTGAACCAGTGGATGGAAGATCTCTCTCTCTCTCTCTCTCTCTCTCTCTCTCTCTGTGTGTGTGTGTGTGTCTTTACCTCTGTCTTTCTAGGCTTGGACTGCGGAAGATGGCCAATGACTAATTACTAGCTTCCTGGTTTACTATGGATAAAATAGCTGAATGGGATGAGAGGGAGTAGGAGATGGGATGGTTTGCAGGTGGGAGGGAGGTTATGGGGAAGAAAACTGTTATAATCCAAAAGTTGTACTTTCGAAATTTATATTTATTAAATAAAAGTTTTCTAAAAAAACCAAAATGTTTATAAAAATTACTTATGATAGTGAACAGAAGCAGGTTTGAATAAGGAGCACAGAACATTATGTGACTCTTAAAATGATGACCACTTTAAAACTGTATGTGCATATTAATGCATGAGCATAATCTAAAAAGAAGCCCATCAATCTTAAAATAGTTTTGGTGTTTGAGTGAAGCAATTTTAGGTAAAATTTTAACTAATTGTTTTTACAAAATTTTATTGGAATGTCAGAAAGATAGAGACAGACTGAGAGGGAGAGATCCGCCCACTGGTTCACTCCTCAAATGCCTACAACAGCTGGAGCGGAGCTGTACCAATGCCAGGAGCCCAGAACTCAGTCTGGGTTTCTCCCATGGGTGGCAGAGACCCAAGTACTTGAGCCATCACTAGCTGCTGCCCAGGGCGTGCACAAGCAGGACACTTGAATCAGCAACACAGGAACTGGGGCTCGAAACAGCCCTCCAGTAAGGGGTCCAGACGTCTCAAGTGGTATCTTAACTCCTGCTGCACCAAGCACCCACCTCTTAAGTAGTTTTTATAATGGTATAAATGTAATTTTAAATGTTTAAGGAAAAACGTTCAGGGGCTGGCACTGTGGTGTAGTGAGTTAAGCCGCCACCTGCAATGTCGGCATCCTCATGGGTGCCGATTTGAGTCCCGGCTGCTCCACTTCTGATCCAGGTTCCTGCTAATGTGCCTGGGAGAACAGTGGAAGATGGCCCAAGTACTTGGGCCCCTGCCACTCATGAAGGAGACCCAGGTGGAGTTCCTGGCTCCTGGCAGTGGCGTGGCCCAGCTCTGGCCATTGCAGACATCTGGGGAGTGAACCAGCAGATGGAAGCGCTCTCACTCGCTCGCTCGCTCTCTCTCTCCCTCTCTCTCCAACTCTCCCTCCAACTCTCCCTCTAACTCTGCCATTTAGTTAAATAAGTAAATTAAATGTTTAAAAAGGAAAGAAGAAGTTCACTGAGCTTCCACATTGTGTGCAGTCACTGGAGAGATATTAACGTGGAAATAGTAAACAGGAGTCCACTGTCAGGACTGCGTTGGTCTAGGTCTCAGCCTGGGCTCTGAAGGGGGACAGAACTTTCAGTTGTTACCTCCTTTTCCTGTATCGCTTGGCACATGACATAACATGGGTACTGGGCGTGTCAAGTGTAGGTGGGGATCCTTTTCCATTGTCTTGGGAGTCCTGCAGAGAGCATTTTGTAGCCCCCAGGGAGAAGTGCCCAGCGACAACTGGGTCACAGGCAATACATCATTTTCATCTCCTGTTTCTTCCTTCAGTTGGTTCTAGACAATGCATTTGCTCCTGTCCTTTAATCATCAAACACAGTAATTCATACAAATAGAGGCTTGGGGAGCTGCTGCCAGGTTTACCCCTCCAGTCTCTGGCCTGACCAAGTCTGCTGGAACGCTCTTCCCTGTAGAAGTAGCAAAGCGTGGAGGGCTACAGAGGGAGGGCGTCACCAGAGCAGGCAGGGCTGCCACCGTACTGTCGTTCAGTTTGTACACTGCCAAAAGATGCCTGGCCAAGGGGCGCCAGTCCCAGCTTTATCCCCCAGCTGTGTGTGCTGGGAGGAGCTGCTGCAGAAGGGGCACAGATTTCTGCTTGTCCACTTGCCAGGCTGTGGGCCCCGGGGCCGTGTCTGCTCAGAGTGGGCACTACATCCCGCTGTCTGCGTCCCAGGAGCCTGCTCCATTCACTCATGGCACAGACCTGTAGCAGCTGCCTGGAGAGAGGGTTCGGGCTGCTCAGAGAAAGCTTGCTGAGAGAGAAGGTTCACGAGAAAAGTCTGAAGGCAGAAGAGAACCTGGGAACGCACAGACGTGCCTGGGGCGGGGACCAGATGTGGCAGCCCCTCCCAGTGCCCTGCCTGCCGCCTGCTCAGCTCCTGCATCTCTGTGCCCCAGGGCTGCTTCCTGGGCCCGGGGCCGCCAGCTTGTTCCCTGAACTCTGCCAGCTGGAAGCATGGGGACTTGCCACTCCCTGGAACAGCCCTCTCTCCGAGACTGACAGCAGTTGAATAAAACACCCTGGCTCCGCTGGCTCTCTAGTGAGATGACTCTGAGAGGGTGTGTTCACTTTCCTAGCTGCTCTCCGGGGCAGGTGGTTTCATAACGCACTTTGAGGGCGGGCTGCACTTCCCGAGCTCGCCTGCAGGTGGCCCCTACGCCCGAATCTCGCAGTCTATTTCTGAGGGGACCCGCAGGAAGCCGCGGGTTGCCTGGTGGGAGCAGCCTCAGCGGAAGTTGAGGGAACAGTGGATACGCAGGTGCCTGGAGGGGAGGGGACGGGACGGGTGGGGCAGTGGTGGAACTCAGAGCCAGTCGAGGCACTGGGAACTTGATGAATAACATTTTTCTTACAATTTATTATTTTTCTGTTAAATTTGTTAACTCCTAGGTTTTTTTTTTTTTTAAGATTTATTTATTTATTTGAAAGGCAGAGTTACAGAGAGGTCGAGGCAGAGAAAGAGAGAGAGAGAGAGAGAGAGAGAGAGAGAGATCTTCCATCTGCTGGTTCACTCCCCAAACGGTCCCCACAGCTGGAGCTGCGCTAATCTGAAGCCAGGAGCCTGGAGCTTCTTCCAGGTCTCCTATGTGGGTGCAGGGGCCCAAGGACTTGGGCCATCTTCTACTGCTTTCCCAGGCCATAGCAGAGAGCTGGATCAGAAGTGGAGCAGCTGAGACTCAAACTGGCACCCTTATGGGATGCTGACACTGCAGGCGGTGACTTTACCCACTATACCACAGTGCCAACTCCTACTTCTAGGTTTCCACCAAGCTTTTTTTCCTTTGACTTCTAAGAAAATCTTGCCTGAGGGTAGTGAAGTAGGTTAAGTCTCTGCCTGCAGTTCCAGCATCCCGTATGGGCACAGGTTCGAGTCTTGGCTGCTCCACTTCCAATTCAGCTCTATGCTATGGACTGGGAAGGCAGCAGCAGATGACCCAAGCTCTTGGGCCCCTGCACCCACGTGGGAGACCCGAAAGAAGCTCCTAGCTCCTGGCTTTGGCCTGGCCCAGCCCCAGGTGTTGCTGCTGTTTGGGGAGTGAACCAGCAGATGGAAGACATCTCTGTGTGTCTCTTCCTCTCCCTGTAACTCTGCCTTTCAAATAAACAAAATCTTTAAGAAAAAAAAAAGAAAAAGAACATCTTGCCTGAAGATAGACATTGCAACCTTTGTATCTATCAGTTGCTAATAAAAACAATTCTAGCAGGAGAAGTGTTATTGGGTGTTAAGAGGCAGGTGACGTTCAGAGCTTTGAAACCTTTCACGAATCCTTGTTAGAGAGAGATGAAAGCAAGAATAGTTACAGGATGATAGCTCCGGGAAGAGGATTTATATTTGTCGTCAACCTGTTCAATGCTTTATATCCTAAAAAAAGGGTGACTTTGTAGGGTTATCTCAAGAGTCTCCCTTATGTGTATAAGCCTTCTAAAATGTACGATTTTTCCTATGGCAGGAAACCATGACTCCTTAAGCCCTGCATAGGAGTCGGTTGTCATGGGAGACTGCATGACTCGATCTGCAGCTCGCAAATATATATAAATAACTTAGACCCTTCCGACTGTAGAGGAGTCTGCAAAGCCCGCCACCACTTCTTCTCCTTTAGACCCCACGTTTGATTGACAAAGTCAGTGGCCCTGGAAGGCTCCTTGTCCTAGGAGGATGTGTCTGATAGATTTGAGTGAGGGATGTGGCAGATGCCTCATACGATCTCTGCCTCATTCGCCTGGGAAACCAGCTTGATCTTTCATGGAGGGATTTTCCTGTGCTGTGCAAGCCCGGGTGCTGAGATTCGCCTCTGCCGTGGGGACTCTCATGGACCAAGCTCACGGGGTCTGCAGGCAGAACACCGGTGTGAAGAAAGTCGCATCCTGCTGGCCTGGGTGCCCACCTCCCGTAGAATGACGTTTCTACGTTCCTGCTCAGGTCCCCTCTGCATTCGCTGTCCTGGGGCACGCTGGGGTCTCTCATTTCAGGCCCTGGGGGCAGAGAGAGTTCCCCATGTAACCCTGAACAATTTGCCAGCTAGAGACAAGCAGGAAGGGATTCTGCGCGCAGGGATCAGTGCGCGCCACAGCGGAAGCGTCCTGTCCATGACGATCGCCGATGAACGACGTAAAAATCCCTCTCTCTGATCCCAAAAGCCCTGGATTTGATTTCTTTTAGTCGTCAGCCTAGGGTGACAGTCAGAGTGACTCAGGACAGTTCATGAGAGCTGGGGACGCAGAAAAGCATCATGGAAATGACAGCTAAGGGCGTTCCTCCAAAGATGATGGAATGGAGATTTGAGAGGCATGCAGTTACCAACAGAAGTGCACATACATGGATCCAGGCTAAACTACATAATTTCAGTGCCTGCAGAAGGCTTGAGCCGCCTGCCTGGCTGGTCGCTGAAGCTTGTGCTCCGTGTTGGCCCAGGGTCCACAAGGCTAAGGGGCCAACGGTGCAAAGTCTCCAGGAGATGGGAAGCTTGGAGTGACCCTAACTGCACCACCTCCTCAGCTAATCCTGAGAGGGCTCCAAGGGTGCCCTGCATGAAGATCCGTGCAGGTGGCGAGCACGCCTGGGAAGTCGTACCAAAGACGGCCATGGGAGCTGGCACCTGGGAACCCAGCTTTCTGATTTCGGTGGGGGTGCAGGATTCTGGATTGGCGGAGGCCAAACGCTAGCTCTTAACTCAGCAGTTCTGCTGGGGGAACGACCATAATAGGTCGCAGGGACCGAAGGGCTGCTCACCCAGGAGTGTTTTGACTCCCAGAGATCTCTGGTCACCACTAAAAGATCGTGCAGTGTCGCTCCCCGTCTTCGTGGAGGAACGACACAGGACCCTGCGCTGTTCTTTTGTCTGCTCGGCCCTCCTCGGGTTTGCTGCTGGTTCTTCCCGGGTTGGCTACCGACCCTTCCACCTCCGTGGAAGGGCGGTTCCCCCTGCCACATTCCCCACTTCCGCGGGGGAGCGGCACACCGCCGGCTGGCTCTCTCGGGGGCTGCACAGGTGTTCCCCTTAGATGTTCCCGGTGCATGTTGTCTCTCTCCTCCTTTATAGTCCTCTTCCGCCAATCCCAACTCTGCTACCCACACGCCGAGTACGCTGCTCTCCTCCAATCAGGAGCAAGTCCTACAGTTTATTGGTTGAACTGGAGGCAGCTGTGTAGAAGCTGTTTCCCTTCTCAGCGCCATATTGTGGGAAAGCAGATGCATAGAATAAGTCTTAATTCCAGTAACTTAGTCTAGTCCGGGTTGCTCCCCACAGTGCAGTTCTTTGAAATGAGGGCTATGGCAGTCACGTGCTAAACACTGTCTTGGCCTCAATCCACCCAATAGATCCAGTTATTTTCCTGGGTCCTGCATATGTAGTTAAAGTATACATACTTAATAACTGGCTGCATCCTCCTCTGGTTCCCCGACAAATTGTGTATTGTCCCTTTTTCAGCCCATCTTTATGGTTTCAATCTGGCCCAGGGAAGAGCTATGTAGACGGACCTCTTGGAATGGGCATAGGCCATGTAGACAAGCATGCATCACAAAAAATGCCCAGCAGGGGGCGTCCACTGTGGATGAACCACTCCATAATCAGGTAGATCAGATGGCTGTCTGTGCCAACCTGTCAGTCAGTTCTTTGCTCAGCACCCCTGCCACCCAAATGGCTGCTTGCTGGGCCAGCTACTGAGTGGTGTGGGAGAAGGAGGAGAAGCACAGCTTCACAATTAAGGGGAAAGTGGATTTGGGGCCATTTCTGCCATACCAATTGTCTTATCTTAAATTGGACACTCCAGGGACATGCGGTCTAACATGAAACGTGCAGAAGTGGGAATTCCCTCCCACCCTCTGGCTATGGATGGCCCGTGACAGTCAGTGCAGCCTAGGGATAAAGCTCTCAATCTTCCCGGGGGGTCACAAGGAAAGATGTAAGGAGCAGGGCAGCTCGGTTTGTCATCGTGACCTGAAATGACTTCTGAGACAAGCAGCCCAGGAGTGCAGTCAGAACGGGAGAACCCAAAGACAGCAAAGAGGCCCACCCAAGTGGGCAGCCTCCTTCCGGGGGTCCCTCCACCTTGCGCAGGTTCTGCACAGAGGTGGAAAACAGGGCCACAGATCCCAAGGTGGCAGTAAGAGGGTCTTGTTTAATACAGGCTCCGTGGCGGAAGAAATGGAAAACATGCACAGAAAGAAGGGGTGGATTCTGAGCTTCCCTTGCGAGGCCTGCAGCTTAAATCTTCCAAGGACACAAGCGAAATGCAAGGCACTTTCTCTCAATGCATGAACGCATGAGGTGATATGGACAAAGCAAATGATCCTACCGCTGAGAAGCTCGGTGTCCCACAGACACAGGAAGACAAATCTCTCTCTCTCTCTCGTGTGTGGAAGCTGAAACACAGGAAAAAGCATTGGCAGGAAGGTAGAACAGGAATGTCACCAGGGACTGGGGAGGAGGAGGGGCAGATGGGGGAGCGGACAGAAGGGGGAAGGGGAAGGGAGTGTGGGTAACGGGTGCCAAATACGGCTCAGTGGAGGCCATCAGTTCTGCACAGCAGAGTGGGCTGACTCACAATAATCTATTACCCATTTTCTCAATAAATAGAAGAGAGGCACTCAGAATCTCCAAGTTTAAAGTATTAATAGGGGGATGGAAAAATTAATCACCCTGACTCAGTCAGTACATGCTGTACATGTATATTTGCAATTCCACATTGTACCACAGCAATATGTTCAATTATTATATGCTAATCAAGTTTTAAAAACAATTAAGGAGATAGAAATACTAAGTATCCCAATTCGATCAGTATACACTGTATACACGTATTGAAGTATCACAGCACCCCCACAGAAATGTACAAATAAAAAGAAAAGGTGTTCAGGATGCAGGTGTAAACACACGGCCGGTGTTCTGGGCCGTGGTGGGTGACTGGCACCAGCTCAGAGACCGCGCACCAACAAAGCAGTTAATGTGTCCTGTTCAGTGTCGAGCAGTCCCCTGTTCCACCAGCAGATGGCAGCAATTTTAGACAGCAAACTACCTTTCAGCCCAAGTTGGTAGCTAATAGTTTCCGATCCCTGGAACCTCACCCCACAGCCAAGTAGTCTTCCTTCATATCTCCCGGGATGAGACCCCTGGGGTGGAGACATGACCACAGTCTGCTAGAGAAGGGGAGTCTAAATGGGAAGAAATTTACTTTATGACTTGTTCATAGGGTCGCGCATTTGTCACATATGTTTCATCCTTGAGCTCCATGATGGGAACATGTCAAGTGTCACACTGAACAAGGAGCCCATGCTGTAAGCCCCGGGCAGCGTCCAGCACGCGCTGGATCCCCAGTGACTGGGGGCAGGCACACGGTGACCGGGCAGGCAGACCGGAACATGGCTGATGGCTTGGTTCCTGACAGGCGCGTGGGCCGTGCTGAAGACCTGGAGGAGGTGCCACCCTTGCAGTTGCAAAAGGAACCGGAAGCGAAGGGAAAATGTAAACCAAGGAGCAGCGCGGAAATGGAAGCAAGCGAGCAACAAAACGCGAACAAGCAACTCGGTGATTCCAGCTCTGGTGGGCTGCACCCACCTGACCGCGAGTTGGAGGGGATTCCAGCAAAATACCCCTGCACCTTGCGGCTCCGAGCCTTTGGGGAGCGCTTTAGCTGAGCCCTGCAGGGAAGCGTCATGCGGGTGACAGAGGCGCTCTCGCCCGGCTTTCACGGCAGTAAGAGAAATTCACACGCGGGGCAACTGGCCTCACGCGGTTTCCTCAGCAAATGGCTGCTTCCCCGCGTGGTTGAACGGATAGGCTCAGTCTCCCTCCCCAGAACCTGCCTGCTTTGGGGCCACGTGGAGAGGAAGCCCTGACTCCAGGTATAAGGCGTTTGGGATGCTACTGTTTTTAAAAAAAGGAGGGGGGCATAAAGAAAAATACAACAATATTAACTTTGAAAATTAAAAAAAAAAGCCAATAACCTCCACCGTTCCTTTTGTAACTCAGGTGCATCTGGGCCTGCACTGGAGGTGGGAGCAGGACCCATGGTCAAGAGAAGAGTGGGTGCTCTCCTACCAGGAGCCCCCAGGGCAGAGACAGGGGCCTCCAGTCTACCACTGGCGAGCCGTAGCTTCCTGCAGGGGCAGGGCTGCTGGCCTGGAAGAGAGGTCAGTTCAGGTTCAGGTGTCACCCGCTGGGCACCAGGTAACATGCGAAAAGGGTCAGGGGAGCGGGAGACAGGTGAGGCTGACACATTGACACAGGCCAGGGAGTCGGGTGCCGGGCCGAGGCGTTGGCTGTGGAGGCGGAGCAGGCTCCGGGGACTGGTGCTGTGAGCTGTTCTAGAAGGAAGACGGGGAAAGCTGGCTGGACCAAGGGGAGCGGCCAGGAGACAGGCGATGGACCTTCAGATTTCGGAGTTGTGCCAAGTTCTCGCTGGGGTCTATGACATTTCTGTGGGAATCTTTTTCTCTGGAAAAGATAGAAGCATGCTAGACACAGGAAGCAAAAACTCAATGAAGGATTTCAGGGGAGCTTTGAGCCTTTGCAAGGAATTTTGAAAGCCTTTAAAATGCTCACCCGACCCTGATGGAAACAGGCCAGCAGGGGACAGAGGCTTTCCATCATTGGCGTCAAATACTCACCGGCAGAAGCCAGGGTGCAGCAAGTGCCAGGCTAGTGCCGAAAGCACCTAGGTGGGCCACACATGTCACCAGGTCCAGCCAGACCCAGAAGAACTGGCCCTCAGAAAACAGAACTCTGAACCTTGCAGGATGAAGCAAGCCAAGCCAAGGGCTCCCCTGACAGCCTGAGGAGCTCCAGGCCAGGGCAGCACCCAGCTCCAGCCTTGCCCGGGACTCAACACCAGCAGCCCAAGCTGTGAAACCAGGAGGTCAGGGGACTGTGCTGCTCATCAGGCTTGATGGCTGCTGCAGGCTGAGGCTTTTTAGGGTGACATTTTCAACAGGGAGAAAAGGAGCGAAAGCATAATGCCTGGGGCCGGTGCTGTGGCATAGTGGGTAAAGCTGCTGCCTGCGATGCCGGCATCCCATCTGGGTGCTGGTTCGAGTCCCAGCTGTTCCAGTTCTGACCCAGATCCCTGCTAATGACCTGGGAAAAGCAGTAGAGGATGGCACAAGTGTATGGGCCCCTACACCCATGTGGGAGACCCGGAAGAAGCTCCTGGCTTCGGCCTGGCCCAGTGGTGGCCATTGTGGCTTTCAGGGGAATGAATGGAAGATACTCTAACTCTAACAACTCTTTCAAATGAAATAACACTGTTTTGAAAGGACAGTCTTTGGGGTCTTCTAAATGCGGCAGGAATTGCTGGTAGGGAGGGGGACTTCCTCCCCGGCCCGAGAGCCGCCGGAACGTTCGGTCATCTCCTGATCGCATGTTTTCTTCGGGGTAGAATGCGCAGAAAAGGGCAGGGCGGGCTCTGCCTGCTTCCCAAGTTCATTATGGCAAATCCCAGAAGCCACAGGGGCAGAAGTTCTCCTTTGGTTCACAGCCCCTGCTTTTCTTCTGCATGGAAATGCAGAGAATGTTCTCACTGAACTGCATGGCTTATGCGACCTGCTTGGGCAATGTCTGGCTCACGTGCCACGTGCTCTGTGTAAGCCTTCGGTGCTAGTGGTAACTCATGTCCCCTCTCTGCGGGATACCCGAGTGTCACAGGTTACAAAGGCCTGCTGAGCCCACCTTGTCTCCTTCCTCTTCTCCGACTCTCGGGTTCCTGGGCTCCTGCAGAAACACACGGGAGAGTTCTTCATGTTTGGATGGAACCAGAAGTGTAATCCTAGAGCAGGCTGCGGCTGCAGTAGCTCACAGAGTCCACTGGGTGGTGCCCGTGTGACATCAACTCTGGAACCCAGCCGCACATTCAGAGTTGCCCTAGCAGGGGTGGAGGCCAGCCCAGGGGCCGTGTAAGACCCTCAGCGTCATCTGGCCTGGCCCTGTCAAGGCGACTGTGGGCGAGACTCGAAATCCAATAAATCCATAGCAGGCTAATGTTTTTCTCTCTCTCTTTTTTTTGACAGGCAGTCAGAGAGAGAGACAGAGAGAAAGGGCTTCCTTCTGTTGGTTCACCCCCCAAATGGCCGCCATGGCCCGCACGCAGTGCCAATCCAAAGCCAGGAGCCAGGTGCTTCTCCTGGCCTCCATGTGGGTGCAGGGCCCAAGCACTTGGGCCATCCTCCACTGCCTTCCTGGGCCACAGCAGAGAGCTGGACTGGAAGGGGAGCAACCGAGACAGAACCCAGTGCCGCAGGCAGAGGATTAGCCTAGTGAGCCGTGGCGCCAGCCAGCAGGCTAATGTTTAAGTTGATAATTTTGTATGGCCCATGCATGATGTTATATCATAGTAGAATAAAGGCAGTTGGATATGACTCTGCCCAAGGCAAGTCAGTATTAATAGGCACCGTTTATCCACAGTCTACACTGTGCATTAGGCTCTGCAGAAGGAGGTCTATTCATGAAAATAAGAATCCGGGGCAGACGTCTGGCACAGCATCTGCCTGCATGCCATGTCAGAGCACCCAGGGTCAAGTCCGAGCTCAACTCGGAGCTTCATGTTAATGTGCACCCTGGAAGGCTGTGGTGATGACTCAAGTGTCTGGGGCCCTGCCATCCACCTGGGAGACTCAAGTTGAGTTCCCAGCTCCAGGTTTCAGTCTGGCTCCACAGCTGTTGCAGGCATTTGGGGAGTGGACCAGTGGATGGGAGATTTCTATCTGCCTCCCATTTTCTGTGTCTCTGCATTTCAAATAAGTAAAATTATTTTTTAAATATTTTAAATGATTTACTTATTTATTTGAAAGACAGAGAGGAGAGAGGAGAGAGGAGGGAGGGAGAGGGAGAGAGAGAGAGAGGAGGAGGGACAGAAAGAGAGGAGAGAGAAGGAGAGAGAAGGGGAGAGAAGGGGAGAGAAGGGGAGAGGGAGAGAGAGAAAGATATCTTCCATTTGCCTGTTCATTTCCCAGATGGCTACTATGACCAGGGCTGGGCCAGGCCAAAGCCAGGAGCCAGGAGCCAGGAGCTTCTTCTGGGTCTCCCAGGTGGGTGCAGGGGCCCAAGGACTTGGGCCAGCCTCTGCTTCTTTCCTAGGCACATTAGCAGGGAGCTGGATCAGAAGTGGAGTAGCTGGGATTTGAACTAGTGCCCATATGGGATGCTGGTGCTGCATGCCATGGCTTTTACCAGCTGCACCACAACACTAGCCCCAGAAAAATTATCTTTTAAAAAAACTTTAATCCAAGTTCTTGAAAAGAACCATGTTTAACCCTTACTGAGCATTTATCCCATGTTAGACACTGGGTACTGGTGTTGCATAAGTTATCTCCTTGAATTCTCACAAAAATCCCAAGATAGATATATCCATTTATTTATAATCTTGTTTTATACGTAAGAAAACAGAGGGACAGAGAAGTTAAGAAACTTGAAAAATTCATATTTACTTCTTCCAAAAATGCTTAGCAACTTCCTTTAACTATCAAACACCTACCATGTGTCAGGCTCTCTGGTATGTGCAAGGTGGTATTTTTAACTTTTCTATTTATTTATTTGAGAGGGAGAGGGAAGGGGACTGAGAGAGAACTCTCATCCACTGGTTCAATCCCCAATTGTCCACACCAGCCAGGCCTAGGCTGGGGCTAGGGACTCAGTCTGGGTCTCCCGTGTGGGGGGCAGGGGCCATCACCACTGCCTCCCAGGGTCAGCATTGGCAAGAAGCTGGAATGGCGATCTGGAGCCGGATAGCAAACCCAGGTTCTCCAAGCCAGGAAGTGAACGTCTTAACTGCTCAGCTAACTGCTCGCCCCCAAAGGTGGTCTTTTAAACTCATTATTGTAGGAGACGCAGCTGATCTCAGAATGCAAGGGTCATAGTCCAAGCTTCCAGCACTTGCCAGCTCAGTCTTTGAACTCGGGGCTATCTGATTGTGGCACCACTCACAGAGAAGAACCCCTAAGCCATGCCTCCTCCAGACCTGTCTCCCTGCTGGTTTGCTGCACAGCAGGCCCCGGGCGTGAGCCTACTGCGTATCAGGCACTGCTCTGGGCATCTGCAGGTGAACAAGACAGACCCGGGCCTGGCTTCCGTGGAGCCGTCAGTGGAAGACACTGCTCCAAGAGCTCCTTCCTGACACCGTTCTGTACAGCCGTGCTGAGCACTAGACAGGAGACGCACGGGACAGGAAACTGTGAAATTGCTTTGGTGAAAGCCAGGCTTGTATGGGAAGTCAGGGCAGGCTTCCGCCGGGAAGGGACTCTGGGACTGAGAGTTCAAGTTCAACAACAGTCAGTTAAGCAGAGAGCCAGGGAGCAAGTCCACCTTTGGAATGAAAAGGCCTGGAGGGTGGGAGAGGACTTGGCCCTAGCGGAGAAGGGGCGTGAGCAAGGGGAAACAGCTAAAGCTCTAACTCACAGGGCTGCTTGTGACCAGTGCTTTCACGTCTCTCCTTCTGACCACTTCTGGCTATGAGCATGGCCCTGGAACCAGGCAGCTTGGGCCTAAATTATTATTTTTTTAAGCTTTATTTATTTGAAAGGCAAAGTGATGAAGAGAGAGGGAGAGAAGCAAACACACATAGAAAGAAAGCAAGCAAGCGATCTTCCATCCTTTGGTTCACTACCCAAATGCCCACAGTAGCCAGGCCTGGGCCAGGCTGAAGTCAGGAGCCTGGAGCTCCATCCCTGCCTCCCACCCAGCTGGCAGGAGCCCAAGCATGTAGCCCATCCTCTGCTGCCTTCGCAGGTGCATTAGCAGGGAGCTGGATCAGAAGTGGAGCAGCCGGGAGTTGAACTGGCACTCTGAGATGGGATGCCGGTGTCTCAAGCAGCCGCTTCACCTGCTACACACAGTGGCGGTGCTGGTGTTGTCCTGTCCACGTCCTTTGCATCTCTGATTCATCCTTGTAAAATGTGAGCAAAACCGCTGCCGTCCCCTAAGGCTGCTGTGAGGACTGGATGAGTTGATATATGGGGAACACTTAGCAGAGCACCTGGTACGCAGCAAGTGTTGTCAGCCATTGGCTATTAGTGTTATACGGTTTGTACACAGAAATCTCTATTCTGTTCTCTGCCCTTGGAGGTAAGCATCTCCTCGCGTCATTAAAAGCATCTCCGTCAGGGCACACCGTGGGTGGGCGTGTGTGGGGGAGCAGGAGGAAAGCCGAAGCAACCGCCTGGGTGAGGGGAGCCCCCACCCCCTCCTCCATTATGTAAATTTCTATTACTCCTCTGGGAACAGAACAAAAAACAAATCAAGGTAAAGAAGAGCGCAGAGAGGCCGTGAAGGGTCCGCACCTGTATTTCCCCGTGGGGCTGGTGACGAGGGCTCTGCTCGGGTGTGTCAGGCATTTTAGGTGGATGAGCCCACCGGAACTCGGTGACGAAGCAACCCTGGACTCCTTCCCCACACCTGTCAAAGATTAATCTAGGATGCAGCATAGACTTCAGGGTGGAGGTTCACACAAAGCAAGCAAACCTTCCAGGAGGTTACGGGAGGGGAAGATTTCCTAAATAGAACATAGAAGATTCATAAATTGGATTTCCTGAAAATAAAGGACTTTGGTCATCAAAAGACATCACTAAGAGAGCAACAGTCAGGTCACAGACTGGGAGAAATGTTTGTGATACACATGCTTGACAGAGGACTTGTATCCGGGCATGTTAATGGTCTATTCATTAAATGATGCATATCCATCTGCATCATATCCTTATGAATACATGTGAAGTGCTCAATAGCAATGAGAAATAATGAACTGTTAATATGATGAATGGAAAAACATAGAGGAGTCCAAAGACTTAATACTAAAGAAGCCAGATAGAGAAAAGCATATATATGATTCCATGCATGAGACGATCGAAAATAGGCAAGACTAATGCTGGATTGATGCTGGAGACCAGAGCAGTGGTTTCCGCTGGAGAGAAAGTACTGGTTGGGAGACGGCGTGAGAGTTTTTCAAGCGGCTCGCAATGTTCCGTGCTCTGAAATGGGTAAGAGCTCCAGAGCTGCACACAGAGGCAGAAGTCACTGAGATTAAGATGTATGTACTTTGCTGGTGTAAGTTAGCTTTCAATAAAAACAATTTTTAAAGCTTTTTGCTCATTTCTTTATTTAGTTTATTTGAAAGAGAGCTAGAAGGGCCAGCACTGGGGCGCAGGGGGCTTAGCCACCACCTGCAGTGGCAGCATCCCATATGGGCCCCAGTTCAAGTCCTGGCTGCTCCACTTCCAATCCGGCTCTCTGCTATGGCCTGGGAAAGCAGTGGAAGTTGGCCCAAGCCCTTGGGCCCCTGCACCCACATGGGAGACCCTGCAAGAAGCTCCTGACTGGCCCAGTTCTGACCATTGAAACCATCTGGGGAATGAACTAGTGGGTAGAAGACCTTTCTCTCTCTCTCTCTGCGACTCGGCCTTTCAAATAAATAAATAAATAAATATTTTAGAGAGAGAGAGAGAGAGATCGAGAATATCTCACATCTGTTGGTTTACTCCCCAAATGCCCCAACAGCCAGGGCTGGGACAGGCCAAATCTGGGAGCCAGGAACTCCATCCAGGCTTCCCGTGTGAGTGGCAGGGACCCACCTACCGAGCCATCACCTGCTGCCTCCCAGAGGGAACATCAGCAGGAAGCTGGAACAGGAAGTGGAGCTGGAACTCAAACGCAGGCACTCCGATACGCAGAATTGACTCACCATGAGAAATAATTAACCACACATGAAATAAGGTACCATGACAAGAACTCGCAGAAATGAGAACAGAAAGTGATTCAGAAGAAATTCCAGCAATGGCATGATCAGAGTTTATATATTAACATCCTTTATAAGTTTACATAAATAATAGAAATGTTTGAAGAACATGTGTGGGAAATGGGAAACTATAAGGAATTTGGAAATGCCAGTGATCACAGACAAAAATAAGACCTTCCCCCCCAAAATAAGCCTTCTCTTTCAAGCCAAAGGATCACAAAAAGGAGAGAGTAGAAAGACAAAACCGTCACCCCCACCACGCATGCCCCTGAAGGCCAAGCAGGGGGAGCGGATGCCCCCTTGCCTAACATCGGGCACCCAACTTCTCATCGCAGAGTAGGGAACTGGGACCTCGTTCTCCACTGCAGTGTCAGTGGAGAGCAAGGGGGCAGCCTGCACTCTACCCCCACCCCCCACCTGGTGGCAATGAGGAGCCCTTGTCCTTGTGTGTCCATGGAAGCTGAGTGGGGCACACACCGGCCACACCCACCTGGCTCCAGCCCCCTTCCCTGCTGGAGTGATGTCACAGGGGACACCCAACACAGAGGGTTTAGGGAACATCCGGGGTCTCACAACGGAAAGTCCTTTGTCACAGTGTATTAGTTTGTTCAGGCTATCACAACAAAATGCTTCAGATTGGTGGAAGCAACAAGATGTATTTCTCACAGTTCTGGAAGCTGAGAAGCCACCAAACCAAGGTGCAGGCCACTTCAGTCCCCGGTGAGGGCTCCCTCCATGCCTGAGGGTGAGCACACCCTCACTGTGTTCTCTCGGGCCTTTCCCCTGTGTTGGCGCAGGGAGAGCGAGCAAGCCCTCTGGTGCCTCTTCTTCTAAGGGAACAAATCTTCTCAGGCCACAGTTCCACCCCCTCAGACCTTATCCAACTCAGCTACCCTTGAGAGGTCCCAACGCCAAATACCATCAGCATCTGGATTTGAGAGGGACACAAACATTGAGTCCACAGCACACAGCAGCCATCACGGAGATTCCAAACAGAATCCAAAAAGACAAGCCACCACTGTCAACACCAAGATAACCGATTTTAGATTTATCTAACACAGATTTAAAGCAGCTTTAAAAAATGCTTTAATGAGCAATTATGAACATATTTGTAACAAAGGAAAAAAAAAACAATGTGTCAGGAAAGAGAGAAAACATAAAAGAACCAAATGGAAATTTTAAAACTGAAAAGTACAAGAACTGCAAAAAAAAGCACTTGGTGCATAGACTCAACAGCAGATTGATGGAGCCAGAGAAAGAATCACTGAGCTGGAAAATAGGACCTCAGAAATTTTCACTCTGAAAAACAGTGAACCAACAGATAGAAAAATGCTTGCATAGCCTCAGAGATCCATGGAACTACAGGAAAAGATATTTTCCTGTAATATTCATGTCATGAGTACCAGGAGAGGAGAAAGGACGGGCTAGAAAATACTTGAAGAAATAATGGCTGTAAATTTCTCAAATTTTTAAAGAGACAGAAACCTACAGTCAAAAAACACATTAAATGTAAATGGTTTAAAAATATTAATAAAAAATACAGAAACTGGTAAAATAAATTAAGGAAAAGGATCCCACTAGGGTGGGTGTTGGGCACAGTGCTTAAGCTGCCTATTGGAGAGGCAGGGTTGAACAACAACCTGCAACACCAGCATCCAGTATGATTGCCAGTTTGCACTCAGGCTGCTCCACTTCCCATCCAGCTCCCTGCTACTGTGCCTGGGAAAACAGCAGAAGATGACTTGAGTGCTTGGGCTCCTGCTACTCATGTGGGAGACCCAGACTGAGTTCTAGGTTTCTGGATTCAGTTTGGCCTTGCCCCAGTTGTTGTAGCCATTTGGAGAGCGAACCGGTAGATGGAAGGTGGATCTCTATATCTGTCTCTTTGTCTGTCCCTGTCTCTCTGTAATTCTGTAACTTTTCAAATGAATCTTTTTGTTTTCAAAAGATGCCAACATCCCATTTCAGAGTGGCTGAGTCTGAGTCCCGATTCCACTTTCAATTCAGTTTCCTGGGGCTAGTGTTTGTTGCAGTGGGTTAAGCTGCTGCTTCTAACACCAGCATTCCTTACCAGAGCACTGGTTTGAATCTGGGCAGCTCCATTCCTGATCCAGCTCCCTGATAATGCACCTGGCAAGGCAGCAGAAGATGGTCCAAGTACTTGGGGCCCTATCACCCATATGGGAGAACAGCATAGAGTTCCTGGCTCCTGGCTTTGGCCTGGCCAAGACCTGACTATTGTGACCATTTGGAGAGTGAATTAATGGATAAAAGATCTCTCTCTCTCTCTCTCTCTCTCTGTATGTGTGTGTATGTGTGTGTGTGTCTCCACTCCCATTTTTAAAACAAATATAAATTAATACATTAGTAACTTCCAGAAAAAGAAAAGAAAAAAGGCCCAACTGTATATTCTCAATAAGCCCCATACAGAATAAAAGCATATTAAGACACATCGTAGTCAAACTTCTGAAAACTGAAAACAATGAAAAAATCTTGAAAGCAGCAAGGGAGAGAGGACATCTTACTTACAGGGGAACCAATCTGAGTAACAGCAGATTTCTTTTAAGGACTCATGGAGGCCAGGAAAAAATCAAAGAAAGCAAACACTGGCACACACTTTTCAAGAGCTGAAAGAACAGACTGGTGAACTCCAGATCTTCTGTTCACTGGAGACACCGTTTAGTAATGAGGGAAAATCCAGATATTCATACATGAAGGAAGTGGGAATTTGGCTCCAGCTCAGTGGTGAAGGAAATTCTCCAAACCAAAGCAAAGAGGGATCCGTGTAACCCCAGGAAGAATGAAGAGACAGGCGAGGTAACCACAGCTGAATAGAAAAAGTCTTTATTATCCTCTTGAGTTTTCTAAATTATTTTTGATTATCCCAGCAAAAATTGCAGCACAGTCTGATATGGTTTTAACTGCAGGGAGAGGAGACACTTCACACAATTATAAGAAAGGTAAAGAGATTCTAAGGGAGGTAAGATTTGCACACTCGAAAGCAGTAAAATGATGATAGTCGATTGCAACAAGCTGCATATGTATATGGAAGTAATGAAAGTTACCACCCCAAAAAAATACACACAAACAGATGCTCAAAAATATAACATGTAAATAAAAACAGAATTCCAAAAAACATTCCAGTAATTCATCGGAAGGCAGAAGAAAGAAAACAGAACCCAAAACCAAGCGGGGAACAAAACAAGAAATGAGACAGTGACTTAAACTCTGCAGGGACGAGCCTGACCAGACCAAAGCCGCCTTGGCCATAATTTGCATCTTTCCCTCCTGGGGACCCTGCACTAGGGAATAAACACCGTTGTTAAGACAATCTGCTGAGCGTACCCTGGAACCTGCCTCGTCTGACACATGCAATGCTGAATATTTCTCACGGAAGCCTAAGTCCATTGTGGTGGGCCAGAGGCCACCCTCATGTAGCTTAGCACATAAACCCTTTTCCCCCTGCCTTTTTGAAGTATACCATGAACACTAATCAAGAGAAAGCAGGTGTGCCCACACCAGCACCAGGGAACACAGACCTCACAGCACAGAACAACGCAGAGCTGGGAAGCAGCCAGGGCAACCTGCAGCCTTGCTGACCAGTGTTCTTGAAAACTCCCAGGTGGTCAAGAAGGACATCAAGAAAGGGTTTCAGGTGGGAGGAAGCTGAGGCGAGGTGACAGCCGAACACACTGTGCATTCCTGGATGGGATTCCAAAATGGAAAAAGTTGTGAGGTAATACTCAGGGAGATCTGGACTTCAGTTCATGGCAATGTGCCAACGGTTCACTGGGGCTGGTGGTACAGCACAGAGGGTTGAGCCACCACTTAGAGTGCTGATTGGAATCCCAGCTGCTCCACTTCTCATCTACCTCCATGCTAATGCACCTAGGAAGGCAATAGAAGATAGCCCAAGTATGTGGGTTCCTGCCACCCATGTGGGAGACCTGGCTTCTGGTTTCAGCTTGGGTTAACCCTGGGGAGTAACCCAGCAGATGGAAGACATCTCTCTCTGTCTGTCCTTCTGTCTCTCATATAAATCAATCAATCAATCAATCCATCCATCCATCCTTCAAGAATTTGGTTCATTAATTGTAACACATGTACCACATTAATGCAAGATAGTCATAATCAGAGAGATTTTCTGTAGAGGATAAATGACTCTCTGCACTATTTGGTAAATCAAAAACTTACTTTAAAAAATAAGTATATGTAAAAACAGGAATAGACAATCCCTTGGGTATTAAGTAAAATGATGGCCGACAGAAAGGTAACCAATAGAAAACACTGACCGCCATTACCTCGTCAAGCTGACTGGTTATGTACCTTACAACAAGGCAATTTTATTCCTAGGTATTTCCCAGGATTCAGATACAAGAATGAAACAGCAGCAAAACCCTGGAAATAAACACATGTCCATCAGCAGGAGCATGGCCACTGTCATGGTTAATGGTAGATGTCAATGTGAACGCACCACCGGTGCCTGGATATTTGGTCAGAAGTTATTCCGGGGGCTTCTGGATAGGACTGAAGCTTGTATGTGGGGACTGGGTAAAGCAGGCGGCCTTTTCTAACGTGGGCAGGCAACATCCAATCAGCTGAAGGCCTGTCTACAGCAAGAAGTTGCTCTTTCCCCAAATCAGAGAGGATTTTTCCTAACTGCCTTTGAACTGGGACATCAGCTGTTTCCTTTCATCAGATGTGAAAGTGAGACAGGGGCTCCTCCTGGGTCCTGAGTCTGCCAGTCGTCTCGCGGGAACTGCACCACCGGCTCTCTCAGTTCGCAGCCTCCATTTGAACTAAATCGTTCACTTTCCCAGGTTCTGAGCTTGCTGAACACTGTGCAGATTTTGGGATTTGTCCTCTTCATAATCACATCCACCAAATTCCATATAATCCATTTATCTCTGTGTATCTACACATACACACACACGTGTAACTTACTGGTTCTGTTTCTCTGGAAATCCTGACAGTCATGAGAAACCAAATATAGCTGAAGACATTTCAAGGGCTGCCACTGTGCTTTTGTGGGTAAAGCCTCTGCCTGCGACACCGGCATCCCGTATGGGCCTCTGTTGGAGTCCCGGCTGCTCTGCTTCTGATCCAGCTCCCTGCTAGTGGCCTGGAAAAAGCAGAAGATGGTCCAAGTACTTGGGCCCCTGCCCCTGGTTGTTGCAGCCATTTGGGGAGTGAACCAGCAGATGGAAGATCTCTGTCTCTCCCTCTCTGTAACTCTGACTTTGAAATAAATATTTGAAGAGAAGATTTATAAAGAGAGAAGTGGTGGTAGTGGGGGCAGTTCTTCCATCTGCTTGTTCACTCCTCAAATGTCTGGGGCTGGGCCAGGCTGAGCCAGGAGCCAAGAAATTCATCTGGGTATTCCATGTGGGCGTCGGGGGCTCAAGCACTTTGGCCATCCTCCACTGCTCTCCCAGGCATATTAGCAGGGAGCTGGATCAGAAGTGGAACAGCAGGGACTCCAACTGGTGCCCATATGGGATGCTGGCGTTGCAGGCGGTGATTTAACTTGCAGCTCTCATAAATACATCTTTTTAAAAAATGTATTCCAGAGCCGGCGCCGTGGCTCAATAGGCTAATCCTCCACCTTGCGGCGCCGGCACACCGGGTTCTAGTCCCGGTTGGGGCGCCGGATTCTGTCCCGGTTGCCCCTCTTCCAGGCCAGCTCTCTGCTATGGCCAGGGAGTGCAGTGGAGGATGGCCCAGGTGCTTGGGCCCTGCACCCCATGGGAGACCAGGAAAAGCACCTGGATCCTGGCTCCTGCCATCGGATCAGCACGGTGCGCCGGCTGCAGCGGCGGCCATTGGAGGGTGAACCAACGGCAAAGGAAGACCTTTCTCTCTCTGTCTCTCTCTCTCACTGTCCACTCTGCCTGTCAAAAATTAAAAAAAAATAAAAAATTAAAAAAAAAAATAAAAATAAAAAAATAAAAAAAAAATGTATTCCAAAAAAGAAGAATTACAAGTCCAGTCCATTCATTAATACGGGTACAAAAAAATGCTTAAAATACTAGCAAATCTAGCCGGCGCCATGGCTCAACAGGCTAATCCTCCGCCTAGCGGCACCGGCACACCGGGTTCTAGTCCCGGTCGGGGTGCCGGATTCTGTCCCGGTTGCCCCTCTTCCAGGCCAGCCCTCTGCTGTGGCCAGGGAGTGCAGTGGAGGATGGCCCAAGTGCTTGGGCCCTGCACCCCATGGGAGACCAGGAGAAGCACCTGGCTCCTGCCATCGGATCAGCGTGGTGCGCCAGCCGCAGCGCACCAGCCGCGGCACCCTTGGAGGGTGAACCAACGGCAAAAGGAAGACCTTTCTCTCCGTCTCTCTCTCTCACTGTCCACTCTGCCTGTCAAAAAAATAAAATAAAATAAAATACTAGCAAATCTAACCTGAGTATGCTAAAATGCAACCACACTGTTACTTAGTGGAACTTCAGCCAGGTATGCAAAGCTGTTTAATATTAGAAAATCTACAAATGTAAATCATTGTATTAATGGATTAAAAGACAAAAAAAGCCATGTTATAATGTCCCTTGATAAATTCCAGCTTTCACTCATGATGAGTATTTATGTAAAACTAGGAACAGAAGAGGAAATCAGAAACATAATAAAGATCTTTAAAAAAAAAAAAAAGTCCAGGGAAACTTCTTCCTCAATGGAGAACCTTTGGAAGCATTCCTCTAATGCTAGGAAAGACATGAAAAGACCATCGTTTGAAAACAACAAACCGAAAATAACAAATCCAAAAGAATGTGCTGTTAACTATTAGGAATACTTAGAGCTGTCTATCAGTATAAGATCATCAAAGTCAGCTATTTTTCTATAGACCAGCAATAAACAACTCTACAATATGATTACACTTAAATATAGTGCAGGCGTCTCAGAAAACAACAAGTCCCTAGGAATAAATCCACTCGCAGATCAATGCTTTTAAAGAGAGTGTTGTAAAGATGTCCATTCTCCCTTAATCAACCTGCGAGTTCACTGTGACCCCAATGAACACCCCAACAGAGTTTTCAGGGAAATGGATCAGATACTATAAAAACTTATGTGGTACCGTGTTCATTGTAGCGCCATTACGAAGGCCAAGAGATGGAAACACCCTGAATTCACCCACCAAATGATGAATGGAGGAGAAAAATGTGCCTATGTGCGATGGAACCCGATTCAGTCACAAAAGGATGCAGTCTCGTTATTTACAACAAGGATGGACCTGGAAATCATTACATAAGTGACATAAACCAACCACAGACAAAGACTGCTCCTGGGTGGCTTCATTCTTGTGTGGGATCTTCAAAGGTGGACCCCACAGAGCTGAGGGTGGATGACAGTTACCGGCAGCCAGGGAGAGAGAGGGGGGAAAGCTGACTAGCAGGTACCAGAGCATAGAGAGATAGGAGTAACCAGTTCTGGTGCTGTATTACAAAGTGACTCCAGATGACGATAACATACTGCATATTTCTTTGGAACAAAAACCTAGACGAAAGGATTTTGAATGTTTTCATCATAAGGAAATGTTAAATGTTTGAGTAGACAGATATGTTTATCTCGACTGGACATTACACAATGTGTCTGTGGATCAACATATCATTTGGAACCTCATATATACAAAGGACTTTCAAGTGTTACATTAACATTACATTTTTTATAACCTATTAAAAAAACTCACATGGAAGAGTAAAGGGCCAGGTTAGCCAGGCATTTCTGTAGCTGCAAGAGGGGACATGCAATGCTTAGTATGGGACAGGAGGAAGAGAGAAGCAAAGGTCACCAAGGGTCCACTCCCAAGTCCCCAAGAAATTTCTTCTCTCAGCTGGCCACATGTGTGGACTTCTGGGTTGGAAACCAAGATAACATTTCCCTGTTTAGGGCAGAACATCCAACACTGACTTCATTTTATTGAAATAAATAGTTGGGGAAGGAGATGAAAGGTCAGAAGAAAAATCCTTCCAGACACAGCTCAGAACATGCAGCCAAACTTCCCACGCTCCAACCCCCTGTTGCGCTGCCCTCTGCTGCCTGAGGGTAAGGTTGCAGCTGTGTATCTGTGAAACTTGGCTCAAGGATGGAGGAGAGACAAAGACAGGGCTCCCAGGAGTCAGGAAAGAACCAGTCCAGAACATCATCAAAAAGAAAATGTTTCACTCCTAAAAACTATTTTTATTTCCTCTCATTTCTTTGTGGTCTTTATTTCCCTGGATGAATACAGACCCCTTTTCTACATAGTTGTTAAGGATTATACAATATTCATCTATGAGCTGCTCCTCTGGTTTTAGACACTCATGGTGCTTCTGGTTTTTGTGACCGTGTGTGAAGAGTGCTCCACATGTTGTGTAGCCACATTTGCTGTCATTTCAGAAGCATAGCCAGGAAGCAACGTTTCTAGTAGCTGTCTTTTCTCTCTTCCAGATATTCAACAAGAGGGGTGGATTTTTAGCGCAGCAATTAAATCACTACTTGGAATACCCATCCACTGAAGCCTGGGTTTGAGTCTTGGCTCCATTTCCAATTCTAGCTTCCTGCAATGTGCATCCTAGGAGTGGCAGGTGATGGCTCAAGTACTTGAGCTCCCACCACCCGTGTGGGAGACCCAAATGGTATTCCTAGCTCCTGGCTTCTACCTGGTCCAGCCTTGGCTGTTGTAGGCACTTGGAGAATAAACAAGCATATGGAAGATTCTCTCTCTCTCTCTGGTTTGTGTGTTATGCTGTCTTTCAAATAAGTAAATAAATAAACATTAAAACCAAACCAAACCACGCATTGACCCCTAGAGGGAAGATGTCTATATTTGGCCAATTTGTACCAAGTACAGTACAAATAAATAAGCCCAGTGCACGTACTTGGAGCTGCCAACTCAGTTCCATATGGCCTTCTCCTTAAATATAAACAGATGACAGATAATCAAGACGTTTGAGGAAAGCCTACAAGATAAAAGAGAATGACTAACATAAAATAAGAACAAGATGTTACATAGAACAAAGGAACTGGGAGAGCGTGTTAACAATGGAGGAGGCCCTGCTCGTTTGGAGACACAAGGCACGTGGGATGTCGTACGCCTTCCTCTCAGCTTTTCTGTTCTAAAAAATAAAGTCAAGAGTGTGGTCTTGGATATTAAAAAAAAATCTGCCCAGTTTTTAATGAGTTCAATAGAAGACCAGATGATAAATTCATGTGAGTCTCCCAGGAGAAAGAACAAAGACAAGGAACCAGAAAATGTGAGATAAATAGAAATAAAGGATCAATACAGAAGGTACACTCTCTGATAAAAAGAACTTCTTAAAAGAGAAAAAAACAAGGATGAAAGAGAGGCCAGTGCTGTGGCAATAGTGGATTAAGCTGCCACCTGTGATACTGGCATCCCATATGGGCACAGGTCCATGTCCCAGCTGCTCCATTTCCAATCCAACTCCTTGATAATGGCTGGGGAAAGCAGCAGAGGATGGCCCAAGTGTTTGGGCCCTGCTACCCATGTGGAAAACCCAGATGAAGTTTCTGGCTCCTAGCTTCAGGCTGGCTTAGCCCTGGCCATTGCAGCCATCTGAGGAGTGAACTATCAGATGGAAGGTCAGTCTCTCTGTAAGTCTTTCAAATAAATAAATCTTAAAAAAAAAAAAAAAAGAAATCATGAAAGAATAAAGAAGTATTCCTAGCTGTTAAAACCCAAGATTTCAGACTTAAAGGGTCCACCAATTTTCCAGAACAATGAATTCAATTTAGATATAACCTTGTGAAATTTCAAAAATCTAGAGCTACGGAGAAGATTCTGGAAGCTTCCAGAGTGGAGCAAGTGTGGGGAAAATGGAAGAACTGAATTCACATCTAGATTTTTCAATGAAAAGGAAATGGTATAGCTCTTACACAAATCTGAGGGGGAATTATTTTAATTCCATAACTTTACATCCAGCTTAACAGTGTCAAGTCGGGGGGAGAACAGAAGATGTCAGACATGCAAGCCACTGTGCTCCTCATATCTCCTTATTGGAAAATCACTGGAGATTATGCTACACTAAAGCAAGTGACTGTCTAGCATGGAGTTCCTGCAATCAGAGACTGAAGCCAAGCTTTATGTGCAAGTAATGTAGTTGGGAGCCCAATCGCAGGGGGCAAGCGTGAGTGACAGAGTGCGAGAGAGGAAATGCGACAGCAATACAGGATTGCAGTCCCAAAGTGGCCACTGTGAGCCACCGGGTGTTCTATCCCATGTCATCCTCTTAGGATCTTTTTGAAATGCAACCCGATATCAGTCACGGAGTGAAAATAAGGGGGGACATTGGTTGGTGAGTCCTACCCTCCCCTGGGTGTTAGCTTCTAGGTAGCTCTTGTGTGAGTGGGTGGCTTGCGTGGCATCAGCCCCGCACTGGGCAGGAATCCAGGGCACAGGCTGAGGTGCATGCTTCAGATCCTCTAATGCTCTCTGTTAAACCCTGTCCACCACAGGGCCTTAGCAGCTGCCACCCCTGGAAAGATTTAACGCCAGAGGATTAGGCAAAGAGCTACAGTTCCTTCTGCTGTGGCTGCTCCCAGAGCCATAAATAGTATTTATCATCTCCCTTTAATACCCAACAGTAGTGTTAGCATCATCGTCTCGTACAATCTATGTCTTTCAGAGGTACCACGTGAAGGAGGAAACATATTTTATAGTCTTTTCTATCCAGCTTCACATTTACTGTTCCCAGTGCTCTGCATTTCTTCTTTGCATTCAAGTTACCATCTAACGTCATTTCCTCGCTCAAATATAGCTTCATGCTTTCCTCCTCTCCGCTATTCTTGTAACACGCTTCCCATTTTCATGTAAGTCCAACACCATAGCCTTGTATGCATCGCTTTATAACATTCTCTTGTAATCATTAAGGAAAGAAAAATGAAAAACACACTGATACCAGCCTTTAGATTAGGATAAGCTATGTGATTACTTTAACCAACTTTCTTTTTCTAGCTAGCTTTTTAAGAGCAGGTGTAGGTTCACAGTAAAATGTAGTGGAGGACCAGGGATTTCCCAGGTACCCCTTGCCCCCGCACATGCATAACCCCCTCCATTATCAGGCGGCACCTCCGCTCCACAGAGAGGACCTGCAGTGGCTCACCGCTATCGCCCTGAAGCCGTAGTTTATTGTGGTTCCCTCTTGGTGTCTTACATTCTGTGGGTCTGCACAACTGTGTCGTGACCTTGGTGTACCACCATCACACCATACATGGCTTTCCCACGGCCTCAGTGACTCTCTGCTCCACCTGTTCACCCCTGCCCGCCACCTCCTGCTGCCTCTGATCATTTTATTCTCCCTCTACGCGTACCCTTTCCCTAACTTTATATAGTTGAAATCCTACAAGGTATCCCCTTTCCAGATCGGCTGCTTTTGCTTAGTGATTTCATTTACGTTTCCTCCGTGTCTGTTCATAGTCGGGTAACTCACTTCCTTTTTTGCTGATTTATACCCCCCTGGTGTGTATATAGCAAGGTTTCTTTTCCTTCCTGTGGAAGGATGCCTCGGTTGCTTCCATGTTTTGGCCAATTTTAGTAAATCCGGTATAAATATCTACATGCAATTTTTTTGTGTGTGGATTTAAGCTTCCAGCTCCTTTGGTTAAGTACCAAGTTGTGAGGTCGTGTCTGATAAGAGCACGGTTAGTTTGTAAGAAACTGCCAGAGTGGCTATACCATTTTGCCTTCCCACCAGCTGTAAGTGAGAGTTGCTGTTGCTGCATATCCTTGCCAGCATTTGGTTCTGTCTGTGTCCTGTCTAATAGGTGTGCAGTGCTATTTCTTCATGTTGATCGACATTACCATCTGATGTTGCCGTGGGCACAGGGACTCCTGAATTATGTTGTGAGGATCAAGAACTCTGGCTTGACTTAGTCTGGGTTCTTGCCTTCCCATGTGTGAGACTACAGCCAGGAGCTGTAAATAGAGATGACAAAGTGAGCGGAGTTTACGGAAGGCCAAAGGGACGGTACATACTCATGAGTGTGAGCTACCTCATGAGAGAGAATTGCCTCCAGCCGGCTGGGGTCATCCTTATTATAGAATAAGGGGCAGGATTTGGGGTGCAGCTGCGGCATACACCAGGAAAGTGTCACGACGCGGGTGCCTGATGGGAAGTGAGGCCTAGCTGCATGAGGAGGAGGTGACCAGCACACACCTGGTGCTGGCAGTCCTGCTCCTCGGGCCTCACTGACTCCCTGCCTGGCCCACATCAGCCTGAAGACTTCTCTTCGTATCTCTTGCAAGGCAGGTCTCTTAACGAATTATCTCAATTTTTGTTTACATTCGAATTTATTTTCCATTTATCACAGGACAGAGGGTCGTCTGGCAGATTTTTTCTTTAGTCCTCCTGTGGCCGTTGTTTCTGATGAGCAACGAGCTGTTTGTCTCATTCCATCCCCTTGTGTGTGCTGAGTCATCTTTCTGTCATTGCTTCCAGATGTTGCCTGTGTCTTTCCCCAGGTCGCCAGAAGTGGACCTCCTTGGGATTGTCCAACCTGGAATTCTTTGATTGTATTGGATGTGTACATTAATGTTTTTCATCAAATTTAGGGGTTTTTCACTCGTGAGTCTTTCAAATATTTTGTGTGTGATTTTCTCTGCTTTCCACGCAACTCTTGGAATTCCCATTACACAACGGTTGCTATGTTTAATGGTGTCCATAAAACACCTAAGTCTTTGGGGTTGCATTAGTCCATTTTCCGTTTCTATCATGAAATATCGGAAGCTGAGTAGTTTAGAAGGAGGTTTGTTGAGCTCATAGTTTTTGCAGCTCCAAGTCCTGGATTGAGGGTCCCATTTGTTTGGCTCTTGGCGGCCGGCATCATGGTGGGGGAATGGGGGAACGGATGAGAGGGAGGGACCATGTGATGAGACAGGAAGCCAGAGAATGGTGAGTGGCCAGACTCACCCTCTTAAATTTTTTGGTCAGGATTATTTATTTATTTGAAAGGGAGAGAGACAGAAAGAGACTTCCACCTGCTGACTCACTCCCCACATGGCCACACTAAAGAGCTGGGGCACTAAAGGCGGGAGCCTGGACGCCATCCTGGGCTCCTACATGGGTGGCAGGGTGCAAGCACTTCAGGTGTCTTCTGAGCAGAGTAGCAGAGATGGTCAGAAGCAGCCAGGACTCAAGCTGAAGCTCTGACACAGGATGCCAGCGTCAGGCAGCAGCTAACTCACCGAGCCACAGCGCTCATTCTTAAAGCAATCTTCTTGGGGTAACCAACCAGGATCCCAGAAGAACGGCATCAGTTCCTTCCGAGAGCAGAAAGGGACCCAGTGACTTTCAGCTGGGCTCCACAGCTTCAAGGTTGCTCCCAGCCACCTCCCCACCCCACCCCACCGAGGACCAAGCTTCCTATACATGAGCCCAAAGAGGACACGCTCAAACCACACCCAAAGCACAGCCAGGCAACAGTCTTTGTTCCTCACTGTCTTTTCTTTCAGATTGGATAATCTGCACAGATCTATCCTCAGGTTCACGTACCTTTCTTCTGCCAGCACAAATCAATCCATTATTGAGCTCCTCTAGAGAAACTTTTATTTCAGTTATTGTATTTTTGAACTCCACAATTTCTATTTAGTTATTTTTTTAAAAATAACTTAATCTATTTATTGATATTTTAACTAAAAAGATGTATTTATTTATTTGAAAAGCAGAGTGATAGAGAGAAAAGGAGGGACAGAGCGATCTTCCCTCTGCTAGTTCACTCCTCATGTGCCCGGAACAGCCAGGTTGGACCAGGTAGAAGCCAGGTGCCCAAAAGTCCATCTGGGTCTCCCATATGAGTGGCAGGAACCCAAGTACTGGAAGCATCATCACTGCCCCCAAGGGTGTGAATTAGCTGGGGTCGGAACTGGAGCAATCCTGGAAGCCAGCACTCTGGTGAGGGGTGGGGGTGGTCCACGAGCAGCATCTTGAGACGAAGTTTCCTTTAGTTCTTAGAATCTATTTACAGTAGCTGCTTTCAAGTTTTCGTCTGCTAAGCCCAACATCTGTGTCTCTCGGGGAGAGCTTCCAGCCTGCTTCTCCCCTGTGTGTGATCATTCCTTCCTGTCTCCTTTCTTGTCTTAGACATTTCTGTTGAAACTAGACATTTTAAGTAAGATGTTTTGGCAACTCTGGGCTTTGGTTCCCTTCCCCGGGGATTGTTCTTGTTGCTAGGGCTGTGGCACTTTCAGCCAGCAAGGCTTCCGCCCTCTGCGGTGGAATCTTAGGGAATCTGTCTAACTTAGGGGATGTTTTCACAACTCAGCACGTTTCCAAGTTTGCGCCGTTTTCATCCATCTTCATCCAGGGCCAGCCAGTGTCTTTCAAGGGTCCTCTCTGATCTGCTCTGAGCGAGTCCTGCCCTGGACACACGCAGTCTTCCAAACCAGCAAAGAGCAATATGATTTTAACAGGGTTCTCTTCAGCTAGCTTCTTAGCCGACTCTCTCTGTTAAACTTCTCTCTGGTCTGATCCTATGGGGTGGTTTGTCTTTTTGTTGTTTGTGTGTGTGTGTGTGTGTGTGTGTTTTGGCCCCAAACAGCAACTCTGTGATCTTAGCTTTCCCTAACTGCTTGCACAGAAAGTTCGATTGTTTCTGACAATGCCCCTGGCTGTGGATTTTGCCTGCTCTCCTCCAAGTCAAGTCAGCTCCCGCAGGCAGTGCAGTAGAGCTGCCAGTCATCACGGGCCACCCTCCCGCCTGGGACAGAACTTCTGTATCTGGAGATGTGGCACCAGGAGTGGGAGCAGCCCCTGGTTAAAATGCCCCAGCTTCCCACGCCCACTGGTTTTACTAATATTCAGAGGATTTTAAAAAATAAATACATCTCAGTTTGGTATATGTTCTTTAGTCAACTTAAAATGTTTGTTGGGGCTGGCACTGTAGCGCAGAGGGTTAATGCCATGGCATGAAGTGCTGGCATCCTACATGGGTGCTGGTTCTGGTCTTGGCTACTCCTCTTCTGATCCAGCTCTCTGCTATGGCCTGGGAAAGCAGTAGAAGATGGCCCAAGTCCTTGGGCCTCTGCACCCGTGTGGGACACCTGGAAGAAGCTCCTGGCTCTGTGTTAGTGCAGCTCTGGCCGTTGCGGCCAATTGGGGAGTGAACCAGTGGATGGAAGACCTCTCTCTCTCTCTCTCTTTCTGTGCAACTCTGACTTTCAAATAAATAAATAAATAAATAAATCTTTAAAATAAATAAATAATATATTTATTTGTTTTCATCTACTTGAAAGGCAGAATAAGAGAAAGAGACAGAAAAAGAGACAGAAAGAGAGAACATCCATCTGGCTCCTCCCCAAATGGCTGTACCAGCCAAGGCTGAGCCAACCAAATGCCAGGAGCAAGGAGCTCCATCGGGGTCTCCCATCTGGGTGCCAGGAACTAAAGTACCTGAAGCATCACCTGCTGCCCCCAGGGTGCACGTTAGCAGGAAGCCGGGTTAGAAGCACAGGGGCTGTGCCTGGTACGGGAGACCAAACGTCCGGAATGGAGGCTTGACCTGCAGCTGCCACAATGCATGTTCCTCTTGGATCAATGTGCATGGTTAGTTTTTACTGTTTTGTCCAGTTTTGTCATTGTTTTTTGGGGAGAGGATTTGAATAGCCCTCACACAGCTGTTCCAGAACATGAGAAAAGCATTTGCATAAAACAAGTAAACAAACATGGGAACAATGGGAAATTTTAAACAATCTACATTTTCTTCAAGTTTAATAAATTTTTCAAGTAACTATTGTCAAGAGACAAAAATTACAACAATGTGGTTTAAAGATCTCAATTGGCCTTATTTGCAATTCTAGAATTAGGCAACATTTCATTTCATAAAACAGAAAAAATGTTCTAATAGATTGTGTAAAGAGTTTTGTTGAGGGGGCGGCATTGCTACGTAGCGGGTAAAACTGCTGCCTAAAATGTCAACATCCCATACAGGTGCCAGTTCGAGTCCTAGCTGCTCCACTTCCAATTCAACTCCCTGCTAATGCACCTAGGAAAGCAGTGAAAAATGACCTAAATGCTTGGGCCATGCACCCCGGTGGGAGACCTGGAGGAAGCTCCTGGCTTCAGCCTGGCCCAGCCCTGGCTGTTGAGGCCATTTGGGGAATGAACCAGTGGATGGAAGATCTCTCTCTCTCTCTCTCTCTCTCTGGCTCTCCCTCTCTTTCTTTATTTCAGACTTTGAAATAAATAAACCTTTTAAAAAGAGGGGGTGGAGATATTGGTTGAAGGGTTGAAATGCCAGAAATAACAACCAAAAAGTGAATTGGTGGTAAGCAGTAGATGTTGGCTCAAGTACTTGAGCTCCTGCCAACTAAATGGGAGATCCATATACAATTCCTGGCTCTTGGCTTCAGCCTAGCTCAGCTGGGGCTGTTGGGCCATTTGGGGAGTGAGCCAGTAGATGGAAGACCTCTCTTTCTCACTCATTCTCTGTGTTATTATGCCTTTCATATATATGTACATACAGATGTACATATATATCCTTTTATTTTCTTAAAAATGATTTCAAAGTTACTTTTCTTGGGGCTGGCATTGTGGCGTAGCAGGTTAAGCTTCCACCTGTGATGCCAGCATCCCACCTAGGTGCCGATTCGATTCTCAGTTGCTCTACTTCTGACCTAGCTCCCCACTAATGCACCTGGGAAAGTAGCAGAAGATGGCCCAAGTGCTTGGACCGCTGCACACACGTGGGAGACCTGGGCTTCAGCCTGGCATAGCCCCAGCCATTGCAGCCATCTGGGGAGTGAACCAGTGGATGAGAGATCTCTCTGTCTCTCCCTGTCTCACTCTGACTTTCAAGTAAATAAAAAATAAATTTTTTAAAGTTACTCTTCTTGCAAGATGGGGATAAGGAAACAGAACAACAGAAAAATAACTGGTTAACATTAGGCTACTGCAGGTCACTTTTTTAATGATATAAAAGCAGAGAGAATTTCATGCCATTTACTAGTGGCCAATTTGGGAATTTTGATCCTCACCCTCTCTCCTGAGTTCTTGGGAAATCAGAAAACAATTCAGTCGCAGTTTGAGGTTTAGCACAAGTGGTTACATTTTCATTTTCAGTCTGATCTGCTGGGGTCTAGCACAGGAGTTTACACCAAAAGAATGGCTGCCTCTAATTTTGATTTCATAGTACACATAAATCAAAAATAAGCCAAGGAAGGGGTGGCGCTGTGGCTTAGTGCGTGAAACTGCCTCCTGCAGTGCCGGCATCCCATGTGGTGGCTGGTTCAAGTCCTAGCTGCTCCACTTCCAATTCAGCTCTCTGCTATAATCTGGGAAAACAGTAGAAGATGGCCCATGTGGGAGACCTGGAAGAAGCTCCAGGCTTCTGGCTTCGGATCTGTCCAGCTCTGGCTGTTGCGGCCATCTGGGGAGTGAACCTGCAGATGGAAGACCTCTCTCTGCTTCTGCCTCTGTAACTCCGCCTTTCAAATGAATAGAGAAATCTTAAAAAAAAAAAAAAAAAAAAAAAAAAAAAAAAAACACCAAGGTAAGCAATCCTCTGTAAATTGCAGAACTTCGAAGGTTAGGGGAAATGACGTAAGTCCATCAACCCCTAAATAACATTTGCTAAACAAAATCAGGATATTCTCACCCAGTTCCTCCCGGCATCAACTACAGAGCACAGCATGGTGTGTGATGCTTCAAACCTCTCACCAGAAGAGCATGATGCTAGCCAGGCCACCTGGGAGAATTGAATGATAGGCCTAGCACCACCTGGGGATGTGCCACAGCGTGAGACCATTCAAAACAAGGGGATGCGCAGGAGAGGGGACAAAGGAAGAGTTCCACAGTGGCCGTGGCTGTGTGCCTCCAGGTCTTGGGTCTGAGGCTCTCAGGTCTGCGCATGCTCACTCTGGTCTCACGAGGAGTAACTGTCAGAGCCACCAGATACCTAGCACATCCTCTGTGGGTCAGCGTCACTGCACGGATGGATCTGTCATGCAGAGACAGGTGGCCCCATTCTCTTGAACTATTTCTAAATTGAATGCTTTTGTTCCGGAAGCATCTCCCTGTCCCTTATTCTGCCAAAGAGAATGAGAGGAGCCCTAACGCTCGGTCACGGGGCAGGATGCATTTGTGACTACAGATGGCTCGATCTGGCCATCGTGTCCTCCTAAACACAGCGGTTCTTGAGGATGCCTGTCTGGTGAGGGAACAATCACTGTCCACCACGGTACATCCCGTGGATGCCGTGTGAGCACCGTCTGCCCATGGGATACTAAGCTGTGTCGGTGTCATCTGGAAGTGCTGTGTCCACAAGCTGCCTGGAGGATGTCCTTTTGCAGCCAGAGAGAATCAAACCAACACGTATTCAAGGGGCTGGTGTTGCAGTGCAGCGAGCTAAGCCTCTGCCTGTGATGTCCACATCCCATGTGAGCACGAGTTCCAGTCCTGGCTGCTCTGCTTCTAATCCAGCTCCCTGCTAACGCACCTGGGGAACAGGCAGAAGATGGCCCAAATGCTTGGGCCCCTTGTGCTGCCTATCCAGGCGCATTAGCAGGGAGCTGGATCTGATGTGGAGCACCCAGGATTTGAACTGGTGCCCATATGGGATGCTGGTGTTGTAGGCAGCACCTTAACCCATTATGCCACGATGTTGGCCCCTGCTATTTGTAGCCTTAAATGACCTTGAAGATGGTATCTGTTCTAGACACAGTCATTCAATTTTTTGATACTGAGTTGATGCTTAAAAATATGATAATGTCCTCCCTTTGAAGCCCCATCCTGTGACACTTCCTCTTCTCTCACAGCATATGGAGGCGAGAGGAACCCAGGGACCTGTTAAAAACCATGACTCTCAAGAAGAGATAAAATGAGGAAGCTAGATCAAAAGCACAAGTTCCACTTTTTTTTCAGAGTATAGTTAAGGTGCAGCTGTCTTGCATGCGTGTGTCGTCCGTGAGATATGTGACGGGGTCAGATAGGCGAGTAAGGCACACATAAATGGGCTCCTGTGAGGCAGGGAGTACATGCCAGTGCCCAGGCCGGATGACAAGGGATGCTTCCTTAGAAGCAACGGGCCAGGCAGACCTAGATGTGATGGCCAGTATGTGGCTTGTGCTGAAGAAACAATGAAAAGACACCCCCACTGTTAAAGGAAGACCAGGAGGTGAATAAAAATGTTTGAATCAAATAGAAATAGGCCACAGATATATGGAAAGCATGTAAAGACCACAAAGTGATTTCAAAGAAACTCACTGGTTTGCATGGAGCAACGCTGGTAGCCTCTATCAAGTATATCAAAAGAGAACTTAGTAGAGCTATAAAACAATTTCACAAAAATTCACATAACTGGCCGGCGCCGCAGCTCACTAGGCTAATTCTCCGCCTAGCGGCGCCGGCACACCGGGTTCCAGTCCCAGTCGGGGCACCGGATTGTGTCCCGGTTGCCCCTCTTCCAGGCCAGCTCTCTGCTGTGGCCAGGGAGTGCAGTGGAGGATGGCCCAGGTGCTTGGGCCCTGCACCCCATGGGAGACCAGGAAAAGCACCTGGCTCCTGGCTCCTGGCTTCGGATCAGCGCGGTGCGCCGGCCGCAGCGCGCCAGCCAAGGCGGCCATTGGAGGGTGAACCAACGGCAAAGGAAGACCTTTCTCTCTGTCTCTCTCTCTCACTGTCCACTCTGCCTGTCAAAAAAAAAAAAATTTTCACATAACTGCAAAGTCTTCCATTACTGTCTGATGGGGGCTCTCCAACTTCTTAACACAGAAGATGGCTATACATATATAGGTGCTCTGCCAACAAGCTTCATTAGAACAGGAAAAGCACTGAACACTGAACACTGAATTTACCTTATTGTCTGTCAAAAGAAGAGGTACCAGTCCTTCTGCTTTGGTAAGTGGCAGTGAACAGTCTTTCTGCTTCCATGTCCCTATGAAAGAATGTTCTTGCTTTCCACACGAGGAGGAAGTTCTGATTCCAGGGAAGGAAGTGTTCTGGATAGTCCATGTCACCATAAAGGAAAAGTACTCTGAAATTAGACTTGAGAATTTATAAAAATGTAATGGCATTTTCAACTGTCTCTATACTTGCTCAGACTGTAGCAAATTCAACTGCTTTTGTTGAAGTTCAGATGAGTCTGCTGGGTCTGTGTTTGAAACAGGGACTGTGAGGCCATCAGCAAACTGAAAGGGGTGCGGGTGCTGTCCTGTCAGAATCTATCCAACGTGGCTTCCAATCAGCTAAAGAGTGTTGGCTTCTGAGCCAAGAGAGCCAGTGTGGTAGAGAGAGCAGAACCCAGGTGTGGAGACCCATGGCCATCTCTAGTCAAACCAAGCGCCCAACCTCCCTGCTGTGCAGAAAGGTCAGAATGATGTGCAAGGCACCAGGTCAATGGGATGTGGGAAACACCCACCAAAACATCTGTCAGTAGAAAGAATCAGAGAAGACCTAGTTCCAGGAAGAACAGTGCAGCTGCTATAATAATCTGGACAAGTATCCACGTATAAAGAAGTCAGCTTTTTATTACTGTACCTGCAACTCCTGAGGGAAACTAACCTGTAAAGGAAAATGGTGATCTTTGCTCATGGTTGTGGGGGTTCACAGTCTGAGATCAGAGAGTTCCATTGCACTGCTGTCTGACCAGGGTGGGGGAGGGCAGAACGTGTGTGGAAGAAGAATCCCAAGGTGATCCAGGAAGCAGAGAGAGCAGCCAGACCAGCTGGGCCTTGATAACCAATCCTCTCAAGGGCGCACACCCAGAGACCCAAAGACCTCCCACCACGCCCACCTCTTAGACACCACAACTGGGTTAAGTTTCTACCCATGATCCATTAGCCGTCATCATTAATTATTAACCATTCATGAAAGACTTTGGGGACCAAGCCTTTAGTAGACAGGTCTTTGAGGGGACACCCAAATTATCATCCAACCATAGCAACCCAAGTGTCTGAGCTGAGGAGGTGCCCATGGCAACAGTGGAGAGTCAGGGACTGGCCTTCTCTACAAGGTGTTCTGAGAGTAAAAGAATAAGGGCCAGACTGCGTTGTGATCAGATTCTGGGTTATTTTCATGGAAGGGGATCCCTAGACACAAGTGAGAGAGACGTCCACTGGTGCTGCAGTGGGGAAGGAACTGAAGGTCTGTGCACGAGTAGGCCACACAGCTGGTCCCCAGGTTCCTCGGGACCCGTCAGGGCTGGGGAAGGTTATGCAGTGGTGAAGACAGGTGGCAGGAGCTGTGGTGGAGAGGTAATCATCGAGAAGTAGCACAGGTGCGCCTCCCATGACGGTGAGCTTTGCAACAGGAAAAGCTCCTTTATACCTTCATTATCTTTCTCAGAGTCCTGCATTTTCAACAAAAGCCATTCCCATAGAATTTACTTTTTGAACTCCTATGTGTTCCTTAGGTGCATTTTTAAAATGCTCTCTCCTAGTAATGCTTGCTATCCTCCAGAGCATATATGAAGAAGAAGACTGGAATTGTAGCCTTGGCTCAGCTACTGTGGACGGGCCGACGTGGGAAAGCAACTTGATGGTTCTGACTCCTTGATCTCTGACAACTTGATCTCTCTGACTTTCCTCACTTGGAAAACAGGAATTGTGATGAGATTTCAATGGGATCAGTTTAGAACCTAGAATAGTATATTGTACTGGGTAAAAAAAAATGGTCAATAAGTATTCACTCTCTCTTTCTTGTGGCCTTTGTACCCGATTATCCACAACTCTCATTACATTTTGTGAGTATGTTAACCCTCTGTCACAGACTGAATTCACAGAGGGTAAATTCTATGACAGGGACTGGCAGGAAGACAGGGTTCATTTGTTCAATTCAATGACACTGTCCTAGAGCACCAGAGAACTCCCTACAGGTGGGTAGAACAGTGAACTTGAACCTCCTGGAGTGAAGCATCCAGCAAATTCTGACTAGACCAGTCCAACCAGAAGACAAAAATTCAGACAGTGATTAGAGAAGGAACGTTAGACTCTACACGAAATTTTTCATTAGGATCAGGCCTTAGTGGAGGCAGATTGCTCAGGTAAACAGCATAGCAAGAGGAAGATGGTACCATCTAGAACCATATGGTTCCGGTCCAGAACCAAACAAGGTGGAAATATCACACGAAGCAGCCAGATTTCATCAAGAGTCAAAAGACAAGCTAACATCTGATTAGTACACATATTTCAAAAAAATCAAATTGGGTAGGAAGAGAATTTATCATAAAAAAAATAAATAAAAGTTTCCAGGAGATCCCATGCCAAAGATACGTTCAGGGGTAGAGAAAGACAAGCACAAGGGGGTTCCCCAAGTGGTCAGAGGAGCTCCTTTCCCAGACAGGAGTGGCCTCACACAGGGCAGCAGCCAGCACCACGCTTGCTCACAGATGGGGATACAAGGATCTGCAGATTGAGTTGCCCGTCAGGATTGACAACCACTGATGCCTGGTGCTTTCTCAGGCTCAAATTTCAAAAGAGAAGAAAGGAACTAAGGACAGTGTCCTTGGAATCTTCTGGAAGCCACAGGAATTCATGGTAGGGAGAGGTTCAGGGGAGTGGGCCTGAGAGCCCCTCTGGCTGGCTCATCGCTTGAGGGTGGGCTGGAAGGGTCTCACACAGCCTTGTTCTGAAACTTCTCTTCCTTCCCAGGCCCAAGAGCAGGCCTTGAGTTCCTGACCCTCCTGTCCGGTCTCTTGGTCTTGCGGTTCACTACTGACCGGGGCCCCCCACCTACTTCCTGACCGTGCAGGAATCCCATCTTGTCTTTGTACAGGGACCTGACTGCTCCCCAATAACGGCAGAGATTTAGAATGAGAGAAAGAGTTTTTCCCGGTATGCTCAGTTACACTCTCTTGCACAGAAACCTCAGAGTTATAGACAGGCCATCTGTTTTGACATTAGAACACCATTTAAGTGTTTTGGGCTCATCTCCTTGGAGGGGATAGATATTACTATCAGCAACACTAGTAAAAGGAATCATTTAATTATCATAAATACTATGACTTAACTAGGAAATCAATCAGCAATTCCCTGTTTTGTGACTTTAGAGACTCCTACAGGCTGTGCTGCTTCCTGAGGCTGGAGCTGCGCCGCAGTTTCGGCTCCCGTGGCCGGCTTTTCACAGCTTGCTTGATGCGCTCTATGCCCAGGGAGGGGCCTGAGCATCACCCTGGATGAACCCATCTCCTTTCCCCACCCCATGAACACCTAACTTTTTCCAAGCACTTTCAATGCTTCTCTAATATCCTCAAACTGCTTATGTCTACCCTGTCCCCTCTTCCTTTGGTTGTCTAAGAAAAAGCACAGGAGAGTTCTAATGTTATGGGTGGAACTAAAAAGAGTAGCCTAGGGCACGGTATTCCCATAAAGGTATTACAAATACGGAAGACTAAAAGAAGAAAATAGGGATAGACACTAGAGTTTTCATGTGTGTGACTTCATATACCCATAATTGTTTTTGTTATTTATTTGAGAAAAAGAGAGAAAGGCTCCTCTCTGCTGGTTCATGCCCCAGATGCCACAATGGTTGGGAGCCTGAAGCCAGGAACTCAATTAAGGTTTCTCATGTGGGTGGCAGGAACCCAACAAGTTGAGCCATCGCTGCTGCCTCCCAGGGTCTGCATTAGCAGGAAGCTGGAGTCAGATCAAATCCAGGTATTCCAGTGTGGGATCTGGGTGCCCTAACCAGTGGCTTGGCTGCTAGGCCAAATGTCTGCCCTATAAGTGGTTGTACAATGTCCTTCTTCACTCTCCACTTCCATATTCTCCTTGATCTAATCTGGTACTTCTGTAGAGACTTGAGGTCTCCGAGACCTGAAAACTGAATGACTGTTTTATTTTCTCGAGTCTCCTTGACTCAACAGACCCAAAGATTTTAATTACACAAATTAGATGAGACCTGGTTAGCTTTCCATCTACTGCGAGTCCAGAGGCCCTAGTGGCCACCAGTAAATATCCCTGTAAGTCAGATCAGTCACAGTGGCTGCACCCTGCCATGGCTTTCACAGTTAACTTCTGCCATCCTGGGATTCCCGTCCTGTCCGTTGAAACCGGGAAGCCCATTTCCTATGCAGGATAGGTCTTCCATCTGCTGTTTCACTTCCCAAATGACTGCAATAGCCAGAGCTGAGCTGATCCAAAGCCAGGAGCCAGGAGCCTCTTTGGGATCTCCCGCACAGGTGCAGGGACCCAAGCACTTGGGCCATCATCTACCACTTTCCCAGACTACAGCAGAGAGCTGGATCAGAAGTGGAGCTGCCGGGACTCAAACTGGCACCCATATGGGATGCTGGCGCTGCAGGCTGTGGCTTTAACCTGCTGCACCACAGCGCCGGCCCCAAAAGCTGGAATCTCATCACAGGGTCTGTGTGTACTCTTCAATGGAGGCTCCGCATTTTCCCCATGTGCTTTCCCTCGCTGCCGTGAGTAATCAACCCAGCTGATTCAACTCCGGACGTGTGCTGTTCTCCAGTGAGGTTTGGAACTGCCAGCCAAAGGGTGGGCAGGGATTACCATTAGAACAATAGTCAAATTTTATTAGTTCTGCAAGGGCTTTTATACTCGCACTGTCACGGCACGCTTCTTCACCCAGGGGGCTAGTAGCAGATTAGTTCAAGGAAACATGTTTTCTATCAAAGGAGATAATATTCGTGTTTCATATAATCTGAAGGAACAATCCATACTAAAATGATGGCCAAAATATTAGCCTTCAAGGACAGAGACAGCCTGCAGCTGCATGAGACAAGGGGCTGGCGGAACCCGGCCAAGGAGCATTCTCAGACTCGTACATGATGCAGGGCCACTTCTGCCCCCGTGCCTGACGTCTCCTTCAGGCTTCTCACGTACATCTCAGGTTCCACCTGGCCCGGTCTCCACACGGATGTGTTCCTAGTGGGGTCTGGCTGAAGGGCATTGAAGTTGGAGGGCCTCCTTCTCCAAGATCTGACCTCGACATTGCGCCACTGGGTTAAGCGAGTTCCTGGCCTTGTGACAGGTCTCCCCAGCAGCAGTGCAGGGGTATGAGGAAAACTGGGCTCCTCTCGAAGGGAACTGTCCTAGGGGACATTGGGGTCTTCCAACAAGGCAGGGAAAAATCTCTGGACAAGAGCCAGGGAGAAGCCTGCTCTGGCAAGAGAGACTGTGTGGGCTTGTGGGGGTCAAGTTCTTTGAATCATCGAAATCTCCTAATAGCCCCATTCTGGTTCTTGCTGTTGCTCTCTCTCCCAGGCAAGGCCCTCCTCTTTGATGCAGTCTCCTGATTTCCATCAGCAATACGACAGAATCCTCTTTCCCCATCAGTATGCGTTGTCCAGGAACTGTTGTTAAATGCTGGGTAACGTTTTCTTGTGTCAGTGGTACTCAGCTCCTGATAAACGTTAAAGTCCTCATGGGACCTTTTAAAAATGCCAATACTTGAGCCCCACCTCCAGGGATTCTGAGTGAATGGCTCAGACTCCAGGGCTTGAAAACCTGCCCCCGGGGACGGTGATGTGTAGGGGCGGATGAGAATCACTGCATGATAAGCAGGGATTGTAATTTATTCATTTCACTCTTAGGGAAATTTCAGGATGTTTCTAACATTTCATTGCTGCCGCTCAGGTAATCCAAAGTAAAAGCTTCTAGAGTTTCCAGGCCTTTTAAGCCATCCTACTTGGATTATCTTTTTATATTTAATTATGGTCTTTGGGTTCCTAACGTATATCAGAGGGAACTTTAAAACACTGGAGGAAAAGTGAAATTCAAAGATAAGTTTAGGCACCAGCAGTGTGGCACAGGGGGTTAAGCCCCCACTTGCAATGCCGCCATCCCATATTGCAGCGCCAGTTCCAGGCCTGGCTGCTCCACTTCCAATCCAGCACCTGGGAAAGCCGTGGATGATGGCCCAGGTGCTTGGGCCCCTGCACCCACCTGGGAGATCAGGGTAGAGCTCCTGGCTCCTGGCTTCCACCTGGCCCAGGCCTGGCTATTGTGGCCACTTGGGGACTGAACCAGCAGATGGAATCAATCATATATATGTATCTTTCTCTCTCTCTCCTCTCTCCCTCTCCCCCCACCCCCCGCCATCCTCTGCTTTTCAAATAAACATTAAAATTAAAAAAGTTTATTTTGGGCAAAATCATTTTAAAACCCATGCATAGTGGTTTTTTTTTTTTTTTTTTTTTTTTGACAGGCAGAGTGGACAGTGAGAGAGAGAGACAGGGAGAAAGGTCTTCCTTTGCCGTTGGTTCACCCTCCAGTGGCCGCCGCGGCTGGCGCACTGATCCGATGGCAGGAGCCAGGTGCTTCTCCTGGTCTCCCATGGGGTGCAGGGCCCATGCACTTGGGCCATCCTCCACTGCACTCCCTGGCCACAGCAGAGAGCTGGCCTGGAAGAGGGGCAACTGGGCATAGTATTTTCATGATACACATTTACCATGAACAAGACTACAAGGCTTCCACACTTAACGTCTGGCATTCAATTAAACATGGGAAACACACGTACACACTTTTATACACACACCCACACACATACACACTGGCTCTCCTTCTCTGTCACTCTGCCCTTAAAACAAACAAATGTTAACGACAACAGAAAAACCGCAAAGAACCGTTGTATATTAGCCTCAGTCAGCCAGCCACAGCTTTGCTTAAGGACTATTTTTCGTGAAAGCCAACTCATGTTGAAACTAAAACCTTACTTAAAATTTGCTCCCCCCCCCCCCTTTGGAGACACTTTGTGCTAAAAACAGTTTTTTTTTTTTTTTCATGGAACAATCAGCTGTGACAAGTCCACGCCTGGTACCAACATGAGAGGCATGGGAGCACGTCCACACCCACACTGGCCTGCGAGTGAGGCGGACACCCAGGCTCCATCGGCTGGTGAACGGGTAACAGAACACGGGGCACCAAACACTCATCGCGTTAGAAAGGAATTCAGTACGGACACTCGCCGGGAAATGCTATGACAAATGCTACCATAAGCAGCAGGCAGACGTGAGAGGTCACACGCTACATGAAATGTCCAGGAAAGAAAAACCTCCAAGACAGTAGCTTGTGGTTGCCTGCTTTCAAATGTGGGAATGGGGATTAACTCTAAATGGGTACATGAGATTTTTTTTTAAGATTTATTTATTTGAAAGAGTTACACGGAGAGAGGAGAGGCAGAGAGAGAGAGAGAGAGAGAGAGAGAGAGAGAGAGAAAGAATCTTCCATCCTCTGGTTCACTCCCCAATTGGCCACAACAGCTGAAGCTGTGCCAATCCGAAGTCAGGAGCCAGGAGCTTCTTCCAGGTCTCCCATGTGGGTGCAGGGGCCCAAGGACTTGGGCCATCTTCTACTGCTTTCCCAGGCCATAGCAGAGAGCTGGATTGGAAGTGGAGCAGCTGGGCTTCGAACTGGTGCTCATATGGGATGTCGGCACTGCAGTCGGTGGCCTTACCCGCCACGCCACAGCACCAGCACCACATGAGATCTTAATAAGGGTGATGACATGTTCTAACACTGGATGAAAGTGGTGGTATCACAACTTGGTAAACTTAATAAAAATTCTTGAATTGTACCCTTAAAATTGGTCAGTTTTATGCTGTGTAAGTTTTAGCTCAGTATTAAAAACTCAGCTGTGTCAGATATATCTGCTTCTTCCTTTGATGTCTGCTCCTCTGGGTTCTCAGAGAACTTGCCTTTCATGTACACCCTCTTTTATCTACTCCCTGTCACCTCCAGTGGAACAAAATCAAGCTCCCATCACACCCCATGCCTCTTCTCTCCTTCCATTGTAATAGAAACTTGACTGCACACAGGCTCGCCAAACAAGAACAGATCTCTTATTGGCTCTTGCAGCTAAGTACCCACGTGACAAAGTTGTGCTCCATGAGAACTGGAAGTATCACGTCTTAGCTTCTAAGGCTCTTTCTCTGACAGGACCTCGCATGCATCTTTTGATCTCCCATCCTAGTTGTCCCTTCCTCAGCTTTGCCCTCTGGATCATGGAAGACCGTGAGAATGAGAGTCAGGCCCTGGGACCAATTCTTTGTGCTTGGAAAAGGATCACATTTGTATCTTGTTTAAGCCACTGTTATTTTTGGTTTTCATTCAATTAATTCCAATTAATATCCAATTTTTATCCCAACGGTGGGTTGTTGCAGTTAACAGACCTAAGTGTATGGTGTTTGCTTGGTGGAAGCAAACTATAGGCCATCAGCAGCACTCAGGTGCGTAACTAGCAAGCTGCAAATGATTTCCTAAAACTTGCCTGCGTTAGCTGGGAAAGGTCTAGCAGCAGAAGTGGTTTTTAAAAATCAGGATGTGTGTTGGGCCAGCCAGTGGCACAGCGGGTTAAGCCAGAGCCTGCGGCGGCTTGTGTCCCGGCTGCTCCACTTCCAATCCTGCTCCCTGCTAATGTGCCTGGAAAAACAGTGGAAGACGACCCAAGTCCATGGGCCTCTGCACCTATGAGGGAGACCTAGAAGAAGCTCTAGGCTCTCAGCTTTTGGCCTGTCATTTGGAGCTTTGGCTCCAGTCATTGCAGCCACCTGGGGAGTAAACCAGGGCATAGAAGATCTTTGTCTCTCCCTCTCTCTCTGTGCCTTTCAAACAAATAAATCTTTTTTAAAAAATCAGAATGTGTGTTGGCTGCTGTAATTGTCGGAACTTAGCGCAGGCTATTTATGGAGGAAAAGAGGCTAATTTTGGCTCACAGTTTCAGAAGCTCACAGTCCAAGTTCAGGTTCTGCCATCTGGGAAGGCTGCTGGACGCTGAGCCAGGAAGCAGACCGTGCAGCCGGCCCCAACCCTGGCTTTATAGTCAACTGTCTCGAGAGAACTACCTTTGGAGGGCAGCCTCGCCGGTGACCTAAGGACCTCCCAGCAGGCCCACCTCCTAAACACCATCATTGGATTAAGTACCTTGTAGCACCATTATCTTTCAGCTTTGGAGTTGGAAGTGCTGCATTTGGGAGCTGAATTGTGTTCAAAGCCAGCAGCTATTTCTTACCACATCCAGCATCCATCATGGGGACAGAGGTGAACTCGGGCTAGGCCTAGCCATTCCACCAGCAGAGATGAAAGGACAAGCACCTGCCAGCTAAGCCGATTGAGGCTCTCGCAGTCCGGGCTTCGGGAGTGAGTTCCCTGCACCTGTGCCCCTTCCAAGTGCAGAAGTCGCAGTGGAGTCTCTGAAGCTCCGGCTGTGCTGGGGCCTGAGACACGGCCGCCAGGGCTTTCAAGCAGCTTTCCCTGAGCGTTCCCTGCTGGCCACGGGTGCCAGCTTTCAGAAGCTTCAAGTTCCCTTTACTGAGTGGCCTGGCGCGGAGTCCATTTACCTGCCCGCTCTGTGCGATCACTGCCCCAGGGACAAGGTCATCCCTCCTGGCGCAGAGATCCCAGAACTGCCTCGGAAATGACTCTGTCCAAGGGGCTTTGCTTTCCCTCCAGGTGGGACTCGCTGGTGGCCATGGACCACGGATCACCGCTGGACATCCACGGAGGACGTCTTTCTTGACTATTTCATTGTCCTTGGGCAGGAGGGGACAGACAAGATGTCTTTTCTTCCATGAGAATATGTTAGTTCATTTCCAGTGACATCTGTAGAGCCGCCCAGACAAGACTGAGCACCCCACAAGGATCCTGGACTTTGCGCTGGACACAGTAACTAAGCAGACTGAGGGAGTCTCCCTGGGGAAGGGGTGAGCGTACTCACTGTTCATATACCCTTGGGGTGACTGCCAGCTCCCCCTAACCAGAGTTAGGAACACGCACATGCACACACACACATACACACACGCAGCCACAAATGCATTATGTACTACACAATGTATTTGCCCATCAATACACATGTATATGTTATACGGCTTGCAAGAACTTTCTATCAGTTGCCTTCTTTTCCTTCGTATAACATCTTTACAGAGTGTCACATTTGAGTTCCGTTTTCCATCGCAAGCTTATCAAATGCTGATTCCCCAGAACAATCTGTTGATAAGACAAATGCTCCAAAACATCAAAGTGGAAGCAAAGCGCCCATAGGGAACACAATAGCAAAGCTTTTCAAGAAAGCTGCACTGTGACGGACTGTTCCTGCTGCCTTGGGCTGCGCGTGGCCTGACTTGGCACTGCTGCTGCTGCTGTCTCTATGCAAAATGTTGACATTTTGGGCCATCGTGGATGTTGAGTGTTTGTTTTGATTTCTGAAAAATACTGCATTTGAATATTAAACTTGGGTACTGAGGTTTTGGGTGATCCTTTACATACTGTGCCTGAAGCAAGTACCCCACTGGCCCCTCCATGGTCCCAGCCCTTGTATCCACTAATACCTGTCACTCATAGTACCAGCACCTATAACACAGGGAAGACTGTGTTTCCTAGCTTCCCTTGTAGTTGTATGTCACCTTGTGACCACATGTGGGCTAATGAACAGAGAATGGAAGTGACCTGTAGCCGTCTCAGGACCTTGAGAGACAGCTGATGCTTTCTCTTCACTTCCCCATTCTCCCTCGAGCTTCTTGGAACATGTGTGCCCTCATTTTGACCATGAGGCTAAGGGCCACACCCTAGGATGGGGAACCGGGAAGTTCAAAAGAGCCTGGGTCCCTGACATCTCATCAAGCAGCCATCATACCTGCTGCCTCCCGAGCCACCTGCATCAGAGAAAAAATAACTTTTGTCTTGTTTAAGTCACTGCTATTTGGGGTTGAAGCCACCCTCAGCCACACGTTACCCTAGTGGATAACACAAACACCCCAAATGAAGGCCGTTTAACTTGAAATGTTTGTGACAGTTTTTTGGGGGGGAAAGTACCATGGTGACTTTGAAGTATCTTGAAGTAAACAAGTTCAAGTGAGTAGGTTCCAAGGAATGGACATTTGTCTCAATGGCTTCAATCACCACTTGGGACACCCTTAACCCGTATCAGAGCATCTGATTCAAGCCACGACTCCCCTGCTCTGATCCAGCTTTCCTACAATGCACACTCTGGGCAGCAGTGGATGGCAACACGAGCATTTTGAGTCCCTGCCACCCACAGGGAAGGCCTGGGTGGATTTCTGGGCTCCTCGCTTCAACCTGGCCCAGCCTCGGTAATTGTGGGCATTTGGGGAGTGAACCAGCAGAAGGAAGATCTTTCTGTGTCTCTCTTTCTGCCCTTCAAGTAAAATAAAAACCTATTTTAAGTTTTTAAAAAAGAATTCTGTGGCCACGTTCAGTGTCTGTTGATGGATACAGAATCCTGGCTTGCCGTTGTTTCTATGTTTCTATGTCTCCCCGCCCTGACCTCCTCAACAGGGAAAGTCATGGTATAGTATTTTATGGAGCTGTTGTGGTCTCCTTCAGGAGACTCTTCATCCCATCTGTCTCAGAGGAAATTTGGTTTTCTGCCCCCAGGAAGGAGAAATGGCTGTAATAAGTGACACAGCCAGAAACAGCTTTGGGGCACATTGTGGTACAGCTAATCAAGCTGCTGCCTGGGATGCCGGCACTCCTTCTCCGAATGCCTGGGATTCTGGGATCAAGTCCCATCTCCATTTCAGACCTCGTTCCTGCCACTGCACCTGGGAGGCAGCAGGTGATGGCCCAGATGCTTGGGCCCCTGCTACCCATGAGGGAGACCTGGATGGAGTTCCTGGCTCCCCGCTTCAGCTTGGCCCAGTCTCAGCCATTGTGAGCATTTGGGGAGTGAAACAGAGGCTGGAAGTGCGCGCGCTCTCTCTGCCTTTCAAGTACATATTTTAAAAAAAATTAACAAAATCAACAATGATGTCTCATCTCCATGACTCAAACAGCACAAGAACTATCACTAGTCATAGCTCAGTGTCGGTATGCCCAGGTTTCTGCGTATTTCTCAAACAGTAATAAAGGAGACAAAAGGTTTGAGACAGTGTCCATTCAAGTCCCCATTGATGAGTGCAAGAGTAGCTGTGTCAGGGCCCGGCGCTGTGGTGTAGCAGGTAAAGCTGCTGCCTCCAGTGCTGGCATCCCATATGGGCGCCAGTTCGAGTTCTGGCTGTTCCACTTCCCATCCAGCTCTCTGCCGTGGCCTGGGAAAGCAGTGGAAGATGGCCCAAGTCCTTGGGCCCCTGCACCCATGTGGGAGACCCAGAAGAAGCTCCTGGCTCCTGGCTTCGGATCAGCGCCATTGCGGCCAATTAGTGAGTGAACCAGAGGATGGAAGACCTCTTTCTCTTTCTCTCTCTCTCTCTCTCTCTCTGCCGCTCCTTCTCTCTCTGTGTAACTCTGACTTTCAAATAAATAAGTCTTTTAAAAAAAAAAGAGCAGCTGTGTCCCACCACCGAGAGGCCTAGCCTGAATCAGTCTTTTGCATCTGCACTACTTGATTGATGAGAAAGGGTCTCTCCCTGTTGTTGTTGTTTTTTTTAATCATTGATTACTAGTGAGATAGAAAATGGGTATGCTGGATGTCTATTGATCACTTGAATTTCTTTCAGCAACTACTTTTGCAGACACTTGTTTGTTTCATGTTTCTTTTTCTTTACTGACTTATAGTGGCTGAGGAGGGGACATTCAAAGCTATTTTTGTTAACTAAGAGTGTAAAATACACTAAAATTTGGTTTTCTACACATAGCAACAAAACAACTCAATGCACAAGAATTCATTCTACTTTGATTGCGCGATGTATTTTGCTTTAGAAAGTTATTGTTTGAGGGGCTGGCATCATTACATAGTGGCTAAAGCTGCCATATGGGCACCAGATCAAGTCCTGGCTGCCCCACTTCTGATCCAGCTCCCTTCCAATGCACCTGGGAAAGCAGCAGAGGATGGCCCATGTGCTTGGGCCCCTGCACCTATCGGGAAGACTTAGAAGAAGCTTCTGGCTTCAGCCTGGCCTGGCCCTGGCCATTGTGGCCATTTGAGGAGTGAACCAGACCTCTCTGTGTGTCTCTCCTTCTCTCTCTGTAACTCTGCCTTTCAAATAAATAAAATAAATCTTAAAAAAAAGGTCTTCCTTACTGCTTAAAAGAAATAAGAACGTTATTGTTTGAGAATAATGTCTTTTTATATCAGGAAATAGTTACCTTGATGTTGAAAACTTCCTCTCCCCTCCTTTTAATCAATAAACATAAAAGTAACAAGAAAAAAAAACTTATTCTCAGTAGGAGGATTTAAAATAATAAACTTAGGGGCCTGTGTAATCCTCCACCTGCAGTGCCGGCATCCCATATGGGCACCGGTTCTAGTCCCGGCTGCTCCTCTTCTGATCCAGCTCTCTGCTATGGCCTGGGAAAGCGGTAGAAGACGGCCCAAGTCCTTGGGCCCCTGCGCCCATGTGGGAGACCCGGAAGAAGCTCCTGGCTCCTGGCTTTGGATTGGTGCAGCTCTGGCTGTTACGGCCATCTGGGGAGTGAACCAGTAGATGGAAGACCTTTCTGTCTCTCCCTCTCACTATCTGTAACTCTACCTCTCAAATAAATAAATAAAATATTTTAAAAAATTAATAATATACCTAGAGGCCAGCATTGTATTGCAACAGATTAAGCCACTTCTTGCAACGCTAGCATCCCTCATCAGAGTGCTGGTTCGAGTTCTGGCTGCTTCACTTTGGGTCCAGCTTCCTGCTAATGTGCTAGGAAAGGTGGCAGAAAATGGCCCAAGTACTGGGGTCCCTGCCACCCACATAGGAATCAGGATGGAGTTCCTGGCTCCCTACTTTGGCCTGGTCCAGCCCTGGCTGTTGTAACCACTTAGGGAGTGAACCAGTGAATGAAAAATATCTCTCTCTCTCTCTTACTCTATCACTGTGCCTTTAAAATAAATTTTTTGTTTTGTTTTTGTTTTTAAATTGAAGTTCTTTATTTTATGAACAAAGAGATAGCCTACCTTTCCATAGCACTGACGTCTTAGAAAATCCATTCAAGGAAATGACTTAGTCCAACTTAACGAAGTCGATATCCTTCGTGCACTGATGGAAACGCTGGCGGCACACGTAAGCCCGTGTTTCTGGATCAGACTGTGCCAGTTCGAGCAGACGCAGCAAGAGCAGGAACCCTGCCTGAATTTTTGTGGCCCCAAAATTTTTTGCTTTCAGGAGTGCAACAAGGCAAAAAAAAGTCAGATAAATCTTGAAAATAGCAAACACACATGTTTTATACTATATATGTACACACCTATGCAGATATGAATATAAATGTATGCTTTATTTATTTTGCATTGTATATGTGAACATTTATGTATATTATACACGGTTATATGTATTGTGGATGCTTTTTCTATCTTTACTTGAGTTTTTTCCCCTTGGCTTATGGTATCTTAGCATACAGGGTTTCACATTCGCAATAGTGAAATGTGTGGGATTTTCCATTGTAGCCTTGTCAAAACCAAGCTGTGTTCAATGCTGGCCGAGGAGAGAGAGGGTACTGCCTCTGCTGGGCCCTGAACGCATCTCGGGGCAGGGTGGGCGAAGTGGGGACTTTGAGGCTGTGAGGCCTGGTCTAAGGTGGGGCTTGTTTTGGACCCAGTGAGAGTCCCGATGCAACAGGAGTCCACGGTGAGTGCAGGGAGTGAGGGTTTGCTTCTTGAGTGGGTGGGCCTTCAGGAAGCTTCTAGAAGGAATAAAATCTCTATTCACAGCCTTTCTCTTCCTAGACAAGAGCTTCCCACAAGAGCAACGTCAGACTAAGGACAGGGCCTCGCTTGCAGAGCTCTGCTCGTGTAGACGGAGCCGGGTGGACACGGCTGGCTTTGGTCCTCAGCTGCCCCTCGGTGGTAAATGACAGACCACAAGCTGTGGGCTGTGATCAGCAGACTCCCAGCGCCCTTTGCAGTTGCCGACAACACACCCCATGTCCAGGGGTGGTGGTTTTGACAGCTGTTAGGTGTCAGGGCTTCCTGTCTCCTTGGCTGGGGGATCTTTTCTTGGATCATCGGGTCAGGCAGCCACCATGCACAGTTGTTTAGCAGTCTGGGGTTCACACACTTGGGCACTGTGCCATGCAGGCTGAAGGAAGGGCTCTGGCCGTGCCTGTGGGCAGCCTCTCAGTCAGGGTCAAGGTTACAGACTAAGCCAAGAGAACAGACCTCATCCTGAACCCAAAGAGCTTGCAGAGTCGGAGGCGGGCTTCTTAGCTGGATGATCTGGTTTTCACAATTTTCTGTTTGCTTGCCAAGCCCCGGAAAGCTCTTCAAGGATGTAAGTGCAACAGTTGTCCACTGAAGCCCACCTGCCTCTGCTCTCTGGAGGCCCAGGGCAACTGCGTCACAGCTGGGAGTTGGGCCACCGCCGCTCTGAACTCAGGAGCTTCTGCAGCCTGGCGGCAGTGCCCACTCCGGGGAGCCGTGGTGTGCAATCAACCTGAATCTGGAATCGTGGTTACCGTAGGCTGGGAAGGGTGAGGGGACAGAGGGAATTAGATAATGGGCACCACAACCGGTCGGGCAGACACAGCAAGCTCTGCTGTTCCACAGCACAGGGGTCACTGGAGTCACAGTGCGTCCTGTTCCGTATAAAGGACGAAGGACAGAAGCGGATAGGCTGCAAACGCCAAGAGAGAAGGCAATGGGAAATCTGGTTGCCTGATTTGATCAAGTTACACCGTATGCATATGTTGAACTATTGCAAGGTGCCCTGTAAATACACACAAGTATTACCCGTTAATCAAAACCATTTTTAAAGATTTATTTTATTTATTTGACAGAGTTACAGAGAGAGAGGCAGACACACATACAGCACACAGAAAGAGAGAGAGAAAGAGAGAGAGAGAGGTCTTCCATTGGCTGGTTCCCTCCCCAAATGGCTGCAACAGCTGGAATTGAGCCGATCTGAAACCAGGAGCCAGGAGCCTCCTTGGGGTCTCCCATGCATGTGCAGGGGCCCAAGGACTTGGGCCATCTTCTACTGCTTTCCCAGGCCATAGCAGAAAGTTAGATTGGAAGTGGAGCAGCCAGGACTTGAACCGGTACCCATATGGGATGCTGGTACTGCAGGCCACGGCTTTAACCCACTCAAAAACATTTTTAAAAATAAAAATGAAAAGGCCTACAGTAAATTACCCTTCTTGGTGCACCTTGTAATACTCAGGCTGAATCTAGTGGCAGCTTAATTTTGGGATCAAGAAGCTTTCTTTGCAATTATCTTTACTTCAAAGGGGGGGATTGCTTTAAGGATAAATTTTGAATTTTGGTAGAAAACTATAACATTGGCACCAGCACTGCGGTGCTGCAGATTAGCAGCTACCTGTGAGGCAGGCATCCCATATGGGCTGTTCCAGTTCCAATCCAGCTCCCTGATAATGCGCCTCGGAAAGCAGAGAAAGACGGTCCAAGTGCTTGGGCCCCTGCATCCACGTGGGAGACCCTTCTGCTCCTGGCTCCTGACTTCAGCTGGCCCTACCCTAACCATTGTGGCATTTGGGGAATGAACCAATGGATGGAAGAGCTCTCTCTGTCTCTCCTTCTCTCTCTCTGTAACTCTGACTACTTTTAAATAAATAAATAAATAAATCCTTTTATAAAAATTAAAAAAAAACCTCTAGCACTTTCTTCTCAATTGCCATATTCTGGCCCTGTCATTGACTTTGCATTATTCTTCCCCGTACATACAAATTTCAAGTAACTGATGCATGTGCAATTGCTGTCTTGTCTCGTAAAGTATAACTGATTTCTCCTGCTGTGGAAAGACCCATTTTTTTCACCTACGTATATATTGGACTGGGTCCTGTAACCATGCTCAAATGGTCAGCACTGGCTAAATTTTCAGTTCGTCCTGTTTCCCTCAATGTCCAGCTACAACTCTGCAAGCTCACTTTGCAGTTTTTCACCCTCTCTCTGGACTTGGCCTCAGTGAGAACTGAAACCCGACCGCCCAGATCCTTACAGGGACTTTAGCTTGCCTCATAGCTGACCTTCCCCCCAGGACCTAAAGAGGCATCGCAAGCCAGAGGCCAAGGTCTTGATCTATACCTTGAAGGACTCTCCACCACAGCAGACCACGCATGCGTGAGATTTCAGCCTGGAGGAGCTGCTGTCGGGCCGCTCACCGAGTCAGGTAAAATGCCTGGGTCAGGCAATGCACTCCCATGAAAGGTAACCAAGGCTGTGGACAACACCTTGGTTTCCAGAAACAAATGAAAGATGGTGATCCACCCACCTGTTGGAATCTACTGGACTGGGTACCCTCAGGGTCCACCTGGCTTTGACTTTAATAGTGCATTTTCGTATTAATATTCCCCTTTGTCATTTTAGGCATCCCACTTAAAAAAAGATTTTTATTATTTATTTGAAAGGTTGAGTGATAGAGGGAGAGAGGAGAGAGAAAGATCTCCCAGCCACTGATTTACTCCTTACATGGCTGCAAGGGCCAGGGCTGGTCCAGGCTGAAATCAGAAGCCCAGAGCTCCATCCCAGTGGAGGACCCCACATGGGTACAGGGGCCCAAGCACTTGGGCCATCCTCTGCTGCCTTCCCAGGCACATTAGCGGGGAGCTAGGTCGAAGTAGAAGAGCCAGGATTCGAACTGGTGTCCAATGTTGGATACCAGCATTGCAGGCAGCGCTTAGCCCAGTGTGCCACAGAGCAGGCCCTGGCATCCCACTTTTAAGATGCCTGATCTGAAGGACCTTTGCAAGGATGCCCAAGAGATGGTCTAACTGGACCTCCTAGAACGTCATCACCAACAGGACTGTTTGACTTGGCCATCCCATACGTCAGGTTCTCCTCATCTCTGAATTGTTGCAGGGCAGTCCTTCCCGGCCTGTCTTGACTAAGAGGAGAGACTGACATTGGACAGGCCGGGTTGGGTGGAACTTGTTACACCAGCACTTATCGGCTTCGCTCAGCCCTGAGCCTGCCTCACCCTGACCACAAGCAGCCTTGATTGTCTCCCAGGCTCAGTTAAGCCCGAATCACCCAGCCCCAGCAGTTTTAGCACTGCCTTCCTCTTTCCACAGCCACCTTCCTCTTTCCCATGGCCTCTCACAAATCACAGTTTGGCTTGTTGACCCCTGCCCCGAGAGGCTTCTGGCTTTTGCTTTGAGCATCTCCCCATTGCATCAGCCTCCCTTAATAAACTCTCCTTACTCGTGTTCGCACTCGCACTTCTCTTTCCACAGCCAGAGGGGCTTTGTGCCTTTAATCCAGGTACCTGATTTCCTATAGATCCTTATCATTGGAGCCACTGAATGATATATCTTAGGCCAACATATCCTATGGGATTAAAGAAGAAAGTTGTACCATGTTGGCACCATTCGCTAAGAACAGCTCAGCACCAAGCATGGAAATGTGTAGCTCCAAGATCACTAGGTAGATCTCGAGTCAAAGCAAAAGGTGGGCTTCCTCCTTGCAAGATCTAAGAGTGAGCTGCCTCCAAATATCCACCAGGGTAAGCGGACTGCACCATCATCCTCTCGGCCTCTGTTTCTCTGCGACATCTGTTACAGCAGTGGATACCAAAAGGGTCGCCGCGCCATTATCTTGGTGGAAGCTCTACTCCTTCACATGATGCACAGGACACTAGATTTCTGGCAGTCTGGTGCCTGAATCCAGCTACCCAGTCAATTTATTACAAGGATCTAGAATCAAGAGAAGCTGGTAGTTTTCAAAGGAACCTGTGTGCAAGATCAATAATCACTCTGCTTGGATGCTTAGTTCATGACCCAATTGTAGCCAGGTGTTGGACTCCTATAAAGGAGTGACTAAGGATGCAAAAAATGAGCCAAAAAAAAAAGCGTCCATCAGGGCCGGTGCTGTGGTGTAGCGGGTTAAGCCACCGTCTGCACTGCCGGAATCCCATTTGGGCGTGGGTTCAAGTCCTGGCTGCTCCACTTCCGATCCAGCTCTCTGCTATGACCTGGGAAAGCACCAGAAGATGGCCCAAGTCCTCGGGCCCCTGCACCCACATGGGAGACCCAGAAGCTCCTGGCTCCTGGCAGATCAGCTCCGGCTGTTGTGGCCAACTGGGGAGTGAACCAGTGGATGAAAGACCTCTCTCTCTCCCTCCCTCCCTCTCTCTCTCCCTCCCTCCCTTCTTCCCTCCCTCCCTCTCTCTCTCTCTTCCCCTCTCCTCTCTCCCCCTCCCCCTCTACCTCTCTTCCTTTCTCTCTCTGCCTCTCCTTCTCTCTCTGTGTAACTCTCTCAAGTAAATAAATAAATCTTTAAAAAATAATTCACCTCTCCCTTCTCCTTGACCTAATCCCCTCACGTGGCTCAGATCATCTATAAAACCTAACACAGACAGAAAGGACCTAGCAGTAGCCTCTACCTGCAAGCCACTGTGCACACAGTGATCCCCTGGGGAGGGCACACAAGGGCCCGAGCATCCCTAGGACAGAGAAAGGAAAACGTGCAGAGCAGCGCACATGCTACCAAGTTCATATTCCACGCTGCTTCCCATTCACATCAGATCTAAAACTGAAAGCGCATCTCTCCAAGATACAAAGGCCACAGCACTGCCTTCCCAGGCACTGCTGTCAGAGGGGGCCGGGACGGAGGCACCGGGGACCGCGCAGATCAGGTACCTGGCAGCTGAGCGCTGGCCTCCAAAGCGGAAGGGTCTCTGAGAGTGAGGAATGTTCTCTGGGGAGCCATTGGGGTTAGCATGGGGCTGGGAGAGCTGAGGCTTGGAGTGACTGTGGCCGTAAGGGTTACGTGTCAAGATCCAAAGCCACAAAGTCAGTTCTGGCTAAGAAATACTCCAAGAGGCTGGCACTGGGGCACAGCAGGTTAAGCTACCACCTGCGGCTCCAGTTTGTGTCCCAGCTACTCCACTTCTAATCCAGCTTCCTGCTAATGGCTTGAGGAAAAAACCGAAAATGGTCCCAAGTGCTTGGTCCTTGTACCTATGTGAGAGATCCAGGGGATACTCCTGGTTTCAGCCTGGCCCCGCCCTGGCTGTTGCAGACATTTGGAGAGTGCACCAGGGTTAGAAGACTTCTCTCTGTCTCCTAAATGAGGGGGGTGGGGTAGGGTGGGGAGGGAGGGAGGCAGGGAGGGAGAGAGGGAAAGGGTCTCTGAGTAGGGAGGCGGGATCAGATCTGGAAAAAGGAAAACTCATGAAGGATGGACATGCAGTCTAACTATTTTACAACAACCTAAGATCATGCAGTTTATCCCCCAGGTCCTTGAAGCAGCCCTGCCAGAGCCCATGTCCCACACGATCCCTTGTACAACGTGGCCTCTCCCTTCTGATTATTCAAGCCTAGATTTTTCAGGCCAAAACAGGAATATGCTTATCTCCCTCCAGCTCCGTGCACACATCAACTGCTACCCTCTCTTTTGTTTTAATTTAGGTTCTCTCAAGGGAAAACACCCCTTCAATGATTAGGAGAGATGTGGGGTAGAAATAAACATCATATCACTGGCAGGTCCTGTGTGGTCCAGCAGGCCACACATATGGAGGCCAGGAAGTGCAGGCAGGAAAGATGACCTATGGGCCAACACCTTTACTCTTGTTCAGGGTGTTACCAAGCAGGCTTCCCATGGAGAATTTGTTTTAGTCTAAATTTATGTAGTTAGTTGAGAGGCAGAGAGAAAGAGAGAGAGTTCCCATCCACTGGTTCACTCCCTCAAATGCCTGCAATGTCTGGGGAGCTGAAGCCAGGAACATGGGCCAGATCTCCCACCTGGGTGGCAGGAACCCAGTTATGCGAGCCATCACTGGTGCCTCTTATGGGGAGTTTTAATAGGTGGGCTTAAGGCCAGCAGGTTCAATCTCCAGAGGTCACGCTGTGGCTGAGAGGTGATGGTGACACGTCTGCAGGCCATGTCTAGTGTGCGGATCATCAACGTCAACCAGGTAGGTTTATCTTGCTGTCCCACGGGGGCAGCACAAGGCAGATCTGCTGGACCACATTGAGGATCCTGCGGGGTTGGGGCAGGAGCTGTAGAACTGGAAACTGTATCAAGGCTGACTGAGTCCTACGTCTGATATGAGAAAGTTAAACTTTTTTTTTTTAAGATTTATTTATTCAGATGAGAGTCAGAGTTAGAGAGAGAGAGAGAGAGAGAGAGAGAGAGAGAGAGAGAGAGATATCTTCCACCTGCTGGTTCACTCCGCAAATGGCCACCATGGCCGGGGTTGGGCCAGGCCGAACCCACGAGCCAGGAGCTTCTTCTGGGTCTCTCAAGTGGGTAAAGAGGCTCAAACACTTAGGCCATCTTCCTCTGATTTTTCCAGGCCATAGCAGAGAGCTGGATCAGAAGAGGAGCAGCCGGGACTTGAACTAGCATCCATGTGGGATGGCGGCACTTAACCTGCTGTGCCACAGCATTGGCCTCAAGGGTTAAAATTATATTCAGGATGCATGTCAAGGTGACATAGAATTACAGGCATCACTGCACCCTGTCATCTAAGATTCTTGTAAGCCCCTGTGTTTGAAGCTCACTGACACAGGTGCCTGGGCCGTGGGCAAGGGAGGCTGCCACCCCTCGTGTCAGAGGTGCTCCGTGTGGCAAGGCTCAGCTGGGACAGCAGCCCACGTGATCTGAGCACACTGTGAACTGGCTTTGAAATGTCAGCCTTTGGGGAAGAAAGCTAATACTGCTGCCCATAAGAACATGGCCCCCAAGCCTAGTTCTCAGATGATTACTTTAGAAACCACGAGCTCCCATCCTTCTTGGTGAGAATGTCACAACATTACACCAAAGACTGTCCAGAAATAATTCTAGTTCTCATTTTACTTTCCACAGTCTCTTTTTCAAATTTTTAGTTAATTTTCATATATTTGAAAGGGAGAAGGGCCAGTGTTTGTGGCATAGCGGGTAAAGCCACCTGTGATGCCAGCATCCCATATGGGCGCTGGTTTGAGACCTAGCTGCTTCTCTTTGATCCAGCTCCCTGCTAATGTGCCTGGGAAGGCAATAGAAGATGGCCCAAGTGCTTGGGCCCCTGTACCTATGAGGAAGACCAGGAGGAAACTTCGATGAAGCTCCTGGCCCCTGGCTTAGCCTGGCCCACACCTGGCTGTTAAGGGCATTTGAGGAGTGAGACAGCATATGGAAAATATCTCTTTCAAATATACAAAGAAATCTTTTAAAAATAAAAAAGAAAGGGAAAGAAACAGAGATAAAGAGGTCTTCCATTGGCTGGTTCATTGCCTGCCACAGGCAGTTCTGGGTGAGGTCAAAGTCAGGAGCCTGGAACTCAGTTTGCATCGTCCACACATATGGCAGCAGCCCAAGTACTTCTGCCTTCTGCCTCCCAGGCTGCGCATTAGCAGGGAGCCAGAACAGAAGCAGAGCCAGGGCTTGGCCCCAGGCGCTCTCACGTGGGCTGCAGGCATCTCAGACAGCACCGTAAGCACCGCACCACACGCCGAGCTCTCACTTTGCACATTTTCATCCCACTCTCCTGATACGAGCTACTCAGGCTATGCTTTTCTTTTTTAAAGATTTATTTTATTTATTTGAAAGACAAAGTAAGAGAGAGAGAGAGAGAGAGAGGTTTTCCATCCACTGGTTCACTCCCCAAACGGCTGCAATGGCTGGAGCTGAGCTGAACTGAAGCCAGGAGTCAGGAGCTTCCTCCACGTCTCCCAAGTGGGTGCAGGGGCCCAAGCACTTGGGCCATTCTCTGCTGATTTCTCAGTCCATTAGCAGGGAGCTAGATTGGAAGATGAGCAGCTGGGGCTCGAACCAGTGCCCATATAGGGTGTCAGCGCTGCAGTCCAGGGCTCTAACCCACTGTGCCACAGCGCTGGTCCCTCAGGGTATGCTCTTAACACTTAGATTTATGCTTAAGCCTCTCTACTGAAGTCCAGAGCCCCACATGGCCCCATTCTGCTGACCCCCTCCCATCCAGGTTCCTCATGGGCATCTCAAATTTGTCATGCTCAGAGCCAAGCCTTGATGCATCAGTTCTAAGATAAGGGGTGCAGAGGGATGAGACTGGAGAGAGACAGAGAGAGAGAGAGAGAGAGAGAGAGAGACAGGGCAAGACCGCGGAGGCACTCCGCACTCCATGTTCAGGAGCTCGGACCTCGTGCAAGCCAGCGCTTCTCAGGGGGAGAAGTGAGTGAGAATCACCAAGGGCACACAGCCAAGGGCAGAGCTGCTGATTCGCTACGCCGCCGCCAAGTTTCCCAGAGTTCTTGGGCACACTGTGAGTAGGGAAGGGGAACTGCCGGAGTATTGGAGTCTTTTCCACTGTGTAGGATGTAAAAGCTAAGTGTCCTGCTGTTAGCGGCACCTCTAATCAAGGTCCCTCAGAATCCTCCCCCCGGGGGAGCCTAGCCATTTAAGGTGGGGGTAGCTGAGGTCCTGGAATTCCTTAGAGAAGGATATAAGAGCTTTACCATTTTGCCTGAAGATCACAAATTAGAACTTACTCTCTCTATAGAGATTACCCTAGTGCTAAACATTCTAAAGATTCTAAGAATCAGTTAGAAAGTTAGGAAATATAATAAAGCCCAAGATGATGACTGAATTAAATGAGTAGTTACTTTGGAGTACTTAACTTAGATGCTTCAAGGAGAAACCTTTCCAGAGATTCATCGAAGTTTCAGGTATAAAACACCAGTTTTTATAACACACAATGTTCAAAAGACTTCCCTTGAACACCCACGCTTACATTGCTGTTGTGTAAGGCTACACTGTTCAATATTAGTGAAGAAGTCCAAATTTTCAGATAAAATAATACTATGCCCTGCTCAACTTTTCCAAATTTGCATTCTATAAAAATGCACTTATCACCACAGAGAAAACTATAAAATTACTTCTTTTAGAATTTGGAGAAACGTGAAGTTGCTGGTTTGATTTTCATTAAGCACTTTTTGGGGTTTAATAGAATTGGATACAAGGCCACCAAATTCAGAAGAAAATTCTTAGAATAACATCCATAAAGTGTTACTGTGGTTGATCAACGAAGGCAGAATGTGGTTGGCTCAACGCCGACCACCATAGCTCTGGTTGCTCTGGAAACAAGGCTTGCTCTACAACAGGATTAAATTAGATTTTTACAAAATGTGTGTTTCAACCACATCACTCTTTCCTGACCGCCACTGTGGGTGTGCTGAGATCTTGGAACACTAACTCAGCACAGGATGTTCTTATCAATCACAGCTCCCCAACTGCTTTGTGGTGAAAGAAAACCCTTTGTCTGCAAAACAAAGATTGCCTCACATATTAGAAGAGTTTGTACAATTAGACACCAGCTTCAGAGTCTTCTCGATGCCTCTTTCTAAGCTGGGATTCTTTGTCGTCCCTGGTTTTCTGCAGGGTAGGGGATTGGGAAAGGTGAGGCTCAAGTGTTCTGCCTTTCTAGACAAGGTAAACACAGTCTCTAGCCTCGTTATTTCTACAAGAAATGCATCCGAGGTACTTGTGGGTCCTACCCACCCTGATATCACATTGAAGCAACATTTCTGATGTCCACGAATGTGCTTATTGTACACAAACAGAGGTTACTCTGAATTTAAACTGCTATTAGGGTAGCTTCAGGGTAACTGCTTTTTTTAAAAAAAGATTTATTTATTTATTTGAAAGAGTTAGAGAGAGAGAGAAGGAGAGGCAAAGAGAGCTCTTCCATCCGCTGGTTCGCTCCCCAATTGGCCGCAATGGCCGGAGCTGCGCTGATCCGAAGCCAGGAGCTTCTGGGTCTCCCACGTGGGTGCAGGGGCTCAAGAACTTGGGCCATCTTCCACTGCTTTCCCAGGGCATAATAGAGAGCTGGATCAGAAGTGGAGCAGCTGAGTCTCGAACTGGCATCCATATGGAATGGCAGCACTGCAGGCAGTGGCTTTACCCACTATGCCACAGTGCCGGTCCCACTGGTATTTCTTTCTTGTAAATGCAGAGTGAGCAGAGTTGGGATAGTCTGCACTGGAGTACAGAACCTCCAACTCTGCTATTTCTGTGTGCTCTCCTGGGACGGGTAGGGAGCCAGGCGTCGCAGGCAAAGGTCCTCCGGGGAATGGTTAGTCCTCCCTGCCACTCCCAAGGTCTGGGTCAAGCACACTGTGCCAAGGCTAGGACAAAATGCCGTGGAAAGCACACACAACAGGCTTGGAGCGCAGAGGAGAAGTTTCGTGATTTGCCAAGAGCTGAAGCAGGAAGGGATGAACAGAACAGGCACCAACCCCATCCCGGAAACCATCACGCCTAGTTCTTCAGCCTGCCTGGCTGAGCATGTAGCTGACCTCTCCACTCCTCAAAATGAAGTTGAAAATGCTGCCTTTTCACTAGGCACGGTAATTCATTAAGCAAGATGAGCACGATGAACAATGACAACATTGAGAGGAAATCAGAAGAATTAAGTTTGAGCCCTAGGTTAAGGAACCTTTGAGAAGAAATTTTTTAAGCGTGAAAGGACTTGCTATTTCTCTTGGAAAGAGTCCACTGTGATGCATATGCGGGCCTACTAAAAGGTGTGGCCAAAAGGTGCATCACACAGAGCTGCGCCTGCTAGCAGCGTTGATTTTTTCAATGCCAGCTGCATATGGGGTCTGGATGTCAGAGTCACCCATCCACGGTACAGGACCAGGAGGAGCTGTCCGCAAGGAATCCTGGCTGCTCAGGAAGCAGTGCAAATAAACCCTGGACTTCTGGATCGACGTGCAAGTTCAACAACACAGAACTAACGCATCATGGGAGTGGACGTCTCAGCCTAGAGTGGTTAAGATGCCTGTGCTCTGCTTTGTTGCATCTGGGTTTGCTTCCCAGCCCCGACCCTCCCGCTTCCTCCTAATGCAGACCCTGGGAGTGAACTCTGATGACTCAGTAATTGGGTTCCTGCCACCCACATGCCAGATCTAGACTGAGTTCCTGGCTCTTGGCTTTGGCCCCAGCCCAGCCTCTGCCTGTGGCATTTGGGGAGTGGAGTGAACCAGTAGATGGGGAAAGGAACCAGAGTGGGAATGGTAAAACGCAGGGAGAACAAAGGCCCTTCCAGTAATGTAGAATGTCTTCTTAATCTAGCTGTGAAACCAGTCCGAGCTAGAAAGCAAGAATGATAACTAAAAAGGCATAAAACATTTTGTTGGGGCCAGTGTTGTGGCTTAGCAGGTTGAGCCACAGCCTGCGATGCCAGCATCCATAAGGGTGCCGTTTGAGTCCTGGCTGTTCCACTTCTGATCCAGCTCCCTGTTAATGGCCTGAGAAAGCAGTGGAAGATGGCCTGAGTGTTTGGGTCCCTGCATCCATGTGGGAGACCTGGGGGAAGCTCCTGACTCCTGGCTTTGGCCTGGCCCAGCCCTGGCTGTTGCAGCCATTTGGGGAGTGAACCAGCGAATGGAAGTTTCTCTCTCTGTGTGTAGCTCTGATTGTTAGAGTGGAAGAACAAGACAAAGAGGACACAGCCATGAATTCAACAGCCAGAACAAGTTTGTTCAGAGACAAACCTGAGAGGGACCCACTTCCGGTGAGGACAGAGAATGCCATTCTCCTACAGACTAGGGGTTTATGTGGTCAGGGCTGCTTTGGGTTCTGGATGGGCGGGCATCAGGGGGGCTCAGCTGGTTTACCCGGGGTTTTCAGACTGGGCAGACTGACTCCTAAGATGGTGATGGGGGTGCAGGGTAACGGGATTCCCCATTATTCCCAGTACTCTGGCGCACAGTGCAGTGCTGCCATTCAAATAAGTAAATAATAATAACAATAAAGAATTCTGATGGTTACTTGGGAGGAAAGCAGGCTCTGGCCTCAAGGCCACACAAGGCCAGGTGGCCAGAGTTGTCTGTGCCCCGCCCCGTGTGTGTGGTGAAGACACGCAGCTCCCTGCCAGCAGACCCCAAGGCAGAACTTGCTCTCTGTCCTGTGAAAGTCACAACCGACTGGGAGGAGTGGGAGAGGAGAAGGCCGGGTGAGCTCCCCACACAGGAAACGCTCTTCCTCAAGGACCCAGGACAAACTTTCCGATGGGCACAAAGCCCCCAGGTGGCTTCCCTTCATCGCTTTCTGTGCTGGAGAAGCCCCTCGTGGCTGCTTTCCCAGGAGCGTTCCCTCTGCCCTTCTCAGGTAGACTCTTTTGTCTAACTGCCTCCCCGGCGTGTGCATCTGCCTCGCCCTTCATCACACAAAGAGCAAGTTTTCAGGGTTCATATCAGCTGTCACAATGCGACATCTCTCTCTCCCCTACCCCCCAAGAAAGAGAACTGAGGCATCAAGCTACGCACAGGGGTTCTGATGTCCACGCCTCACATGTGTTATGTTTGTGTGCAGTTATTTTTGAATTTGGAGATGACATCTCTTCTACACAAAGCTGTTCACGTCTCCGTGCTGACGCCGCAGGTGATGTGTCCCGCCCCCTCCCAGCCCACAGCCTGCCGACTTTGGTCTCCCACGTCTTTGAGACAGCAGAGTTCCCGGAGTTGAGTCTACGGCTAGGGATGACTAGAGAGCACGAATCTGAAAAAGATTTTCAAAACAGAACCAGCAAACAAAACAGAGCCTTGCAAAGCTTAGTTTTTCCTTCTTGTACCACTGCTGGTGCCATAAGACTGTTCATACATTTGTCAAACATAGCCCGTGAAGGTCACACGCGAGACCACACGCGGAGCCGAATGTCTGTGCCGTGGGCTCTGGGCAGCGTCTCACACATGATGATTTCTCAGCAAACAAACTCAAGGGACTCTCTTCCTCCTTCACAGGTGACTGGCCGGGGCAGCCAGTCCAGCTGGACTTGGCTTCCGATGCATTTGATGATCAGTATGAGGGCTGTGTAGAGCAAACGGAGAAGATGGCACCCCAGCTGTTAGAGGAAGAGCTGCGGGTGCATAGAGACTTCGGAGTTCAATGGGCAAAGGCGGAGACAGAGTGGAACCAGATAAAGAATAAAATAAGCCATTCCTCCCAATTAAGTGATTTCCAGGGAACGGCTCTAGTGGCCTACACTGGGGTCGTGGCGAAGGATTTTAACAGAGCCGTGAGAGAATTCTTTCCGAAGCAATGGAACTTTCAGTTTCAAGCCTTCCCTTATTACCTGACAAGAGCGCTTCAGCGTCTCGCGACAGGGGAGTGCCAGGGAGTGTAGAGAGGCTCTCACACCCGGTTCTCTTACAGCGGGTTGGGAAATGTACGCTTTGGGCAATTCACGTCACCGTCTTTGAGTCAAAGTGTAGCTACTTCTCAGTGTTTCTTGGTGAAAATGGGACCCTGTTTACCATCACATCATGCCTGGGGGTTGATATCAAAGCATCTCTGTGTATCCTCATGAAGAGGAAGTGCTGATTCCAGGGTATGAAGTGGATCAGAAAGTCTCCGTGTCTAGAGAAGCTGACAAAAAATATAATGTGTTTTTGCTGGAATCTCCCAAAAAAATGATGAGTAACTTCAATTGCTTCTACACTGAAAGGTATGCAAAGAACAGAAGCCACGACGGCAATTTCAACAGAGCAGGTGCGTCTGGGTCTGCACTGGTGGTGGGAGTGGGAGCCACGGTAAAGCAGAAGAGGGGGTGCTCTCCTACCAGGAGCCCCCAGGGCAGAGACAGGGGGCCCCAGTCTACCGCTGGTGAGTGGTAGGTTCCTGCAGGGGCAGGGCTGCTGGCCTGGAAGAGAGGTCAGTTCACGCTCAGGGTCATGGACGTTTCCAGGGCTCCTGGGAGCTCCGCTCCCGGGCCCCCTGCTGGGCACCAGGTAACATGGGTTATGGAAATCACTGATGCAACGGGGACACATATGTAGGGATTCATGTTGACATGACTGCAGCCATTTTAAACTGCCATCTTGGCCTCTATGTGACCCTGGAGGTCATTCCAAGCCCGAAGATTCTTAGCTGTTGCCAGAATGCCTCTTACAAATGCTAACACTTTTCAAGAAAGTCCAGGTACAATCTCATTCACCGCAGGCCACCTCTGTCTAAACAACCCTTTTTCTCCAGTCTCAGCTGAGACCACACTTCCATCTGTAAGCCCCACCCCCCCTCCAGGAAATTACACTCCATGAAATCTTAGATTGACCCCTTCCGCCTTTGGCAGCCAAGTCTCACGCACCAGGGTTTTTTGAAGCATATCGAAGTAGCAGGGGAGCCGGGAGATGTTCCAGGCAGAACAGCGAGGCTGCTGCAGTAATCTGGGCAAGAGATGAGAAGCTGGCCATGGTGACGGAGAAAGTTCCACCTGCGGGCGCTCTCTGGGAGCTGTTCCAGCTGGGTGCGCCGAGGGGTGTGGTCAGAAGCCAGGAGGGTGAACCTGGAGATTGCCAGTGTGGATGGTTCACAGAACGCGAGTAGATTGGAAGACATTTCTATAGACATGTCGTCTGGATAAAGAGTGGATGAACAGTACCAGGCTGAGGAGCTCAAAGAACCGGCAGGTTTTGAACAAGTGGGCCCCACGGCAGACCACGTGCATGGAGGGGACGCCCACACTGACTAAGGGGACAGGCAGGAAAACCGTGGGACACGACCTTAGTGATACATCAGTCCTGGTTGTGAATGATCATGGAGGCCATCGAACAAGGCTGCTGCCCTCCCGGCCTCAGGACGGGCAGCAAGGGCCACCACGAGCATTTTACCCAGCCTTCCCCAAGGTATCCTGACAGTCAGGCCTCCATGCCTTTACGTCGATCGTCGTGGGCAGGAGTCTCTCTCTCCTTTGCCTGTGTATCACGGCGTCCAATCCAAGACACCATCAGTTTCTGTGTAGCAAATATCTTGGAAGACCTAGCTCCTGTACTAGGCTCCAAGCCCTAAGTTTGGACTCAAACCATTTCAGGGACAACTTGACTCCGTCTTCACTGGCTCAGTGACTTCTGCCAAGCTGCCTGAGCAACAGGTACCTCGAGGGATGACGAGAACACGAGTGACAAAAGCGCCAGCAGCACTGTGCTAAGAACTAAGAGATGGCCACAAGGCTAACTGTGCCTTGTGTGTGCCTCTGTCGGCCCCTCCCCATTTGCAGGATAAGCATCGCTTGCAGTCCGACAGTTTTGTCTCTGTTCATCTGTACTCAGGGCCCGTCATATGCCCGGCTTGAGGCAGGGCTCCAATACGCATGGTGGAGGTAAGCTAAGCTTCGCTGAGAGGCCAGGGGTCCAGCCAGAAATGTGTCTGCCCTGCAGTGGGACTGAGCATCTAGCAAGCGAGACCAAATTCGCCCTCACACTCTGAAGGGCTGCAGAAACACCAGAAACCCTGCGGGTAGAAATGGACCCGCAGACAGCAGGTCCAGGAGGGCTCTGAGCTTTCATGCAAAAGCATTTTGAATTTGGATCCAATCTACTGAGCACAGGATAACCAGGGAGCCCATCCAGCAGAGGAAAGATGCTGCCAGGTGGATCTGGGCCAAATGACTGATGCTGAGGTTTGAGCGGGAAGTGACCACCACCAGTTCCAGGTGCACAACCAGGAACAGATGTCCAAGAGGTCCAGGCCCCCAGGCATCCTCCTGCGTGCAGAAGGACACCACTGGCATGGGTGCTGGGCACCCCAGATGGGGAAGACCATTCTCACCCGGGCACTGGGGCCTGGAGCACAGAGGCCTGGAAAGTGACTTTGGGAGGAGCTGAGGGACCTATCGGGCCCAAGGTCTCAGTCAACTTGAGGTGACCTTAAGTTCAAGAACCGAAACGATGTGTCCTCACAAACTGTGTGTGTGTGTGTGAGAAGGGGTGTGTCTGGGGGGGTGTGGGGATGCGCATGTATATGTGGAGGGGGTGGCTGTGTGTATGTGTGGGATGTGGGTATAGCTGTGTGTGTGTGTGCGGCTGTGGAGGGTATGGGTGTGTGTGTATGCATGTGGGGGGGTGTGGGGGTGTAGCTGTGTGTGTAAGGTTTGTGTGTGTGTGTGTGTGGGAAGGTTGTGTGTGTATGTGGGGGGAATGTGGGTATGGCTGTGTGTAGGTGTGGGTGTGGGGCGTGAGTGTAGGTGTGTGTGTGTGGCTGTGGAGGGGTATGAGTATATGTGTATGCATGTGGGGGGGGTGGGTATAGCTTTGAGCGTAAGGTTTGTGTATGTGGGGGGGAAGGTTGTGTGTGTGTGTGTATGTATGTGGGGGGAGTGTGGGTGCGGGGAGTGGCTGTGTGTACATGTGGGGTGTGGGTGTGGTTATGTGTGTCTCGCTGATATTTCAGAGTCCTCAAAAGATTTTAAAGAGAGGCTCTATCTTAGGAAGGCCACTGCCTTGAGAAACCTCGTGCTGAAAAATGTCTTTCTCTTCCCCCGACGTGCAGGGCCAAGAGAAGGCTCCGCGTGCCTTCTGCTGCTGCCTGGTGCCCTGGCCCTGCTGCAGCTTCGCCCTGCTGAGCTATGAGCTCCCAGCCTGCTGTCTGCTTCTGTGTGGACCAGAGGGAGGCCAAGGGCAAGGTCTCAACCCCAGTCCAGGAAGGGTGCGCTCACGTTTGTGGTCTGCTGCAGCCCTCGTGTCCCCACACGTATGAGGACACCAGTGCCTCTGACTGCAGAAGTGCGTGCTCCGTCTTCAAGCTTACGCCTCAAGAGAGTTCTCTGCTCTTAGATGCATCGCTATGATTAGAAAGTGCTATTTTGCATGTACTGTTAGCAATAGCAGTCCCCCCGAAATGCAATTTTTGATGAATGTCGTAATCTAAGGAAATAAATCCCTCGTTTTCACACCTTGCTTCTCCGTGGCTAGATATTTCTATGGGTTATATATTTGCTCAAGAAATTCTCCTAAGGCAGTAGATTTTGTGTTGGCGTTTTTATTGTTGATAAGCTTCATGTTGTCATTTCTCATAAATTTTCTTACACTACTGATGGATTCAGCCATAACTACAAGGGCTGTGCTAGAAAAATCCCTCTCCCACACTACCCCACCAGAAATTCAAGCCATTACTAAGCCCTGTCAAATCACTTTCATAATAGCTCCCAAATGACTCCTTACCTCCCACCCACTCTGATCATCTTGAAGGGGATGAGCACCTGCGCTCTGCTGTGCGGCCACAGCCAGAAGTGGCTCTGCAGTCGCCACAGACGGGTGTGGCTAACACCCACAGGGCTTCCTCAGCCTCCCCCAACCCCCAGGTCTGAGGCCCGCGCTGCCCTTGGCCTACCAATACTGAGACAAATGATGAAGAATTGTTAGTCATACTCAAGAGCGTGCTGGTGGAGTAAGACTTGTCCAGATGGTTGGAGAGAATCAAGAACCAGGAAGATGGGGGAGGGGAGAGGAGAGGGGAGGGGAGAGGAGAGGGGAGGGGAGGGGAGAGGGGAGGGGAGGGGAGAGGGGAGGGGAGGGGAGAGGGGAGGGGAGGGGAGGGGAGAGGGGAGGGGAGGGGAGGGGAGACGATCTTCTTCTGCCTCCCCAGGGGCATTAGCAGGGAGTCGGATTGGAAGCAGAACGGCCAGGACTTGAACTGGTGCCCCAATATGGAATGCTGCAACTCACTGCACCACAATGCCAGCCCCAGAAAGCTATTCCTTACCAAAAGCAGTAAGTTGATTTCTTCTCCCTGCCTAGTTACAGCCACTACATGGGCCCTGCTCATAGCGGCTTGGAGATGCAGGAGCAGGAGGCCCCATCACACTATGGTCTTTCCCAATTACCGAGGCAGGAAAGGGCTGTGACGGATGCATGATGAGGTCCCTGGATCTGAAGCCTCCTTCCCAGAACCATCATCGCCTTGACGCACAGGGCCGTGACCCCAGCAAGCCACACCCACCTTCAACAGGGGCTTCCAGGTGCTTGGCAGAAGAGACAGAAAAATTTGCAAAAACCTTTTTGTTAGAAGTATCTTTAAAAAATAAGGCCAAAAGTATAAATCAAGTAGAAAAACATAAATAAGTTTGACATAGCCATACCAATTGAGTGTTTACTGCGTATCAGGAACTTGCTATTCTCAGCACCCGACCTGTTTGCTCATTTAATTCTCACAATAACTCCATGATGCAAGCTCTCGTAGTTCCCAACTGCTGGATTATATAACCGACTGTCAAAGAACAAGACGGAGGGAAGAGACAGGGGAAGGAACCCTCGGCAGAACATAAGGGCAGGGCGGGGGTTTTGCTGTGTCAGGAGGGGTGATGCTGAGTCAGCAGTGGAAAGCAGCGGCCGGGGGGCAGATGGAGTTCGCCAGTCTGCACAGCATCGCCTGGAAGCAAGCCTGTTGTTGTCGGGTCAGGAAAGAGTTTCCAGTTGCTATCTGCCGTGCAGGAGGCATCGACAGTTCAGGACGGTTTATCAGCTCCAGCAGGAAAAAAAACAGTTGCGATTAAAGACAATTATCCAATTTTGATATCTCTTAAGTGAGTGCTTCCCTAGGTCAAAAATTTTCCATTTGCCCAGCAAGAAAACGAAGTCGCACTCAAACGTTTCAGCTTCTGCACAACACCGCAAACAAACTCAAAATGCAGAAGCAGCCTAGGAAAGGGTCTTAGCGAGATTTATAACATAGAAAGGCATCTACAAGCCAATTTTGTAGAAAGAAAATCTGGGAAAATATGTGAACAGACAATTTAACAATGAGAAAACATTTTTAATTGCTCATTTTTATGCAAAGTGCAATTGACATGCAACTTGAAACAAAAATGACGTTATTGCTTTAGCTATAAGAATGGTCACCAGACTTTCTCAAGCTGTTAAGTGACCTCTAATCCCAACTTTGAATCTGCACGAGGCTTAGTACCTCTTGCTCATACAATTCTCTTACATTGTTTATTTACTGTCTAAGTGAGAAGGGCTTAAAAAAAAAAGTATTGACTTATTTGAGAGGCAGAGAAAGACACGTGAGAGACTCTCATCCACTGGTTCACTCCTCCCATGCCTACAGAGGCCAGATTTCAGCGGAAGCCGGGAGCCAAGAACTCAAGCCAGGTCTTCCACACAGGAGGTAGCGACCTCAATTACTTGAGCCATCACCTGCTGCCTCAGAGGGTCCGCAGGAGTCAGGAGCCAGGAGCCCAGTGGAGCACCGAACCCCGGCACTGCGATATGGGACGAGGGCATCTTTTTTTTTTTTTTTTTTTTTTACAGGCAGAGTGGATAGTGAGAGAGAGAAGGGCATCTTAGCACTAGGCCAAACGTCCACCCAGCAAAGGTGGTGACGCATTCTTTAAGGCTGCAATGTCTGCAACACGATGTACGCAGCACGGCGGCGTGAACTCTCATTTTCACACCAGTGCAGTATTTGGCACAACTTTCATTCAATTCAAGCCCGTAGAGCACAGGAGCATGTGTGAGGACCCTGCCCACTTGTGTTCATCTTTCTTCCGTCTCCAGGCATCCCCGCACCTGCCACTTCCCCTCTCTGGTTCCCAGCCTTCCTCCACGTGGGGTCCCCAGACATGTGCCTGGTGAGTCCGCTTTCTTCCTGTCCTCACGTGATCACCCGTCAGACATTGCTGGCACGAGAGGTCGCCCGTGTCCTTGGGACACCCATCTTTGGGGAGGAGCAAACTGGGCTCTCAGGGCTCCAAGACTGCTTTCTCCTTCATTCGTTCTTTGAACTATCACTGGAATTAAGCATAAGCCAAAAACGGGGACCAGTGATCTAAGCTTCCACCTGCGACACCAGCGGCCCACATCCACATGCTGATTGGAGTCCCAGTTACTCCACTTCTGATCCAGCTCCCCACCAATGCTCCAGAGAAGGCAGCAGAAGATGCCCCGAGTACCTGGGCCCCTGCTACCCATGTGGGAGACCAGGATGGAGCTCCAGGCTTCCAGCTTTGGCCTGGCCCGGCCTCGGCTTTTGCAGCCATTAGGGGAGTAAAGCCGCAGGTGGAAAAATCAGTGTATCGCTCCGTCTGCCTTTCAAATCAACCAACCAACAAGTGACTAAATGACCAGCACAGCCTGGCCTCCGAAGACCAGGATCTGTGGGCTTCTTCCCCTCTCCTGAGCATCAGTGGTTTTGACCACGCAAGTCCTACCCAGACTCTTCAGCCCGTCTGGAAGTTTCCGTGAGAGTCATCCACCATCAGAAACATTCGGGAAGACTTCAAGACATACATCTTCTGGGGAGTGCTCCAGCTAACCAGAGAGTGAGGAAGTTTTCAGAGATTATGTTCTGGAAGCTGAAAGGGCAAGAAAGCTATGAGAGGAAATTGAGGGAGAGGACCTGCGTTGCGGCACGGCAGGTTAAGCCTCCCATCGGGATTGCTGGTTCAAGTCCCAGTTGCTCCTCTAATGCACCTGGAAAGGCAGCAGAAGATGGCCAAGTATCTGGACCCTGCCACCCTAGTGAGATCCAACCCTGGCTGGTGCAGTCACTTAGAGAGTGAATCAGAGGATGGAGGATGGATCTGTCTCTCCCTACCCCACTCTGCCTTTCAAATAAATAAATCTCTGTTCTGTGAAATGGGGTTGGGCTGCTCTTGAGCAAAGATGGCTGTGGGAGTTTGGTGCACCTCATGAGAGACCCTTGCTGGCTGCTGCGGATTCACTGACCCTGGACTGCAAAGACGGGGGGATGTCCGAGGTGCCTGGGTGCTCACTGCTGCCGCCGCCGCCACTGCAGATCACCAGGCACATGTGCTTCTTAACTAAAGCTGCAAGTTCTACCCAGGAGCAAGGTGGCGCTATATTCAGAAGGGCTTAGGACGGCCTGTGGTTCTGATGACAAGTACTAGTTCAAGGGCGTCCAACAGTAAGTATCCAGGGGAGCCTCAGAACAGACGGGGATCTCCCTCACCCCGACCTTCTCAGCCTCATCACCGATTTGGCCCAGGATCTACCAAATCCAATCTAATTTTGCCCTTGGTCCCTGTGGAAGGAGCCCAAGTCTTCCAGGTCATCTCACACCCTGGGACCCAGTCCACGTAAGACTCCACACATCCCTTTCTTTAGCCTCAAATCCCACACTTCCCACATCCTGGAATATTTCCCCTGTGCCCCCTGGGACTCACGGTCAAGTGTTAGTAGACTGTCCCCTAACCTCAGCCTCCCTATCGTTCCGCCACCATCTTGCTCTCTGGAACATGCCCCTGCCCAGGGCCCTGCACCTTCATCCTCCCACTTGCTCAGATGGAAGAACCCAAAGTTACCCTTCCTTTCTCTCCCTCTTCCACCCTTGATCCGTGAGCAAAATCTGCTGTTCCCATCCTCAAATTACAGTCCAACCACTCCTCACTGCACTGCCGCCATCTTGGTCCAGGCTGCCGCGCTCTCCCACGCGGGTTATGACGGGAATGGCTCTTGTGGAGCAGTGCACTGTCTCCCCCGACCGCTCACCTCGCGTTTGGAGAGGTTGGAGAGTTAAAAATGACACTTCCCAAACCCCACTGCAATTAGGGTCCACGGATTCATTCCTGATAATTACACACACGAAAAATAAAACTCAGGGAGGGGGGTGGCATTGTGGCACAGCAGGTTAACCAATGCCTGTGATACTGGTATCCAATATGGGCACCAGTTCGAGTCCCAGCTGCTCCAATTCAGATCCAGCTCCCTGCTAATGTACCTGAGAGAGCAACAGGGGGCCGGTGCCGTGGCTCACTTGGTTGATCCTCTGCCTATGGGGCAGGCATCCCATATGGGCGCCAGGTTCTAGTCCCGGTTGCCCCTCTTCCAGTCCAGCTCTCTGCTGCGGCCCGGGAGGGCAGTGGAGGATGGCCCAAGTTCTTCGGCCCTGCACCCACACAGGAGACCAGGAGGAAGCACCTGAGTCCTGCCTTTGGATCGGTGTAGCTCCAGCTGTAGAGGCCATTTGGAGGGTGAACCAACAGAAGGAAGACCTTTCTCTCTGTCTCTCTGACTGTCTAACTCTATCTGTCAAAAAAGAAGAAGAAGAAGAACCATTAAAAAAAAGAAAGAAAGAAAGCAATAGAAGATGGCTCAAGTCCTTGGGCCCATGTACCCACATGGGAGACCAGGATGGAGTTCCAGGCTCCTGGCTTTGGCCTAACCCAGCCCTGGCCATTGCAACCATTTGGGGAGAGAAGCAGTAGATGGAAGAGCTCTTTTGCTCTGTTACCCTGCCTTTCAAACAAATAAATTAAATATTAAGAGTACAAGATCCAGAAAGGAGTTAGGGGCCATCATTTTGCTGCTGTGGTCTGGGCAAGAAAAAGTAGACAAATCCGACCATTTGGTAATCAAATTCTGAGTTCTCTATTCCTTCCAGGGTCTAGGGTAAACTATGGTGTGGTAATAATTGCAAGAACATAACCAATATTTGCAGTGGTGTGTCCTTGAACTCCAATGTCTGATTTCTACTCCTCCAGCTCCTGCCTATGTTGAATCCCTTCCTGTTTGAAGTACCTGGACTGATTTCTGTTCCCAACCTTCTAACTGCTCTCCCTGTTTCTTTTTTTCTTTCTTTCTTTCTTTTTTTTTTTTTTTTTTTGACAGGCAGAGTGGACAGTGAGAGAGAGAGACAGAGACAGGGAGAAAGGTCTTTCTTTGCTGTTGGTTCACCCTCCAATGGCTGCCGCGGCTGGTGCATCATGCTGATCCGAAGCCAGGAGCCAGGTGCTTCTCCTGGTTTGCCATGCGGGTGCAGAGCCCAAGGACTTGGGCCATCCTCCCCACTGCACTCCCTGGCCACAGCAGAGAGCTGGCCTGGAAGAGGGGCAACCGGGACAGAATCCGTCGCCCCGACCAGGACTAGAACCCGGTGTGCCGGTGCCGCAGGCAGAGGATTAGCCTATTGAGCCGTGGCGCCGGCCACCTCCCTGTTTCTACTCTTTCCCACAAGAAGACAAAACTTAAGACAAACTTAAGACAAAATATATAATTTCTCTGCTCAAATCCTTAAACACCCAAAAGTCAAAGTCCTTATGAAAGAAGTCAGTTAGAACGGGAGTGGTAGGAAGGCAGGAAGGACAAAGGGCCCCCCAGGTAACGTGGAAAATTTTCTTAACGTAGCTGGGAAACCAGCCTGGGTTAGGAAGGAAGTGTGATCATGAAGAAGACAATGAGTTTCAGCGATCAGTCTGGAGAGAAGCAGGCTCTGGATTCAAGGCCACGGCCAAGGCCGGGTGGCTGGGGTTGTCTGTGACCAGTCTCGGGACATGGTGAAGATGAACAGCTCCCCCCACAGCCCCAAAACACAACTGCTTCTTTGTTCTGTGAGAAACACTGGATGTGCCCCATTTGTAAACCCCCAGCACAAGAAAGCGGTAGAACTTTCCCCCTCCTGGCTCTCTCCACGGGAGCTTCATATCTTCCCTTTCTAACCAGCTTGTTTGCTAGCATCATGTTCTCATGTGTTCCTGTCCCATACTTCGTCACATGTGGAGCGAGATCCTGGGGTTCACCTCAGCTGTTACACCTACAACAACCTAGAAAGGCCACATCTAATTTGGCCCCTGCCATTGCCTGAATGCATCCCCTCAAAGTCCCAAATCCTTATGTTAACGGTATTAGGAGGGGGAGCCTTTGAGAGATAATAAGATTCGATGAGGTTCCCATAATGACATCTGTGGCCTTATATGAAAAGGAAGAGAGAAGCTGGCACTGGGACACAGATGATCAAGCCATTGCTTGGGACACCGCATCCCATGTCAGAGAGCCTGTGTTCAAGTCGCCCCTCCACTTCTGATCCAGCCTCCTGCTAATGTATACCCCGCTGAGAACAAACCCCTTTGAGGTAAAGGCAGGGCGGACCTCCCTTAGCCCAACGTGTCCCCGCCTGCCCTTTACAAAAAGGAATTCACTAAATTGCGGGAGAGGCACAATGACCTACAAGATTCTGATCACGGGACTCAAGGAGTCATTTGCTTCTCTAATAGACAAGAACCTTGGTGGCCGGTATCACCCTGGGGTGGTTTGCAGAGGGAAATTCCAGGTCTGGGCGGGATGTCACTGCTGCCTGCACGTAACCCTCAGAGCAGCTGAAGCCCGCAAAGCGCAGAGCGCTCAGCACCACAGAGCACCAGGCCAAGGGCACGACCTCGCCGACCAACCAGGAACCTGGGCACGAGCTGATCACACACCTCACAGCCCCAACTGCAATCCGTAAAAGCCTTAACCTCTCGGGAAACCTAGGAATGAAGCAAAGCTGCCCAGGTCCTCGCTCTGCGCGTTTCAATAAATACCTACCTTCTTCTACCATCTCACTGTCAGAGACGGGATTTTCCGTGCACTGGCTGAGAGAATCTGTTCGAGTGGTCTATAGCAACACCTCCAGCCAGTTTGGGATGTTGTTTGGCAACTCTGCAAGGCAGCAGGCGATGGCTCAAATACTTTGGTCCCTGCCACTCACAGGGGACACTTGGATTGAGGTCTCGGCTCCTGGCTTCCAGCTGGCCCGGCCCCAGCTGATGCAGGCATTAGGAGAGTGAGCCAGCAGATGGAAGACCTCTAGTGCTCTTTCTCTGTCACTCTCCCGCTCAAACAAAGAGTTTTTTAAAAAGGAAAGGAAGAGGCCTGCATTAGCACGCTTGCTCTGTCTCACCATGAGATGCTTTCTGGAACGTTCCAGATGGCACGGAGACCCTGAGCAGGAACCAGGGCCTTGCTGTTGAACTTCTCAACCTCCCAAAGAAACTTGGAATTTTTTATAACTGACCTGGTCTCGGGGATTTTGGTACTGCAACAGCAAATGTCTCACACAGCACCCCATAAACGCTCTGATCTCGTCTTCTACTGCTCACTTGGCTCCAGCCACACTGATGTCCTTGTCACTCTCACAGGCACAGGCACACGTCTGCCTTGGGGCCTTGGTGTGCAGTTTGCTGCCTGCTTAGCACTTCCTCCTGATCTTTCCTCTAAAGCCCCCTTCTCAGGCGACGTTCTGGGTCTCTCCCCCTGCACACACAAGCTCTCCCCCTTCCCTGCGTCATGGCCCTCCTTAGCCCTCGTCACGGCCTAAAGCATTACACGGCATCACAGGTGGCAACACACCATGTGGGCTGTGGGGCAGCACGAGACATTAACACGCGACACACATAGCCCTACCTCGCATTGCACCGGCTCCTGCCACATCCCCAGCTCTCCCTGTGCCTCTCTAAGTTTCCTTGCTGCCCCGGGGCTCTCCGCCTGCAAGCATGCGCCCACTTGGTTTATTCTGTACTCTCTGTATATTTGCCTGTGCCTCCTGCCTCGTGAATCCAGGCTCCACAGGGGCAGGGATCTCTGTATGATCCTTCACTGGAGGGGTCCCAAGCACTTAGAACAGGCGCAGTGGGAGCAGGGGCACTCTACTCAATCAGTTCTATGTCCCTATTCTATGAATGAGAAAACAAAGGATGCTTTTGAAAGGTACCAGCCAGAGGACTACTCTGCAGGTAGCCAGGGCAAGGACGGACGGAGGGAAGGGGGTTTATTATTTTTTATCTTTTCATTTGGTTGTTGTTTATGGCCCTTGCCTGTGTTTCTGCTCAACTATGGTCTTTCTGCTTTCTGTTTGTTGAACTCTTTCTTTGGTGGAGCACTGAGCCTTTGACTATATGTACATTGAAAATGCCATCTCATCATTCATTTTTAAAAAATGAATATAGTCAAAAGTATTAGACTGTAGCATGCTTACAGAAAAGTGCATGAATCACAGATGTCCAGCTTCATAGATGGCCACAAAAGGATTAGAGCTGTGTAAGCAGCACCCTGGAAAAGAACCAGAACATTTGGTGATCCGGGAACCCCCCCACAGCCCCCAAGACATTACTTCCCCAAGAGCAACCATTATTCTAACTTTTAACACCAGAGATTAATTTCATCTGTTTTAGAACATCATGTAAATGAAATCAAATGGACTGTATTCTCTTCATCTTCATTTACTCAAAATTACATTTGGGAGACTCATTTATGCTGCTGCATGTAGCAATATTTTGTTCATTTTCATGGCTCTATGATTATATTTCATTACATAAATTAATGACAATTTCTTTGCCCATTCTGCTGTCTACTGTCTGGCAATTTTGTTCCTTCCAAAGTTTGGCTCGGAGGAATAAAGTTATGAGCATGCAATGAACAACAACATTGTTGTACATACACATTGCTATACACATCACTCATTTCTGTCAGGTGTATGCCCAGGAGTGGGATTGCTGGGAACATGTTTCACACACATACACACACACACACACACACACATACACACACAACATTGAACTTTATTTTCTTATTTATTTTTTAAAAGAAGCATTTATTTACTTGAAAGAGTTACAGAGAGAGAGGGAGAGACAGAGAGCAGTCTTCCATCATCTGTGTCACTTTCCAGATGGCTCCTGGCTTTGGCCTGGGGAGCTTCCTCTAGGTCTCCTGTGTGAGTAGCAGGAACCCATTCACCCAGGCCATCTTCTGCTGCCTTCCTAGGCCTTTAGCAGGAAGCCGGATTGGAAGTGGAGCAGCTGGTCCATGAACTGGCTCCTAAATGGGATGCCAGCCTCACAGGAGGCAGCTTTATCCAATATGCCAGAGTGCCGGCCCCAACACTGAACTTTAGTAGGTCCTATCAAACAATTTCCCAAAGTCGTTCTATTTGTCCACATTCCCAGCAGAAGGGTACAAGTTTCCTGTGGCTCCATTTTGCCAATCCTTGCTATTGCTGATCTTTTTAATTTGGTCATTCTAGTGGGTATTTCATGGTGGTTTTGATGTGAGCAAGACAGGGATTCAGGAAGGGATAAGGAGCTAAGGACTGCCCAAATCCAAGCATCTTCTGTGCTGATTCAACAGGGCTGAAGACTAGCCACACCCACCTCTCATCACGCAGCCACGCCTCACTTCCATCATGCTCCAGATGATACCTCCTGGAGCCCACCACGTGCTCTGCAGCCCACCCCAAACCCTGCCTCCTCTTGATCTTCAGTCAGGCCCCTATAGAGGGATGACCCAGCCTATGTGGGGCAATCCTCTCACTTGGGGTTGCCTGCCCTCACGTCTGAGCGTGTGCTATCTTTTCACCTTTCAGTAAATCCTGCTCTTCCGTTCACCTCTGCCTATTTCCTGGTGGTATCCTTATACGCAGGAAGACAAGAACATGGACCCAGTCTGGCTAGGAGTCTCTGAGGCCAGCCAGGGCTTTCGATCCTCATGGCAGCTTCCATGTGCATTTCCCTGATGTCCACGGGTAACTTTTTCACGTGCTCCTTGTCGTTTGAACACTCTCGTCTGTGAAGTGCCACTCACGTCTCCTGCTCTGGTTCTGTAAAAGAAAAACTCCAGGCCACTGTTTTGGACTCAGCTTCTGCCTTAGATCTCAGTGGACCAGACTGAAAATTAAAGCAGCCAGGCACGCTGACTTCCACATGGCTTCCACCCTCTGACCTGCTGAGAAATCTCGAGAGGGAGACCAGAGCCAGACGTCCTGACCAGGCCGCTTTCAACTGGCACCAGAATGCAGTTCCCTCGGCCTTAATCCTCCCTATAAAAAGGAGGTTGATGCCAGCCAATCAGCTGCCTCTCTGCTCCGTCTACCCCTTGTCCCCACCTTATAGGGAAAGTGGCTCTGACATGGCCGGTCCACTTTCAGCCCTCCTCTATCCACAAAAGCTGACTTCTGCCACTCAGCTCATTGAAATACTTATTCTATTTGATTGAATAAAGTATGGATCAATCTGGAATTGCAAATAAAGCTGAGATCATTAAATTGTTGTAATTTTGTCTTTTGATACATCTCTGTAATTCTCTTATTGACATGCAGGAATTCTTTACATTTTCTTTAATTTAACTATACATTAGCCTATGCATGAGTGTTGCAAGCATCATTCCCCATTTTGTGACTTATTTTCCCATTATCCTAATGATAGCTTTTAAATAGAAATATAAAATTATTAAGTCCAATGTAATTATATCAGTCTTTCAGTGTTGGGTTCATTATGTCGTATTTAAGAAAATCTCGGGGCTGGCACTGTGGCACAGTAGACGAAGCCTCCTTGTGTCCTGGCTGCTCCTCTTCCAATCAGCTCTCTGCTATGGCCTGGGAAAGCAGCAGAAGATGGCTCATGTGCTTGGGCCCTGCACCCACGTGGGAGACCAGAAGCTCCTGGCTTCGGATCAGCTCAGCTCCGACCATTGCAGCCATGTGGGGAATGAACCAGCAAATGGAAGATCCTTCTCTGTATTTCTGCCCCTTGAATAAATAAAATTCAAAGAAAGAAAAGAAAGGAAGGAAGGAACGTAGGTTGGTTAGGAAGGAAGGAAGAATTCCTTCTCTACCCCACATCAAGAATTTATCCAGTGTATTCTCTGAAAGCCTTGCTGTTTAGTGACGTTTGAGTAGTTGGGTTGATCACCAACCCCATGTGGAACTGATTCTTGGTCTCAGATCAGGGTCTGAGACCAAGCCGCTGCTGTGTAACACAGCACGGCGATTCCTGGAAGCTGCCACCCTCTAACCTCAGGTGATGGGCAAGAAGCTGATTCTGTGTTTAAGAGAAAGGAAGGCAAGGTGACAAGAAGCTGTTCAATGAGTGGGCTTTGTTTTCTCACAGCGGGAACATGGAATCCAACAGAGAGCCTGGTGGGAGGCTTCATTCTGTGACTGTGCCATGGGCACAAGCAGCTGTCCGACCTCACTCTGGGTGCTTCTGGAAGAGTTTACTGTTTCATTCCATAGGCTGAGTGAAGCAGGTCTGCTCTCACTAACAAGGGTGGCGTCAAAGGGAACCCCTCTCTCCCCTCGAGCTGGGACGTGCCTCTTCTCCTGCTCTTGGACACCGGAGCTCCTGATCCCCAGTCCTCCATGCCCAGGGACTTCCAGCAGCGCCCCCCTTGTCCTCAGACTTCCAGAGCCAGCCTGAGCTGCACATGCAGCCTTCCGGGGCTGCAGATTACACGACGGCGGATCACAGGGCTTCCTGGCTTCCTTAATGCTAGAAGCCAGTTCCCATGAGAAACCTTCTCACATATACACGTGTGGATATAGACAAATATCTATATATGGAGAATCCTAACTAAGCTGTTGGCTACTGAAATACTTGGCAAGGCTTGATAAGGCCCCTTCCAATGATGCTCCTTTGACAATATGTGATGTCAGTCAACAGCTTGCATCATGACCCTTTCTAGGGCGGTCAGCCGGTAGGCAGCACCTAGAATGCAATGCCCGGATGCACAGCCTTGGTGCTGCAGATACTCTGCCTGGGAGTGGCCATGCAGGGCTAGAAATAGCACAGGCCCCTGCAGAAGGGTCCTACGGAAAGGGTCCTGGTCTTCATTACGGAGTGGATGCAACACTCGTAAGAGCTGCAGGATGGATATCTGGCCACGCTAGTCCAATTTCTACATAAACCCTGACCAGGTTAGCTTTGACAGAATTCTACTGTGAAGTTTCATTAGCTTCTCTGATTCCAAATACAGCCATAAAGGCACTCAGGTGTGAATAGACAAGATTAAAAATAAGCTTCTAGAAAACTTTTTAAACTCTTTGCCAACAGACATCATAGCAACACTTGTAGTTACGTGTGCTTAAGAATGTATTCATGTGTGGGGCCAGTGCTGTGGTGCAGCAGGTTAAAGCCCTGGCCTGAAGTGCTGGCATCCCATATGGGTGCCGGTTCGAGTCCCAGCTGCTCTTCTTCCAGTCCAGCTCTCTGCTATGGCCTGGGAAAGCAGCAGAAGATGGCCCAAGTGCTTGGGCCCCTGCACCTGTGTGGGAGACTGAGAAAAAGCTCCTGGCTTCTGGCTTCGGATTAACACAGTTCCAGCTGTTGCAGCCAATTGGTGAGTGAACCAGCCGGTGGAAGACCTCTCTCTATCTCTACCACTCTCTGTAACTCTTTCAAATAAATCTTTTTTTAAAAAAAAGTATTCATGTGGCCAATATTTCACCTATAGAAAAGCAACTGGGGGCCGGCGCCGCGGCCCACTAGGCTAATCCTCCGCCTTGCGGCACTGGCACACCGGGTTCTAGTCCCGGTCGGGGCGCCGGATTCTGTCCCAGTTGCCCCTCTTCCAGGCCAGCTCTCTGTGTGGCCAGGGAGTGCAGTGGAGGATGGCCCAAGTGCTTGGGCCCTGCACCCCATGGGAGACCAGGATAAGTACCTGGCTCCTGCCATCGGATCAGCGCGGTGCGCCGTCCGCAGCGCGCTGGCCGCGGCGGCCATTGGAGGGTGAACCAACGGCAAAAGGAAGACCTTTCTCTCTGTCTCTCTCTCTCACTGTCCACTCTTCCTGTCAAAAAATAAAAAATAAAAAAGCAACTGGGATACTGGGTCTAGAACAACCACTCTGCAGGGAGGGGTGCTGAATTCCTCTCCGCGTTTGGATGGTTTCCCCACACCGTAGTCCTGAAGAGCGTTTAGTCTTACAGCACTCTTGACATGTTCTGAAAACTCTAGTACACTCCAAACAGGGGACTCTGTCCTGAAGTCTCCTGGAGTTTGCAGGTGCTGAGCTATGGGTTGCATGTGCAACAGATGTAACCCTCGGTGCTGCCAGCCAACCTTTGGGGAAAAGCTCTGAAGACAGCCTGGGTGAAGATGCACCCTGTCTCCGAACGCTCTGAGCACACAGCTGCCGAAACTTGGAATAGCGTAACATCTGGAAGAAATGCTGGAAGATGTCAGCAAGTGATAAATCATACTAAAAGTACCTGAGAGTAGGAAACCGAGGCAGTCTGTTCAGTTATCAGTCCAAGTTCCAATATTTTATGCTAGCCATAGACAGCACCAAAAGCACCACAAAGAAATTACTGTTCTGTCAGGGGCATCTTAGTCCTTTGGGCAGCTGTAAGAAAGCACCATGCACTGGGATGCTTGTAAACAACCGGAACTCATTTCTCAGTTCTGGATGCTGGCAAGTCCAAGATTACAAAGCCACCAGATGTGGTGTCTGCTGAGAGTTCATATTCTGGCTCATGCACGGCCATCATTGCCCAGAGAAGCAGGCGAGCTCTCCAGGGCTACACTGATCCCACTCATGAGGGGTCCACCTGTCAGGTAGGCAGTTAGGAATTAGCCTATGGATGTGACCGGGGCCTAAGGAAAACAGAGCACCAGTGGGAGCTGGGAAGCAGCCCAGCATTTTACACTACAAACTCCTATCCATACCCAGATCACTCCACAGGTGGTCTCAGCCTTCCCCCTCCACTCTCTGCAAGGAAAGCCCCCAGGAGAATCCTCTCTGCTCAGCACCAAATTGGTTACCTAGCCTGATAACACTGGGCAATAAAACCTTCCCAGCACCCTAGGGGAACTGCCTCTGTCCAGTGTCAGGTGGACTACTCAGTCTGATAGCACAAAGTAGTGAAACCTTGGGGGCAATGTTACCTAATTCACACTCAGCAAACCCTTTGTCCTGGAGAAGATAGAGGAGGTGAAGGAGAAACAGCGGGAAGAACTGGAACCCATTCCCTGAAATCCCCAGTCTGACTAGAGACTGTGTACTCAGCTTTTTCCTGAGCTGCCCAACTGGCCTGCCAGGTGTGTTCTCTCCATTAAACCGTGTAACCTTGCTTACCCCAGTCTGAGTGGGCTCTCTCTCTCTCTCTCTCTCTCTCTCTCTTTCTCTCTTTCTCTGATTCTGTTTGGAGAGGTGCCAATCCATCCTGATGGATGCCCTGCCCCATTAAACCTTGCTTCCTTGCTTACCACTCCTCTCTGTCTCATGCCTGAATTCTTTCTTGTGCAGAGACAAGAATGTATCCCACTCATCTCCACTAGTATTTTTGGTGTGCCAGCCAGGAGAGAAGAGGACCAGTGGTGAGTTCTGAGCAACCCCGCCCTGAGGCATGCTCCACGCCTACCCTACTTCTCCCTTTTTTTCTTGCCTTGTCTATTTTGCTCAGTGACAGCCAGAAGTCTCCCTGCTGTACCCATGCAGGTCCAGGTCGAGCAGTTAAATTCCACTAGGATACTCTCTGCTATAAAACACCCATGAAGGGATGAGCTAGCGTGGATGGAGGCAAAGAGCACTGGGTGCCTGTGCCAGCTGCAAGACAAATCCACATTCCAGGCTCACAGTAAAACAACACCCCTCTAATCCCTGTGGCCAGTCCTGTTAGAAACATTGCGTGAAGACTGAGATGTGACCACTCCTTCCTTTAAATCAGCCACCTTGGCCTTGCCCTGTTCCTTCAGCTGAAGCCTCTTTCTGCACCCACACAGGCACTGTCAGGAATTCTAGCAAGAGATGGGAGCTCTCTCTGTGTCCTCTCTCTCTGTTCCCTTCCTGTTCACTACCCTCCCTCACTAACGTCAGGAAGGGAAGAGGGAATCCTCTGGCTACAGCTAGCCACACAGGTGTTCCCACCTGAGCAAGAGCGAGGCCTTAATCTATTAGCCCTTTCTAATTCAATACTTTTTCTCCCTTCTCTGTAGACTATGGTGACTCTCTCCTTCAGCTCTTGACTATAGGAGTGTGTGATTCTCTGCCTCTCTCTTCCTCAATGTATTTTTTCAGTATGATTTCTGCCGATAAGGTTTTTTCTGTGCTGTTGTAACTGACTTAGGAAATGAGAGTGTTATGCATCTTGGGAAAGGTATTTTTCTGTTGCCATTACTAAGTCTTGACTGTTTGGGAGAACTGAATCTTAATAGAAGTTAACATCATGCCTATTTTTAATGTTTGAGTGATTAACTTAACTCTGATTAGATCTGGCCCACAGCTTTGATTAAAATGCTCAGGTTAAATGTATTATTTTGACCAGGAGGGCCAGTGCCATGGTGCACTAGGTTAATCCTCTGCCTGCTGCACCAGCATCCCATATGGGTGCCGGTTCTAGTCCTGGTTGCTCCTCTTCCAGTCTAGCTCTCTGTTGTGGCCTGGAAAAGCAGTAGAAGATGACCCAGGTGCTTGGGCCCCTGCACCCGCATGGGAGACCAGGAAGAGGCACCTGGCTCCTGGCTTCGGATCGGCGCAGTTCTGTCCATCGCAGCCATCTGGGGAATGAACCATTGGAGGGAAGACCTTTCTCTCTGTCTCTTTGTCTCTTTGTCTCTCTGTCTGTAATTCTATCTGTCAAAGTAAAAAAAAAAAAAAGTATTATTCTGACCAAATGGTTTGAATCTCTGATAATTCTTTAAGGTTCTAGACCAAACCTTCTGACTTTGGGGCTTCCAGTTGGATCACTGGAACTCATAAAGGATGAGGCTGTCAACTTGGTGAGATAATGGTTGTTTGAGTTAATTTAGATTATGTTGGGGCCAGTGCTGTGGTGCAGTGGGTTAACGCCCTGGCCTGAAGCGCCAGCATCCCATATGGGTGCCGGTTCTAGTCCTGGCTGCTCCTCTTCTGATCCAGCTCTCTGCTATGGCCTGGGAAAGCAGTGGAAGATGGCCCAAGTCCTTGGGCCCCTGCACCCACATGGGAGACCTGGAAGAAGTTCCTGGCTTCTGGCTTCGGATCAGCGCAGCTCCAGCCATTGTGGCCAGTTGGTGAGTGAATCAGCGGATGGAAGACCTCTCTCTCTCTCTCTCTCTGCCTCTCCTCTCTCTGTGTAACTCTGACTTTCAAATAAATAAATAAATATTAAAAAAGATATAATTTAGATTATGTAAAATTATTCTGAATCTGATGGAATCTGAGAGAAAGTTAAGCTTACAAAATGATGTCAAGTCTGTATTGTACTCATGTCACTATTTTCCAACTATAGGTGTTTTATAAAAAGTGGAAATAAATTCTGTATATGCAAGTTTTTATGTTGTTATACCAAAGTGAGCCAATACAGATTGGTTCAGAACAATTGCGTTACTCCAAATGCTTGTCAGCTCACATGGCTTACATAGATCTTTGATGATATGTTTTAAACATTTTTAAGAGATAAAGATGTTTTCAAAGTTGTTAACATACATTAGTGTCTGTGTGTGCTGGTCAGGGGGTGTTATACTTGCCCTTATCAGTTATTTTAAAACATGGAAATGCAATTTTGACCTTAAAATAATTCAGATAATGATGTGGTATTTAATAGATATGCCATATGATCCAGCAATCCCACTCCTGGGAATTTACCCAACGGAAATGAAATCAGCATATGAAAGAGTTATCGGTACCCCCATGTTCATTGCAGCTCAATTCATATTTTTTTAAAAGATTTTTATTTATTTATTCGACAGGTAGAGTTACAGACAGTGAGAGGGAGAGACAGAGAGAAAGTTCTTCTCTCCGTTGGCTCATTCCCCAGATGACCACAACGGCTGGAGCTGTGCCGATCCAAAGCCAGGAGCCAGGTGCTTCTTCCAGGTCTCCCATGTGGGTGCAGGGGCCCAAGGACTTGGGCCATCCTTCACTGCTTTCCCAAGCCATAGCAGAGAGCTGGATCAGAAGAAGGGCAGCTGGGACTAGAACTGGTGCCCATATGGGATGCCGGTGCAGCAGGCAGAGGATTAACCAACCTACTGCACCAGAAAGCAGGCCTCTCAGCTCAATTCATATTAACTAAGATATGGAATCAACCCACATGTCCATCAACTGATGACAGGATAAAGAAATTATGGTATATACACACCATGGAATACTACTCAGCCATAAAAAAGAACAAAATCCTGTCTCTTGCAACAAAATGGATGCCATTAGAACCATTATACTTAGTGAAATAAGCCAGTTCCAAACAAATACCATGTGTTTTCTCTGATCTGTGGTAACTAATAGAGTACCAAAAATGTACTGTATAGGAGTGAAATTGACATTTTGAGCTTCAGTGATTGTTTACAGCCCTTGTCTATAGTGTTGAGGAACAGGGTTTATTATTATTATTATTATTTCAAACTATTTGTTGAACTCTTAATGTAGGGTTAATTCTATCATTATAATGCAAGTTATGTAAGCAAGTCATAAAAAGTTTGAGAGGAATAAATCTTGAATCTTGAAATAAATCTTGAAATGTATATGTGATAAAACTGATTATAATCTTTAAAATATTGTTTACAGTGTTTTCTAAAATTGAGCATTAATATCAAAGTTATACTGACTGAAGATTAAAGTCTGATCTTCTGTTAAAGCAACAAGGTTGTTGAAACATGTATATGTTTAATATACATGTTTAATGTGTTAGTAAATATCTGGAAATAGTCTTAATCTTCAATTTTAAAATCTGTTTTTACAAAAACCTACAACATTACAAAATCTCCTTTTAATCATTTCTGTTTAATTGGTTACTCTCTGCCTATTTTCTGGCTAGGTCCAATAAGCTCTTTCCTGATTCTTTTAAATTGTTCCAAATTGTGGGATGATTTCATATGCTAACTCTTATACTTATGGTTTTTATTTCTGATTTTTGTGACAACCAAAAAGATACAGATTTTGCATTCTGTTGAAGTAATCTTTTCTGTTTTCTACTATTTCTGTTAAGTTTAGATTGTTAGAAAGCATTGAGTGTTAAAAGTTAAAATTATTTTTATATATGTACATATTTTAAAACATGTGGTCACTTCATATGATTAAATCTGATCTACAACAGGTAAAAATCACCCTGACCAAATGGACGGATATTATTTCACAGTGTGAAGGAATTCTCTTCTGACCAGATACTTAAAGCTCTCTCAGCATCTTTAACAGGCTTTCTGAAAATCAGGGTTCTAAACTCTTTTGGCTTTGATATTTCCACTTGGGCCCCTGGAAATGTCAAAGGATATATCTCTCTTCTAGTAGAGATAATAAGTAATTAGGCTATTTGCATTATATTAAAAGTGTTGCCAAGATGTGAAATGATGCTGAACGTCAATTATAGGCATGGTTTTGTGTTTTGTCTTTTTCAGCTGCAGCAGTCTCTGGCTTGCAAGCCAGATTCTTTCAGGGGGCTGACAAGGCTCAGCCAAGCTCACACGGCATAGCCGGGCAGTGCCAGTTCAAAATGTGGGTCAAAGGGAAATCCAGCTAAAAGGGGCGGAGGGTTCCAAAAGAGACTTATATGGCAGATACTAGATAGCTGGCTTCCAGAGCCCAAGAAAGCTCCAGTATTCACAGGCTACACAGAAGTTTCCAGAAGCCCAGAAAACATACTAGATGAATCCAGAAACTCGCTTTTAAGTTATGAGGTAAGCTCTAGAAGAAACTTACAGGTTACATGGTAATACCAGTTAAACCCAGCGACCCAGGCCCATTAGCCCTGGCTACATGGTGAAAATCTGCAGCCCTAATGTTGGCAGAGACGTCTGCCACAACTTCCCCTTAAGTTGGGCTCTGCGGTAAGCACCAGTGAAGTCTGAAAGCCCAAGAAGTGTGGCTACACCGTTAAATCTGGAAACCCAGATCAGCCTAAGCAATCAAGGAGGCTCGCCTCGTGCCTCCTTCCTCCTCTTTCCTCCTCCAGATGGGAAGCTGACTCTATCCCGCAGGGCGCTCCACTAGGTGTGTACTCTGATACTAAAGGCTGCCTCTACAGCCTACTTTAGCAGAGATCGGGGAAAGGAGCCAGCTAGGCAGCAGGAGCAATGTACGGACAGGTGGCGGGGCTGGTGCTGAACAGCCTTCATCCAGTGAAAAGCTGCTGGGACAAAGGCCCACGTGACAGGATTGCTAAACCCAACCCTTCAAAACAAGCAGGCCCTAGGCCTGCTGACGGCTGCCCAAGGGGCGTCTGCTCCAAACATGTTTTTGGATCAAACTAGACAGGTACAAAAATCATGCTCAGACTTTCTTGGACAAGGCCAGACAAAGCCAGGACCAGGCCAAGCAAGGCAGGACTATCTGGCCCAGCCTCTGGTCGTGGAAGTCCTGGCCACTGCCCCTCCTTGGCCACACGGCTCCCACAGTCTTTCTGCTTCTCTGTGGACCATGTGTATATCGCCTTGTTCATTTTGTCTCTTAAGAGAATACAAGCCACCCGGCTCCAGACACTTCTGAGACAGGGCTTCCAGCCTGCCCCAGCAGACAAGATGACCAGTCCCTTGGACGGAGCAGGACAGTCTCTTCCAAGGCCGCCCTCAAACACACAGGGCAGATCACAAGAGACGAATCCTCATAGGTAGCTCTATGCCCATGTGTCAGCTGGAAGAAGCTACAGAGACTGAGACCTTCACCCATTACCCCAATAAGATGATGGGCAACTTCTCTTGAAGGAAGGAGGGAATGTGAGGTAGGAAGTTAGAAGTTAACCTATGTGTGCAGGGGGAGGTGGGGAAGGGGCTGAGGAAAGAATGTAAGAGCCTAGGAAGCTCGCCCTGGAAGCAGCCCACAAAGTCCCGTGCACACCCCAGCATGGGGTGGTCTCAGCCTTCCCCCCAAGGAAAGCTCCCCAGGAGACTCCTCTCTGCTCAGCACCAAATCGGTTCCCCAGCTTGATAACACTGGGGCAATAACACCTTCCCAGCCTTCCCCCAAGGAAGGCACCCTAGGGGTCGCCCCTCTGCCCAGCACCAGGGGGCTCCCCAGTCTGATAGCCCTGAGTAGTGAAACCTTGGGAGGAAGGTTACCTAATTCACACTCAGCAAACCCTAGTCCAGGAGGAGGAGGTGGAGGAGAAACGGCAGGAAGAACTGGACTGGGTTCCCTTATGAGCCCCAGTCTGAGTCCAGGATGCGTGCCCAGCTCTCAGCTTTCCCACCTGGGCTGTCAGGTGTGTTCTCTCCTTAACCCACGTGATCCTGCTCACCCAGTCTGAACGGCTGGGCGCTCTGCCTCAGATTCCATCTGGAGAGGGGCCCATCCATTCTGACATCGCCCTATCCCATCAAACCTTGCTACCTCGCGTCCCACTGTCTTCTGTCTCATGTCTGAATCCTTTCTTGAATGAAGACAAGAATCTATCCCGCCCATCTCTGCTAACGTTTCCAAGACCAAATGCGGTTACTTAGAAAAATACATTGGTTAGAAACCTGCCTGGGGATCCTGTGGTCACCAGGTACTTTATTTTCTTTTTGTTTTGTTTTTTGATGGCTAAATTTGTAGATTTGAAATCACAAAATCATTGTATGAATCCTACAGTCTTCCTCTTACTTCTACTTTTTCCAAAGATTAAAATCTTACTGCCCCATAGAAAAACTTTCCCAACCAGGGGGAGGCTAGACTTGTGATCAGGTAATGAAACACAATGACACACACGTGCAGGATAGGCCGTCATATTAAGTGGCTCTCAGGTGGCTGTGGAGGAGTTAAAGGCAGGCACTAGCACATAAACAGAGAAAAACACAAGTGTCCGCTTCTAGCAAATCAGCAGTTTTGCACGAGGGCTAAGAGGAAGCCTAACGTTACGGTGAGGGCTGGCCTAGGCACCTAATCTGTTCCATGAAGTGATTTGGAACCACGCAGAGCAACTCTTCAAGAATCCAGAAATAAATATGCGATTAAAGGACTGATTTCAAAACAATGCAACATCCTCTCACCAAACTCTGGAGGCCGGAGAGACTACCAGTTTGCAATGTACTTTACAATATTCATCTGCTCATATTCCAGTAGCAACCAAACTATTAAAATATCTAATTGCTAATTACTTTCCGCTGCCTAAAACAAAGCCCTGCCAACTAGGCCCTTAAGATTTTAAAGCATAATTTAACTATTATCTTTTATCCCCTTCCTACTATTCAAACTCCAGAGTAAATTCAGAATATTTCTTAGTGTATGCTTCCATTTAAAATATTATTTTATTTAGTCTAAACAAGACTAATACTGGCCAGCAGTGCACATATCAGGCCAAAATTTCAGCTTCACGTTATAGGCCTGGGGATAAACGATGTTCTTAAATTTTCTCTCTCCCTTTAAAAGAAAGTTACAGACAATAGATAACTTTGCATTTCTCTTCTATATCATAAATTTCCAACAATGTGTTAATGCAAAGAAGCAAAATAAATAAAATCTCAGAATGTAAGGTCATATAACAAGCTAAATCGTATACATCTTGATTAAGAAAGTAATACTGGAATATTATCCAAATAACAAAGTAGGCGCATGCTCAATTATCACATTCCCTATGTCAGAGAAGAGGCACTAAGCATTCAAGTGGTAAGTTTCTTTACAAACTTACCTAGTATGCTATGAGTTCAAGAGTTTGATCCATTTTTCAATGAGACTGCACCCCCTGAAATGCTATTATCTGTTAAATGGATGACCTAAAACATCCTTTTTTTATGATTTATTTATTTGAAAGGCAGGGTTACAGAGAAAGAGGGAGAGACAGAGAGAAAGAGAGATCCTCCATCCACTCTTTCACTCCCCAAATGCTCACAACAACCAGGGCTGAGCCACCCTGAAGCCAGGAGCTTTTCCCAAGCCTCCCAGGTGGGTGCAGGGGTCCAAGCACTTGGGCCATCTTCCACTGCTTTCCCAGATGCATTAGCAGGGAGCTGGATCGGAAGTGGAGCAGCGGGGACTCGAACAAGTGCCCATATGGGATGCCAGCATCGCAGTAGCGGCTTTACCTGCTACACCACAGTGCCAGCCCCAACATCCTTCTTTCTTAAGCAGGTGGTGGGGTACCAGGAAGAAAGGAGCAGCAAATGCAAACCCAAGATGCAAAGTCATCATAACTGGCAACCTCCACTGCTTTTTCCACTGAAAATGGCAAATTCCTCCCTGAGCCCTCCTCACAGGGGCTCCTACAGACCACGGAGCTTGTGAGCCTCCGGATGCTCTGTCCCAGCACGGCGCTGTCGGAGCTCTGTGTGCGGCACAGAGACCCAGGGAGGGAGAGATGGCAGCGCCACCCCACGACCTCGATCGCCTGTGTGCAAGGGCCAAAAGCCGGGCACTTTTTTCTGTCTCTCTCGAACTTAATCTAAAACTTCCCAGATAAATAATAGCAACTTAATAACTTAACATGTAATCATCTATGATTTGGAATCATTTAGATTTTAGAAAATATACCACGCTGGCCGGCACCGCAGCTCACTAGGCTAATCCTCCGCCTAGCGGCGCCGGCACACCGGGTTCTAGTCCCGGTCAGGGCGCCGGATTCTGTCCCAGTTGCCCCTCTTCCAGGCCAGCCCTCTGCTGTGGCCCGGGAGTGCAGTGGAGGATGGCCCAGGTGCTTGGGCCCTGCACCCCATGGGAGACCAGGAGAAGCACCTGGATCCTGGCTCCTGCCATCGGATCAGCGCGGTGCGCCGGCTGCAGCGAGCCGGCCGCGGCGGCCATTGGAGGGTGAACCAACGGCAAAGGAAGACCTTTCTCTCTGTCTCTCTCTCTCACTGTCCACTCTGCCTGTCAAAAAAAATATATATATACCACGCTAACATTAAACTAAATCATCATTGTCTTCAAGAATTTGGAAAAGAAATATGGTAACAAAACATTATTCACTGTAAGTGGAATAACCATAGGAGTACACGATTTGATTTGTGAAATTAGGTAAGCGATAGAAATATTGATTCTTCAAAGTAATTCACTAGCTGAATATTCATGTTTCCGTGGATATACTCAAATTGTAGTGCCAGTGATAACTCTCAGGAATTGTGGACATTCACTTAATTTAGCTTTTTTTGAGGACTAAGGAATTAAATTCAAAGCACATCTTCATGAAAAATGCTTTTTTCATTTTATTTGGGAGAGAGACAGAGACACACAGAGAGAGATCCTACCTGCTGGTTTACTGTCCAAATGGCTGCAACAGCCAGGTCTGGGCCAGGTCCCAGAAACTGCTTCCAGGCCTCTCATGCAGGTGACAGAACCCCAGTACCTGGGCGATCACCCCTGCCTCCCAGGGTGTGCATTAGCAGGAAGCTGGATCAGAAGCAGAGCAGTGCAGACTTGAACCAGGGATGCAAACCAGGCACCTGGCTATGGGATGTGGATTTCCCAAGAGGCCACTTAACCACTGCATCACACGCCCACCCCACATCTGCATTTTTAGGTCCCACTGTGGTAAAACCGTGGAGTCATCTTTCATCTAAAATTCACACTGCAATTTATTCCATCAAAAGGGTTTCCTTGACAGAGAAACAAGGCACGGGCATTAGCATTTAATTTTTTGGATTCATTTTCTACTTCCTTTCTTTTGAAGTGAGAGCTTTGCCTGCAAAACCCCGTAACTGGGGCCAGGCTGTGGAATAGTGGGTAAAGTCACCACCTGTGATGCCAGCATTCCATAAGGGTGCCAGTTTGAGTCCCTGCCGCCCCACTTCTGATCCAGCTCCCAGCTAACAGCCTGGGGAAAGGAGCAGAAGATAGTCCAAGTTCTGGGGCCCCTGCTACCCTTGTGGGAAACCTGGAAGAAGCTCCTGGCTCCTGTTCCCTGGTTTCAGCCTAGCCCAGCACTGGCTATTGTGACCATCTGGGGAGTGCACCAGTGGATGGAAAATCTCTCTGTCTCTCTCTCTGTCTCTGTAACTGACTTTCAAATACATAAATAAATCTTAAACACACACACACACACACACACACACGTAACTGATCAAGGCACGTGGTTGCCAGGTGCCTGGGGAACACGAGGCGGAACATCCCAAGGCAGATAGGCACCGGCAGGATTCCGTAGGAACGTGGGCTTCACTTCCTTTTTCCCCCATCCCCCAGCAAACTCCAACTCACAGCAGACTCCGAAGCAGCAGCTAATTTCAAAGCTACACCATGCCATCCGGCAGAGGGCTTCTGTCACAGGTACTTAAAATGAACTTTGCAACTAGGAAGCAACGGAGAAAACTCATGTTCATACCCTGGACATGTTCATCCCCAGCAGCAGGGACCCCAGGGCCACCTGCTGAGCTGGGATGCGGCAGGATTCTTGGTCTGACAGAGGACAGCAGCCCCCAAGGGTGCTGCAGACTCCTTAGTACTTCCTCCCAGTAGGTCCACAGCTCAGAGCTGGGCCACGGGAGTCCTCGAGTCCTTGAGACCCACCCTTAGCCCGTGGTGCAGGGAAAGCAGAGCTAATTAACATCCCCAATATCAACTCAGAAAAAAAAAGTTTTCCTCTTAGAATTAAAACATCCAGGTACATCCTAAGACAGTGAGGAACACCCCAGGGACACACTGGCTGCAGTGGTGATGTGCAGAGGGTAGCCAGGGTCCCCACCCAGAGGGTCTTTTCATGCAGGCATTGAGTCAGCAGAACGGAAGCATCCCACCTTTGTCCAATGCTTAGGAGCTCCTCCAGGAGGTACAAGAGCTCCAAAAACTTGTAGAAAACGGAATTCAAAGATAAGTTCTTTTGGTGTAAAATGTTTTTGAAACTCACGCATGGTTTTTCGTAATACAAATTTTCTGAGTATCCTCCATATGCATAGATTTTTTTGCATCAAAGTAGATTTATCTGTTAATTCTATTTTCCATGACGTTTCGAAGTATCCTCTTCTTATCAACCAAAATTTGTTCCAGCAGCATTTCATAGCCGGCAGTAGGATGTGCAGCCAGCAGGGGGCGCGGTGCCCATAGGCTGCTGGCCTTTCGCAATCCCAGGGCATCTGAAGGACCGCAAGTCTTCCAAGCCGGGTCTGCAACTCTCCCGCAGGCCGGGATTGGAGGAAGGGCGTGATCAAGACCGAGTAAGAGGAAGATGCCCTTGGTAAGACTAACACTCTGGAGTGAAGAACTGCAGCATCATAGATGTACACTCCGCCCCTGCCCTGAAGACTAGATTGTCGAACAAGGGCCAAGCTAGTTCAGAGAAAGGGAGCCCTGGAGAGGACACGAGGGAATACAAGGGTCTGCACAGGAGAAAACGAAGACTACACCAGATCTCGTCAAGCCGGGTGGCGCATGCAGGAGCACCACTAAATCCCAAACCCACCAGCCCTGCTCCTGCCAGGACCCACCTTGGCAGTGGCTGCCACTCCGTACCCTCAACTAACAGGGGACTGAAAATTCCCAAGGGAAAAGACTGTGTCTTCCCTGAACATGCGTTTTTGTTTTTGTTTGTCCTTGAACCCCATTTAACAAGTATTTACCTACATTTACGTTGTAATAGGCACCTTCAATACTCTAGGGGTGACACAAGCTCAGGAGAGGAGAGGGGCTGGCATCTGGCCTAGCGGACTGTGTCACGTCACATAAGCAAGTGCCTGGGTTCAAGTCTCTGCGACTCTGCTTCCTATTCCTGCTTCTTGCTGATGCACACCTGGCAGGCAGCAGGTGATGGTCTGAGAACTTGGCTCCCAGCTGCCCATGTGGGAGACTGGGCAGAGTTCTCCACTCCTGGTTTCCGCCTGACTCAGCTCCAGCTGTTGTGGGCACTTGGGAAGTGAACCAGCAGATGCAAGCTCTTTGTCTCAATTTCTTTGCTTCTCAAATAGGTATTTATTAAAAACTAAATTATACAGGAGGTTTGGGTAGACATACACAAATACTCCACTGCTTATATAAGGAACATGAGTTTCTGTGGGTCTTGGTGTCCTCAGGGTTCTAAGGAACAATACCTCCATGGATGCAGAGTGAGAACTGGAACAAAATTCTCAAAACCTGGATTAGAAATCTTATTAGTACTTGGGGCCAGCACCACGGCGTAGTGGGTTAAGCCCCCACCTGCAGCACCAGCATTCCATATGAATGCCCGTTTGAGCCCTGCCTGCTCTACCTTTCTGATCCAGCTCCCTGCTAATGTGCCTGGGAAAGCAGAGGAGGGGCAGCCCAAGTGGTTGGGTCCCTGCACCCACGTGGGAGATCCTGAAGAAGCTCCTGGCTCCTGGCTTTGCCCTGGCCCAGCCTTTACCATTGCAGCATTTGGGGAGTGAACCAGCAGATGGAAGGTCTCTCTCTCTCTCTCTCTGTCTCTCCCTCTCTCTAACTCTGCCTCTCAAAACTTTTTTTTAAAAAGAAGTCTTAGTACTGAACGGTTTCTTAAAATCTTTACATACAGTTTTTGGCCCAATGTGAATTTGCATATCATTGTATCTGATCTGCATAATGATTTTGTAACTCAGCAGGAACCTTGAAGCCATTAAACTCACTTTCGATTTTTCTCTTTTCCCATCTGGAAATCTTTTGAAGAAAGGATTTAGATTTGAAAACAGGAACGGTGTTTAAATTTGTACTAACAGCTAGTTTGTTTTCCAGGGTTATTTACAATATTTTGTTTTATTCTTATAAGAAGGTGAAATTCACCTTTTGCCCCAAAATGTTAATACTCAATTGAGGAGCTTCTTTTTCACTTGGAAATAATTTTTTTCCTTCCCTTTGGAAGACTCACTTCTGTCCCCTATTTAAATGAATTAACATAAGTGACAGCATGCAATTCAGAGCCCAAGCCTCTTTGCAAACATGGCATTCCCGATCTGCAAGGTTTCTTTCGTTTTTTTTTCTGGAAGCCTGGAAGGCTGTTCATAAAGGCTGGTGCATTTAGAGTATTGGAGGTGTGGTTGCACTCCCTAATCTTTCTCTCTGGGAGACATCCAGTCCCTTTCTTGTGGATTACATGAACAAGCAGGATCTCTCAAAACCAGTATAAATAGGAAACCCACAGAGCTTGAGACACAGAATTGCTGTATTGTCCACAAGTGTACAGAGGAGGTCTAATTAATTCTAATTGTCCTTGATTTGAAACGTTTCACCCAACCCTTCATAAACCACCAGATAGAAATCGCTCATGGATTCCAGAATCCCCAAGGATTCCCCACTCCCCATCCCAAACCCAATCCCCAATCCAAACCAATGCATCTGGGCTTTTTCATAGCGATGCATATCTCTCAAACAATAGATGAAGTGATTAAATTCGACAATGTGAAGATTGAGTAGTAGGATTTTCCCCCTAGGGAAAAGAAAAGTAGCAGGTGACTGATTAAGTCACCCTGAAATTCCCTGAACTGTCATACACACATTTATCCTCTAGGGGGCATGAGTTCCCTGTTGCTGGTGAGAAACCACCTCCTTCAGTCCAGAGTTTTGCCTCTTGGAGACCCTGCGGGAAAATTCATCCAGCCAGGCCTTCATCTGAACAGAAAGAAACTGCTCCTGCTTAGAATGAGATAGAATTGCAACCCAGAAACTCGAAGCTTTCATTGCAGCAGACAGAGGCACAGCGGTTCTTCTCATCTGTTCTGACTGCTGGGCCACTCGCAGGTGAAGCTCCACCGGCACCCTCTGGATCAGATCTGAGGACACCTGGCAGAAGCCGCGAGCTAGGACAACAGGAAACAGCAAGGGTCATTTTTCACACCCTGATGCTGCACAGATGCGCTTAGCCAGTTGCTCCTCCAGGCCCGTGTTAGAAACAGATCTGAGAAACAGGTGCTCCGTCCAGTCTCAAGTAGGTGGCCACGGCCTGGGCTCCCTCCCCAAGGAGCTCAAGGAGCGGCTGCAAGGAGGTAATTCTGGGGTGCAGGAGTGAGGAACGGGCTTGTAGGGCCAAGCTGGTCACTACAGAAAGTGGGAAGCCTCGCCCCGAAGGAGGAGGGCTCACGGTGGGTCTGCTCCCAGGAACCCCTTCCAAGTGCCTTAGAGACCACACCTCAGAATCAGCATACCCACCGGCTCCCTGCCGTTTGCCAAGTGTGGGCCCCTTAGGGGTTTAATTCCTCCCACATTCAGGGCTCAGATTTCCCACAGAGGCTGCGAGAGGCCCCGGGCAGACAGCGAGAGAGAAACCCGATGTGGCTGAGGCACAGCGCCACACGCCCACGCCAAGCTGGTTGCTGTGGCAATGGCTGGAGTCAAAATTGGACAGGGGCGGGCGCTTGGTGCATTGCTTAAGATGCCGCGTGGGATGTCTGCACCCCCTCTCGGAGCCTGGGTTGGAGTCCCAGCCTTGCCCTCCAGTTCTGGCTCCCTGCTAATGTGCGCCGTGGGAGGCAGCAGGTGATGATGGCTCAAGCACTCCAGTCCCTGCCCCCCGTGGGAGAGGTCTGGAAGGAGTTCCCATCTCCTGGCTGCAGCCTGGCCCAGCCCTAGCTGTTTTCATCATTTGGGGAGAGAACCAGCGGATGGCAGATCGATCAGTCAATCATCTCTCTTTCTTCTGGCCAAATAAATTTTTTAAAAGGACTGTCAGGGTGGCCAGTGGGGCACAGAAGTGTCCAGTACGTGCAGGCTCACGGTGCCTCCCTTAATTTGCCTCAAATTTGGGCCTGGCATGGGATCACCAACGTCTGCCCTTAGCACACCATTAATTTATTTAAATGAGATACAACTCTCAAGGTCTGTAAGAGCTCCAGTGGAGTTTTCTCTCACCTCCTGGATATGGAGGAAGATGCCGTGTCAACGATCCCCTGCTGATATCTGTGTCTCCCGCAAAACTTTCAATGTCAGCGTAAAGGTCATTGTCGGTATGAAATAACCAAAGTTGCAGACGCTAGACAGCTTAAGGTTTGCTGTCACAGGGCAAAACGTCCCCCCTGGAGCCCGTGTGTCTTGAAAGCTCTTTTTGGAAATAATATGTGCAAGGATAATTATATGGGCTTTTAAAATTTATTCATTTATCTGAAAAGCAGAGACAGAGAGGGAGAGGGAGAGCGAGAGCTTCCATCCATGGGTTCACTTCACAAATGGCAATAGCCAGGCTGAGGCCAGGAGCCTGGGACTCCATCCCAGTCTCCCCCATGGGTAGCAGAGGCTCAAGGACTTGGGCCATCTTTAGCAGTCTCCTCGGTGCATTAGCAGGGAGCTGGATCAGAAGTGGAGCAGCCAGGAATTGAACCAGCGCTCTGCTATGGGAAACCAGCATCACAAGTGCTAGCTTAACTTGCTCCACCAGAATACCAGCCCAGCCATTTTTTATTTCCCTAGTTTTAAAAAACATTCTATTATGGAAAATTTTGTAAACAAAGAGAATAGTATAATGAACCTTCCTTGTACCATCAACTTTTGGCCATTTCTCTCACTCAGTTAAAAATTGATGTAGCTGCAAGCAACAGAAAACCTAATTATGTGATCTTAAAAGTACTAGTAGCTCAGATCACACAATGTCTAGAGATATGCAGTCCAGGACTAGAGTAGAATTGAATAATGTCTTTAAAATCTCAGCTCCTGCTGTTTTCTTACTCTAGAATGTGGCTGCAAAATGGTTGCTAAGCCCCCAGAAATCACAACTTTGTTCCAGGAAAGAATGCAGCAGGACAAACAAGAACAAAGGAAGGCCAACTGCTTTGAAAAACCTCTCCCTGGAGCTCCGCCCAGCAGCTATCACTTATATCCCTTTGGCTGTGACAGGGTCACATTTCTCCACTTACTGCAAGGGAGTGTGGGAGGTGAGTCATTTTAGCCAGGGACAAAGCTGTCCTGAATTACATCAGGGTCCCACTGGTCAGGAAGAAGGGGCCTCTGGCCTTTCTCCCCTACTTGTCCCGTCTTGACCGTTCAGGATATTCCTTTATTTGACATTCATTCTTTGCAAGAGTCCCAAGGCCTGGACCTGGTGCTCTGGGGAAAAAAAAAAAAAAAAAAAAAAAAAAAAAAAAAAAAACAGAAGGAGAAAGAAAGAAAAAAAGAAAGAAATGCCTTTTGCTCTTCAAGGGGTCCTAGTCTAACCTATAGCCAGAAGCCAGTCCATGCTATCTAAACTTGATAAATCCAGAGTCACACACGAACACATGAAAGAAGTGGAGGTGGCCCCTCAAAGAACAAAACCAGAATGGGTTTAAGGGGTTGGCTACCTCTGGGGCCAGGCTGGGGGGCAGGGAGGTGCAGAGCTGGGCCTTGTTGATTCCTTGATAGGTTATATCATTCTTCTCTCCTGCCTGGGGCCTTTGCATTTTAACCATGTGCCTGTATAATGTTGATAAAACATTTTTAAGTTGTGAAAACTATCGCAGTAAGCATCTTGGTGCATGAGGAATGGTTGCCATTTTAGCTTATGCTTATTCTTAGAATCTCCGTGCAAAGATCACTGATACAGACTTGCTTCTGGGAAGGGGGCGGGTTGAGGAAGAGTTGAAATGGAATGCCATATATAAACTACCACGCATGCGGCCGGCACTCGGGACACAGTTCAAAACAAAGCAGTCCCCCGGTGCCCTGTCCAGGCTCCAGGCCCTTCCCAGGAACTGTCACAAAGACATATAGCTCTTTGGGTAACATTCCTCCCGGCCTCCTGCTAATACCAGTGGGCTGTAGCGAGCAGCGTCTTGCCAGTGTCACGTCGGGTTTCTGGAAACGGGCACACACATATGTAATTTCACTACAGATTGTCATGTTCCCCTCCAAAGGGGCTGAGCCACCGCCACCTCCCCACACCCTGTCCATGTTTTCTCCTTGCAGTCGCATCCAGGGAGATGACCGTCTAACTGTGGTTCAGCCTCACCCGAAGGGCATGTAACAGACTCTCAGTGTAGCCTGAATTTCCATTCCTCAGACACTTGGCGTTCCACTTTGCTGCTCCCCAGCCTGAGTGTCTTCTTGAAAAATAAGGGTCACTTGGGCCCTGCCAGCCCAAGAAATCCATCTTCTGCCTTCTGAGCCGCTGGAATGGGGGCCGGAAGTGGCCAGGTGGCAGCTGTGTGAAGTGGAACCCCACTGTGTCCCTCGGTAGGAGAGCTCACTTCTTCCCGGGGAAGCAGGGCTTCGAGTCCATCAGAGCCTGAAGCTGAGGGAGCACCAGGAGGAAGAGCTGCGAGTGGGCCACGGCGATGGCGGCACAAGGGGCCACCACGCGTGCTCCCGCCTGGGGCTCCGGAAATCTGTTCCCGCGGATCGGGAGACCGCGCCCCCCTCACGGCGCCAGGTTCAGCACATCCTCCACACACACACACACACACACCCCCAACCCTGGATGGTCCCACGAGGTGTCGTCCCAGCCAGCGTCTTCGCGGCCCTTCTCAGGCCTGGTAACGCCAGGTGAAGCGCACAGTAGGCCCAGCGGTCACACCCTCACCAGAGGACAGGGCCTTAGGCAGAGACGGCGCAAGCCAGAGCCCTGACTCAGGAGACGGCAGATGCCGGCGGGGGTACCGCCAGCGGGGGCGGCAAACCCACACCCACACCTAGTTGAAGTTCCTCTAAGGAGAGGCCCACGTTGTGGTACCCTGGGGTAAGCCACTGCTGGTGATGCCGGCATCCTGTATCAGAGCGCTGGTTCAAGTCCCCGCTGCCCCACTTCCAATCCAGCTCCCTGCTAATGGCCTGAGAGAGCAGTGGAAAACAGTAAAGGATGGCGCAGGTACTTGGGCCCCTGCACCCATGTGGAAGACCCAGATAGAGTTCCTGGCTCCTGGCTGCAGCCTGGCCCAACTACAGCTGTTGTGGCTATTTGGGGAGAGAACCAGTGTATAGAAGCTCTCTCTCTCTCTCTTGCTCTCCCTCCCTCCCTGTCACTCTGCCTTTCAAATAAATAAACTATTTTGTTTAAAGATGAGTTCCTCTAAGGAAGAAAACCTCCAGCTTACAGGCTAGAAGGGGTCTTGTGAAATCCCCAGGTTTCTTCTTCTCTGGGGATGGAGCCACAACGGGCGTCCTGTTGCCAGCACGTTAATGGATCAGCAGAAGCAGGGGTCGGATTGGCCTTGGAAAGTGGGACTGGGACTGTGAGACCAGAGCAGAGCCCCCGACCCTCCCACTGTGAGCCCCCAGTGTAGGCCCCTGGCTCCAGTACCGCGGGGGACACGAGGCTGCTTTACCTCCCACCGAAGCAGTCACCCTGTCCACCTGCTGTTGATGCAGGTCTCAGGCCTGGACGCCCTAAACCCTTGGCCTCTGCAGCCAACTCCTGAGCCTTTGAAGGGTGAACCTGTGAGTGAACGCCCTGGATTACTAACAGGACTGGAAAGAACACATTAACAGAGCTCAAGCCTAGTGCCAGAGGCTGTGCTGATCTAGCCCAATAAAGGTAGCCAGGGGCTGGCACTGTGGCATAGCAGGTAAAGCCACTGCCTGCAGAGCCGGCATCCCGTATGGGCGCCCGTTCATGTCCCAGCTGCTCCACTTCCAATCCAGCTCTCTGCTATGACCTGGGAAAGCAGAAGATGGCCCAAGTTCTTAGGCCCCTGCACCTGCGTGGAGGCCTGGCTCCTGGTTTCAGATCAGCCAAGCTCCGGCCATTGCAGCCATCTGGGGAGTGAACCAGCGGATGGAAGAGCTCTCTCTCGAGTGCCTGGGCTCGAGTCCCGGCCTGAGTCCTGACTCAGCTTCCTGCTAATACAGACCCTGCAATTGAGTTCTGGGCTCCTGGCTTTGGCTTGGCCCAGCCCTGGCTTTTGTAGGCATTGTGGGAATGAACCAGCAGATGGAAGATCTTTCTCTTTCTCTCTGCCTTTCAAATAAATAATTACATTTTTAATAAAGCAAAAGCTGAAATTAAAAATAAAAAAGCAGCTGGTAAGTGAAGTCTAGCGAGCAGGTACGGCCGCCCTGGAGGATCACAGAGTAAGGACAGCTTGAGGGCCCCAGATTCAATGTTCCCCAACTGGGATCCGGGATTCCCGGCTCAGAAACACTGGCGCCACCATCCACCCTGGCAGCTCTGCTTTATACCCGGGAAACAGTGGCCTGGGGAGGATCCCACATACAGGCACCCTGTATGACCTCCACAGTGCCACCCAGCCCCTGTGCTCCTCAGCCCGTGAGCCTCCGCCACCCACGGCCAACCCCCTATCCCAGGGCCCCCGTGCCCTTCCCTCATTGTGGGTGCATTCCCTGCACTGCGTCGGGTGAGTGCTGCCCCCCTGCCTCATGCGTGTGGCACCACGTCCCCAGCTCACCCACGCTGGGAGCACCCCTGAGAATGACAGAAACTGCACCCTGCGCCCAGATGGGCCCTTCCTTCCTCCTCCACCCAGGGAACCCCTCTGCTGGTTCAGAGTTGAGCAGATCACACAGCTGATCCCCTCCCCACCCCACCCCCAACTGCAGCATTCTGCAGAGCGGAAGGCAGCACTGTTAACAAACACATCAGACAACAGGCAAACTGAGGCACACGGTCGCATCCGGAGCCCAGCTCCCAGGCCTCGGGCCCCACGCCTCACTGTCTGTTAGAACGCTATTTCCCAAACGGCGTCTATGGGAGATTTTATTCCAGGCTTCTCAGAAACAAAACAAGGAGCAGCCATCATGGTGCCTGGGAAGCCCACACGCCATTTCAGAAGACCTGGTATGAGGCCCATCTGCTCTGCTTTCCCATCCGGCTCTGTCCCCGTGGGTGGCAGGGACCCAAGAACTTCAGCCATCACCTGCTGCCTCCCAGAGTGCGCGTGAGCAGGAAGCCGGATCCGAAGCAGAGGTGGGACTCACACCTGGGCTCTTGGGTGCCAATACAGGCGCCCCCAGTGGCAGCTTCACTGCTGGGCCACAACACCGCTCAACGTGTTCACTCTAAGCACTCTAAGATTACTACCTAGGGGCGGGCGCTGTGACGTAGCAGGTAAAGCTGCCATCTTCTGTGTCAGCATCCCATGTGGGCGCCCGTTCGAGACCCAGATGCTCCACTTCCAACCCAGCTCTCTGCTATGACCTGGGAAAGCAGTAGAGGATGACCTAAGTCCTTGGGCCCCTGCCCCCACGTGGGAGACCTGGAAGAAGCTCCTGGCTCCTGGCTTCAGATCGGCACAGCTCCAGCCATTGTGGGCATCTGGGAAGTGGACCAGTGGATGGAAGACCTCTCTCTCTCTCTCTCTCTCTGCCTCTCCTTCTCTCTGTGTAACCATGACTTTCAAGTAAAATAAGTAAATCTTTAAAAAAAAAGATTACTACATAAAAGGAACATATATAAAAATATATATATAAAAATCCAAAGACACAGGTGCTGGCAAAGTAATCAGGCTATGCCTTTGCACCATTATCTCTTGTGGGACACATCCCAGCGTGGGAGAGTTCTTCCATCAAAGCTCACGCGTGAACACGCCCACCACCACAGCATATTTGCCCCTGGAAAAACACCCCAGCTGCACTTTTTTCTTCTTCCAAATTACAGTGGGCTTCAGTCACATGACCAAAAGGCTCACAAGACCTGCCCTGGTTAAGAGCGAGCTTTGTGAGTAGGAACTGTGGATCCACTTTCCATCCAGATCCTTCCACAGCTGAACACTTTGTGCCCGTAAATGGGTCCTGAGATGTCTCAACCATGGTTCATCTTGGCTTCTGTTTCTGCTGCCCTGACCCATCCTCAGCCAGGACCCAGGCCAGCCTTGTCTGTAGGAGGCCCACCCAGCCCTCCGTGTGGCCACCTGTGTCCGAGGTCACCCAGCATCCGCAGCTAGTGCTGGGCAGGTGACTTCCAACAGGAATGGCTTCCCCTGCCACCTTTTTTTTTCTCTTAAGATTTATTTATTTACTTGAAAGGCAGAATTACAGAGAGCGAGAGAGGTCTTCTATTCGCTGGTTCACTCCCCAAATGGCTGCAATGGCTGGAGCTGAGCCGATCTGAAGCCAGGAGCTTCTTCAGGGTCTCCCACATGGGTGCAGGGGCCCAAGCACTCGAGCCATCTTCTGCTGCTTTCCCAGGCCACCAGCAGGGACACCAGATTGGAACTGGAGCATCCGGGACTCACACCAATGCCCACATGGGATGCCAGCGCCACAGGCAGATGCTAACCCACTGCACCACCGCACCGGGCCCTGGCTTCCTTTTCCTTCCATCTGAGCTACGACATCTGTGTAGCGATTCCATGAGGTCATCTTTTAGGAGGCAAAAAGGTCTGAGTAGCCAATGCTTTTAACCTTGACCATTCTCCAGCTGCCAGCTTTGCCGCCTTTACTACCAAGACAGCTGCTCTCGCCAAGCATCACTCAGTGCCACAAACGGAGCGACCCTGCCACCTGTCACCATGGACAGTCCGCCCTCCCCGCTGGTGAGCATTTCTCATCCAATAGCCCCTTTCTTGCCAATGTAATCTCCAGGACTGCAGCCGTGGCACCCGCTCCACCACAGACGCGCCTCTTGGTCAACAGAGCAATGCAGTTTTCAATGTGTCTTACTGAACACTGCCAGGGATCTCTGCTTACTTTATCAGGTAGATCCTGCAAGACTTCCCTCAATCTTGTTTTTGTTGGTCCACGGGCAGTCAAGCCACTTACTAACCTCCTTTTCCAAGCTTGGCTTATATTTTGGAAATGTAGTTTCAGTTCTTGCTTAAAACCCTGTTCTGCCTGCATTCATGTTAGAATCATGGAACCTACATTACCAACAATGGTAGCCAAAAATTCATGCTCTAATAAAACAAACAAACAAAAAACACCAAAGACAGACCAGAATCCCTCCCAGGAGAAGGCTGTTCACCAAAGGCAGTCAGGGTCAGTGTGACCAGTAGAGGCTGCCTACCTATTTCCTAGCTGAATGGCCAAGCCCAGGATGGTTCCCCCATCAGGGCAGATGCTTGCATCATTTCTCAACAGGAAATAGAGTATCGCACACACACACAACTAGCTGGGGAAACAGAGGAGGGCACCCGTGCCTTCCAGCAGTCACGGTGGTCATTTACATAACAAGGTTAGAAATCCCAAAGATGTTTGGGCCATCATCCCTGTTTCTGTTCTCTGCAAGAACTCATACATCCTTAACAGCCTGTTTCATCTAATTTCCGGAGAGTCACATCCCAGCTTAAAATACAGCAGATCAGTCGGTACCATGGATAGAACATCAAGTTCAAATTGCAAGGACGATTTCTTTTTGTCTAGCCGTTGAAGCTCTTGTCTCACCCGCAGTCCTTGTTCTAGGTAATCTGTTCTGTTGGAACAAATGCCACTGTTCACACAAATCTACTAAGCAGCCATTCAACAAGGAATGAAAAATGAGCCAAATGGTGTGGGTTATCAAACATTCACCCAAATGTGCTCTTGCAACAACAAGGCACAGAGTGGCTCAGAGCATCCGCTGTACTATCCCGAGGGACCGACAACCGTGACTGCTTTCGTCTCTGCTCACTGGGTTATGATAAAGGGAACAAGTCAGGAACAGCCGGCGGAAGAGATGCCCAGGGTAAGGTACATGGCAAGGGGCGTGGAGCATCCATGCGCCCTGCAGGTGCACCCCCCTTAATGTGATCAGCCCAGGAGACAGACCACGATGTCCTTTTTTTTTTTTTTGACAGGCAGAGTGGACAGTGAGAGAGAGAGACAGAGAGAAAGGTCTTCCTTTTCCGTTGGTTCACATCCCCCCCAATGGCTGCCACGGCTGGCACGCTGCACTGATCCGAAGCCAAGAGCCAGGTGCTTCTCCTGGTCTCCCGTGCGGGTGTAGGGCCCAAGGACTTGGGCCATCCTCCACTGCACTCCCAGGCCACAGCAGAGAGCTGGACTGGAAGAGGAGCAACCAGGACAGAATCCGGCGCCCCAACCGGGACTAGAACTCGGGGTGCCGGTGCCTCAGCGGAGGATTAGCCTAGTGAGCCCCAGCGCCGGCCCCATGATGTCCTCTTAATCCCTGTGCCCCACTGCCTCCCACAGTGAACATCGAATGTTCGTTTCTTCCTCTTTAATCTCCAGCAGCTCATACAGGACCTAGCCTATAATAAGAATTTATTAAATGTTTTTTTTAAACGAGTAGATGGTGGGCCCAGCCTTGTGGTGCAGTGGGTTAGGCTGCTGCCCGCAACACCAGCATCTCATATTGAAATGCCTGTTTGAGTCCCGGCTGCTCTGATTCCATCTGGCTCCCTGCTCATGTGCCAGGGAAGGAAGAAGATGACTCAAGTGCGTGGGCCCCTGCCACCCACTTGGGAGACCTGGATGGAGTTCCAGGCTCCTGGCTTCTGCCCAGTCCAGTCCCAGTCATTGCAGCTGTAAGCAGAGTAAACCAGTAGATGGAAGCATGTGTTCTCTCTCTCTCTCTCTCTGCCTTTCAAATAAATCAATCTTTTTTTTCTTTTTTTTCTTTTTTTTTTTTTTTTTTTTTTTTTTTTTGACAGGCAGAGTGGACAGTGAGAGAGAGAGAGAGAGAAAGGTCTTCCTTTTGCCATTGGTTCACCCTCCAATGGCTGCCGCGGCCGGCGTGCTGCAACTGGTGCACCGCGCTGATCCGAAGCCAGGAGACAGGTACTTATCCTGGTCTCCCATGGGGTGCAGGGCCCAAGGACTTGGGCCATCCTCCATTGCACTCCCGGGCCACAGCAGAGAGCTGGCCTGGAAGAGGGGCAACCGGGACAGAATCCGGCGCCCCGACCAGGACTAGAACCTAGTGTGCCGGCGCCGCAAGGCAGAGGATTAGCCTAGTGAGCCGCGGCGCCGGCTCAAATAAATCAATCTTTACAACTAAGTAAATAAATGAGTAGATGGTCACAGCTGACAATACTTACTGATGAAGAACTTTTGCCTGGATTCAGAATTTTCTCCCTCAACTCTAGCAAATGGCACTGCCGTCTACCCAGCTGCACAAATCAGAAAACTAAGTCAGCAGCCCCTCTCTTCCCTTTCTGCAGACCACATTCTCCCACAGCCGAGGGGAGCTCTCCAACCTGAGACGTCCTCTTCAACCTCCATGATCTTGGGTCCAAGGAACTGCCATGTTGGCACCTGGACAAGCGCCTCCCGCCTGGCCTGCTCCCAGCCCTGAACCCAAGCTCCAGTCTCTTGTCCACACTGCAGCACAGGGCTGCTCTGTTTCTAACAGCCCTGAATGCTCATTCCTTCTAGGATAAAGCCCAAACTCACTCCCCCTGCCTGGCCTCCCCCTGCCTGCCTCCCCTCCTCCTGCCTCCACCTCTGCTCTCTCCTTTCAGTCCCGGCTCTGGGTTCTGCCCGACTCCCCACATCGCTGCATGGGCCCATCTCCTCCAGTCACAGACTCCTTTCCACCACATCCTTTTCCAGAAGAGCCCAGCTGACCCAGCCACAGTCTTACCTTTGCTTCTGGGTTTATTGGGATAATACCTGGTCCCCAGCAAGGCTGAAAGCCCTAACCCTAACCCTAACCCTAACCCTAACCCTAACCCTAACCCTAACCTCTACAGCCTTTCCAGTGCCTGGCCGAGGGCCACACATAGTATGCCCTCAGTAGATAGCCTTGAATATTGTGCTAGTTAACTAATGAACAGTCCACAGCTAACAGTGCACTCCCTCACTATGGATCCCTGCCTTAAGGGGCCAGCACCACCCCACTACCTTCCCCACTCCTCCGCCACACCTGGGCTCCCTGGGTGACAGGAGATCGCACGACTGACAGAGACGAGAGTGCTTGTCAGAGAGAGCAGCACAGCAGAGGGGAGAGAGCCTCGGGAGGCTTCCAGCCAAGGCAACTCCAGCTTGGGCCTGGTGGGGGAAGGAGGGCCTGTCAATCACCCAGTCCTGCCGATTCCTCAGGCCTGGAGGCAAGGGGCAGGGCTCAGGTGTGTGTGCCTGTCCCGGGCCAGCAGCCTGGCCTTCGGGGAAACACGGACCCAAGCACACAGGCCGAGATCAAGGGGCCGGCATCTGGGGAGCTCCTTTGTGTGCCTCATCCCACGGCAGACGGCAGAGAGTGCAAGAGCAAGAGGGGCCAAGCTTGTTGTTATAACGAGGACAGTAAGCCACTCAGGACAGCGCAGCGCTCACGTCCCGAGGTGCTCCGTGCGCTGGGGTTGGCTTCCCAGCACTTGGGCCCTGGGGTCCCTCTCACAGCATCCCAGCGGGTGGCGGCGTGTCTCCCATCTCTGCCTCCGCCCTCACACAGCTTTCTTCCTGGTGCCTTGCCTCTAGATGTCCCTCTTCTTACGAGGACGTCAGTCACTGCATCGGGGCCTGCCCTAACCCAGGATGCTGTATCTTCATCACATCTGCAAAGGCCCGTGTCCAAAGGAGGTCTTGTTCCTAGGGATTGGGTGTGTCTGCTTGGGCGGGGTAAGGGACACAATTCAATCCACAGCACCCGCTACCCTGCACTGCCGTGGTTAGTGGCACTCACTCGAGTCTTTCTGCTCTTTCTGAAGCTCAGGCCGAAGCCTTCCTCCCGGAACCTCCCTTCTGACCCTCTCTGCTTCTCCCAAAGATGAGGCGATGCCACCTCATCCCCAGAACTGCACCCTGATCGGGGCCCTCGTGTGTGACAGCTGTGGCTCTGACGGTGGTCAGAGTCCCTCGTGCCTTTCCAGTGTGTTCCTCCAGACAGCCTCAAAAATACATCCCATTTGATAGGCAAGGGAATTAAGACACCAAGTCACACAGCAAGCGTGTGGCAGAGCAGGGCTTGAACCAGGTCTTCTGAGGCTGGAGGGGCAGCCCCTCCCCTACCGCGTCCCACCGGGCAGCTGCCAGCCAGCAGGAGCATCCAGGAGCCGCTCACCCTGCCACCTGGAAGAAAGTCGGCAAGGACGAGAGGACACAAAGCTGGGGGCAGCATTCTGGCCACTCAGAGGCCCCGGGGAGGAAGTCACAGAACAGGTGCTTTGGGGAAGTTTTCACTAAGGGGAAATTTCGCGTCCCTGGTGGTATTTCTAAGTTGACTTGAGGGCAGCACAACAGAAATTCAATTAGCCTTCCCCGTCCCACTTGCGGATCCTGTTTTTGCATCCCAGAGCCTGCTGGTGTCCTGGAAGCCGTTCTTGATTGGTGCTCAGGGCTGGTCACGCAAGCGTGGCTCCACCGCGAACATGGTTTCCTCTGGTGGGAGGCCTGACGTCATCATGCCGCCGCGGTTTTGCCAAGCCGACTATTGTCTTCCGTTGAATGAGGTGACTCTTGCATGGCTGTGATCACCACTGAGATACTCCTGGAGATGCGCCGCTGACCCCAGGCTCCTCGGCAGATACGATCGCACAGATTGGATTTTTAATAACGGTGACTGACATTCTGTTTACTCGTTTGGTGGATCTTTGCCGGGCGCAGGCCGTCAGGGTCTGTACTGCGCTTGAAGAATGGAGCAACAAACTCTCCTTAGGCTCTGCCCTTGGCCAAGGCAGGCGTGATTGGAGAAGACAGGTGACCACAGCCAGGGGCCAGTGCCGCGTGAGAGCTGCATCAGGCTGATCCTCTGCAGGGCATGACATACGAGCTCAAGCGGAAGGGGAGGGGAACCAGGCTTGGGTGCCCCAGGGGAAGATAACAGAGCCTAGCCTAGGACCCCGTGGTCAGCCCAAGTACCCGCCGGCCTGGGATGTTTGCCGTCAACACCTGGCCACCTGGACCTTTGCAACCACGTGAGACCCCGGAGGCTTCAAAAGCCACCAATGAGTGTCCCTGGAATACCCAGACGCCTCCCTCACTGGCGTCTCACAGGGGATTCCGTCTACCTGCACACACAGCTACCACGGCCCGGATGTCCAGCTTCACGTCTTGCCTTCTGGACAGAATCCAGGTCATGCATGAGACCCAGGCTGCACTGAGCCTGGGATATGGCACTTTAGTTTCCCAGCCGTTGCCGAGGTTGGTGACTTGAGGGACCAAAGACTGCCAACCCTGGGACAGGGACGTGGGAGCCGGCCCCACCCCTCTCTGCTCTGGATTTTTGCATGATGTTGGAAGCCCCTGCCTGAGGTGGCGCTCTGCTCAGAGGATTAAGCTGCTGCCTGGGACACCCACATCCAAATGGGAGCGCCTGGGTTTGAGTCCTGGCTACTCCACCCTTCCAATCCAGCTTCCTGCCAGTGCACCTGGGGGGCAACAGGTGCTGGTCCAAGTACTTAGGTTCCTGCCACCCACATGGGAGACCCACATGCAGTTCCCGGCTCCTGGCTTCAGCCTGGCCCAGACTCGGCTATTGCAGGTATTTGGGGAGTGACGTAGCAGACAGCTGATCTCTCTCTCTCTCTGCCTTTCAAAGAAATAAGCCAATCTTTTTTTAAAAAAGGAGGAAGAGGCTCACTAGGCTAATCCTCCGCCTAGCGGCGCCGGCACACCGGGTTCTAGTCCCGGTCGGGGCGCCGGATTCTGTCCCGGTTGCCCCTCTTCCAGGCCAGCCCTCTGCTGTGGCCAGGGAGTGCAGTGGAGGATGGCCCAGGTGCTTGGGCCCTGCACCCCATGGGAGACCAGGAAAAGCACCTGGCTCCTGGCTCCTGCCATCGGATCAGCGCGGTGCGCCGGCCGCAGCGCGCCGGCCGCGGCGGCCATTGGAGGGTGAACCAACGGCAAAGGAAGACCTTTCTCTCTGTCTCTCTCTCTCACTGTCCACTCTGCCTGTCAAAAAAAAAAAAAAAAAAAAAAAAAAAGGAGGAAGAGGAGAAGTCCCTGCCCTTTTCTGGGCCTCAGTTTCCCCACCTGACCTTGAGACGCCCTTTAGCTGTCCACCAGCTGAGCTGCGGGGCCTCGGTTTCTTGCTAGCAAAGGGACGGGATGATCCATGCCTGTCTTTGGGAGCTTCTCACTTAAGAGCTTGCTCTTTTCCTCCAGCCAACACCAGGGACTGAAGAGGAAGCCTTTGGCAGTTTCCGTGGCTCCTTCCATGAGCTCACCTGGCTACGGTGCCTTAAGTACCCTCCCCGCCTCGTGTCTTCCAGCTGAGGACGCAGCCTCTGCCCACGGGGGCTCAGGAGCTGGAATCCAGACTCCACTCCGTCCTGAGTGGCCTTAGACAGATCACAAACTTTCTGAGCTCCCACTTCCAGATCTGTATAAAATAAACTCAGATAAACACGGGACAGTGCCTGGAAGAGGCCTGAGCTACTGCTGCACTCAGCCCAGGCTTGAGGCTTCGCCGTGATGACACCGACCCTGGCTACTCGCCATGATGCCAGGGAGCACCCGTGCTGGGCCACTTCCTCTGCCCCTCCCAGCCCCTGATGCTGCGTTCTCTCCAGCCCAGCCTGGCTGGCACCAACTCCCCCAACACCTGCAACACCTCCCCTGTGCCCATTCACTCCTTCCTTCATTCCCTCAATACTTATCCCGGCCTCCTACAGGCCGGGGATCAGGTACTCAGAAAGAGGTGGCTTCTCAAGGAGACTGGCCGGGGGCAGGTGCACCGTGGCTGCCCATGGATTTTGCTCCCGGACCTCGGGTGTGGAGGACTGAGCTCATCTCCACAGCCCCCAGCACTGAGCCATCTCTGGGCCGCCCAAGGCCTGCCCTGGTTTAATTTATCCCCTTTTCTCTCTCCATCCCCATTCCCCTCATCCCCTCAAAGTAAGCAGGTGCTCAATGCCTAGCCCTTTGTGCACGGAGTTCTTATAAAATGGGTGTTCTTCTGAACGCCTGTCTTCATCCACGTACACGGTGCCGTGTGATTCATCTCCTTGTTTCTCTACTTCCCACTCGTCTGGGTGTGTTTAGGAGTCGTGTTGCTGCTTGTGCACCTGCACGTCATTCATTCCTGCCTCCCAGCACCCTGGCGTGCAGCAGCCCACCCACTCTCTGCTGGCCACAGGGTACACATGCACTTCATTTGTTCGAGTCCTGCCAGGCTGCGCTCACCCCCATCACACACACCTGAGAGAGGCTCCGCTGAGGACAGGGGTTTATTTGGACTCACAGTTTTAGAGGCTCACGGTCCAAGGGCAGGCGGCTCCCCTTGGGTTGGGGATGGCAATGGCGGAGGACGAGCGCTAGAGCCAGGCAAGAAGCAGAGGAAGCAGCCAGGGCGGACTCCAGCTTTTATAGCCAGTGCTTTCCGGACAATCCGCTTCCAAGGGCACGCGCTCAGTGACCTGAGACCGCCCACTAGGCTCAACTCCTAAACACCACAATCAGGAACCGGTGTGGTGGCACAGCAGGCTGATGCTGGCAGGTTGTACCTGAGTGCTGGTTTGAGTCCCAGCAGCTCTGCTTCTGGCCACTGGGAAGGCAGCGGGTGATAGCCAAAGTGCTTGGGCCCCTGCCACCCACATGGGAGAGCTGGATGCAGTTCATGGCTCTGGGCTTTGGCCTGGCCCAGTCCTGGCTGTTGTGGCCACTTGGGGAGTGAAGCAACCAGTGGAAGGTTTCTCCCTCTCTGATGCTCAGCCTTTCAAATAAATAATCTTAAAAAAAAAAAAACTACTGTAATTAGATTATAATTAGATTAAATTTCTATTTTCTTAGTGCCAGTAATTTAAACTTTGGGGATTAACCCGTCTGCATGGGTTCAAACCAGAGCAGCATTCCCTGGGACGAGGTGTGGGCTCCAGTTCCTCACGTTCCTGCCAGCAGCTCACACTGTCCGACTCTCTGCTTTTGGCCAGCCTAATGCGTGTAGCGTATCTCATTTCCATCCCCGTCTCTCTGGTAACGGGCGATTTTGAGCATGTCTTCCAGATGCTTTGCATTTCCTCTTCCATAAATAGCTAATCCTGGTGATTTCTGCTCCCCCCGTCCCTATTAGGGTTGCTGTCCTCTTGCTGGCATGCAAGAATTTCTCATCTAGTCCAGATGTGAGCCCTCTGTCAAATTTAAATTTTGCAAATAACAGCTGACACCCCATCAGCTCTCTGTTCACTTTATCCGTGGGCTATGTCCCTGAACAGAAACCCCCAATTTCAATGTAATTCAGTTCACAAAGTGTCGCTCTTATGGGTTGTTCTCCACACACGCAGGAGATTCTGTGTCTTTTCCTGTTCATTTGACACTCTGTCTGTGCTCAGTCTCGAGTCGGCCCGACATCCACTAAGTCTCCAAGGTCTCTGGCAAGGGTGGCAGGGACTCAGCTACTTGAATCATGACCTGCTGCATCCCCAGGACTGCGTTAGCAGGAAGCCGGAGTTGAGAGCAGAGCCAGGGCTTGAACCGGGGCACTCCGTGTGGGATGCAGGCCCCCTGCAGGTGCCTCAGTCACTGTGCCCAATGCCCGCCCCTGAGCTCTCTACGCTGTTCTATTGGCCCATTTGTCAGTCAGTATCACTTTGAAAACTATATCCTCTCTACTCTCACTTTTCAAACTTATCTTGTCATTCAGACTTTTATTTTTCCATACGTATTTCTAGGAGTTTATCAAATGGCTCAAGGAACACAAGAGGGGGGCTGGCGTGGTGGTGCACTGGGTTAAGCTGCTGCTTGCAATGCTGGTACCCACCTTGGAGAACTGGCGTGAGTCCCAGCCGCTCTGCTACCCACCCAGCTCCCCACTGATGCACCTGGGAAAGCAGTAGAGGATGGCCCAAGTACTTAGGCCCCTGGCACCCATGTGCTGGTTCACTTTCCAAATAGCCATAATGGCTGGGGCTGGGGCTGGGTCAGGCCAAAGCCAGGAGCAAGGAACTCCATCTGGGTCTCCCAGGTGGGTGGCAGAGGCCCAAGTACCTGGGCCATCTTCTGCTGCTTTCCCAGATGCCTTTACAGAGAGCTGGATCAGAACTGGAGCAGCCAGGACCTGAACCGGTGCTCTGATATGGGATGTGAGCATGGCAGTGGGGGCTGGCCCCTGATTGTTTGCTTTCTAGAGAGAGAGCTCTGTCCACTGTGAACAGGGACAATCTGACACCCTCCCTTCCAAAGTTTACTTCTCTTCGTTCTTGTCCTTTCTCAGGGCCTTGACCAGGACTCCAGCACTGGGTACTGGTGTTGGTGACAGAGGGCGTCCTGGCCTTGGCTCTGTTCACACAGGGATGAGGTAAAAGGCCCCATCGATGGAAATATTTGCTGAAGATATTTGGAACATTGCCTTTTCTAAGTTAATCCCCCCACACACTTAATCTGTTTAATTCTTTTTTGTTGTTAATTTTAACTATTTTTATAATATATGATAATACTATTATTTTATTTGAAAGACACAGAGACAAAGAGAGAGAGAGAGCTTCCATCTGCTGGTTCACTCCCCACACGCTCACAGCACCTCGGGCTGGGCCAGGCCAATGCCAGGAGCCTGGAACTCAATCCAGGTGTCCCTTGTGGGCAGCAAGGACACAAGCACCAAGCCACCATCTGCTGCCTCCCAGCGCACACCTTAACAGGAAGGTGGACCAAAAGCGTGGGAGCCAGGGCTGGGAGCAGGCACTCCGAAATGGGCAGTAGGCGTTCTAAGCAGAACTTCACCCCTGTGCCAAACACACAGCCCTGGTGAATTCTTTTAAACCACCAGTAGCTACCAAGTTTTTCAAACACTTTTTCCCACACCAGTGGAGATGGTCTAGTAATATATGAATTTCACTGATGGGGTTTCTGAGGCGAAACCATCTTCCCTCGGGGAAGAAACTTCCATCTGATTGCGATGTATTTTAAAACATTCTGCTGCGGCTGCTTAGCTGGTATTTTACACGGATGTTTGCATCTACGTTTATAGAAGACACAGAGCTAATCTTGCATTATCTTTTTTTTTTTTTTGCATTCTCATTGTCTGATTTGAAAATCAAGACCAGATTGGCTTCATAAAATCAGCTGGCATCTTCCACCCCACCCTCACCCCCAGGAAAACTTCCATGAATTAGAATCTGTTCTTTTCAAGTTTAGTGAACTCATCTATAGAGCTACCTGGAGGAGTGGAGGGTCTTTCTTTTCTTTTCATTTATTTATTTATTTATTTATTTATTTATTTTGACAGGCAGAGTGGACAGTGAGAGAGAGAGAGACAGAGAGAAAGGTCTTCCTTTGCTGTTGGTTCACCCTCCAATGGCCAGCGCGCTGCGGCCGGCGCACCGCGCTGATCCGATGGCAGGAGCCAGGTACTATCCTGGTCTCCCAAGGGGTGCAGGGCCCAAGTACTTGGGCCATCCTCCACTGCACTCCCTGGCCACAACAGAGAGCTGGCCTGGAAGAGGGGCAACTGGGACAGAATCCAGCGCCCCGACCAGGACTAGAACCCGATGTGCCGGCGCCACAAGGCGGAGGATTAGCCTAGTGAGCCGCGGCGCCGGCCCGGGTCTTTGTTTTCAAGTTTCAATTTAATAATACTACTATTTGAAAGGCAGAAAGAGCGCGCGACAGAGAGCGATCTCCCATCTGCTGGTTCGCTCCCCAAATGCCTGCAGCAGCTGGGGCTGGGTCAGGCCAAAGCCAGGAAGCAGGAATTTAATCTAGGTGTCCCCTGTGAGTGACAGGGATCCAACTGCTTGAGTCGTCCCCGCTGCCTCACAGGGTGTGCGTTAGCAGGAAGCTGGAATCTTGAGCGGAACTGGGACTTGACTACCATTCCATTCCTCTAGTACATATATTCAAATTCTATGTCCTATAAATGTTATATGTCGCTGGGAAAGTATCCATTTTTACATTGTGGTTATTTCTAGTGCTCGGTTGCTGCGTCTTTCACTGTTCCAGCGTCTGGGTTGTTCTCTCTGGTGCACCTGCGTCTCTTTAACGCTCCGGCTCCAGAGGTCCACCTCCTCATCCTTTCCAGGACCCTGTTCTTGCTGCTCTCTAGGGCATTTCTACCCCATATTTACTATTTCCTCTCCACTCTCTCCTTGCCTCTTTCTACCCTCTGGAGCTGAACGCTTAGCTCACTGAGCCTGTTCGTTGTCCAGAGTTTCCTGCCTCCTAGCAAATGAATTGAAAGATCTCAGTGTCACCACGTGCTGCCTTGGCCTTCTCACAGATGGCGCTCTGTAGTGGAGGCTCGGCTTGATAACCTACTTCCATGGACGTCTGACCTTTTGCAGGCTTTTTAAACCCACAGGTAATTTATTGCTATTTCACTTTCAGACATATGGAAATGTTAACCCTTAGTCTGTTATCTGTGTCTGTTAATATCTACATTTCTCGCACCATGGTGAGAAAACATGCTGCCCTGCTGATCCGTGGAGTTTCAGGCCTGTGTGTCCTGACAGATGGGTGCTTTCCAGACTCTGCCGAGGACAGGGGCGGGGGACGGCTGCTCGCTGCTGTGCTCCCGGGGGAAGCAGCAACGGAGGCGTCCCGCACTCCGAGGACAGCCTCACTCGCCTCCCGCCCAGGTCGGCTGCATTTTCTCTCCGGACATTTCTGGTGTTGTCTCTTTATCTGGTATCTTCTCAGGAGCTCATATCTGGCTGCAGGTTTTTCCTCATCTCCCTGACTGATGCTCTGATCCCCTCCAACCTGAGGTCTTCTGCCTTCTTGCTAGCTACTTCCATGTCCACACGCTCTGCAAGGAGCCCCCCCGTGCCACCCTCTCCTCCGGGATGCCTGTTACCCGGATGTTGGCATTTCTTCCTCTACTGCCTTCATGGAGACTCTGTGTATCCATTGTCTTCTTTATTCCAACAGCTGTCTTTTCATCCTGGAAGCTTCTTATTTCATGTTTCTAATGTCTTCTCTTGTCTCCGGAAGTAAATTCGCAGGATTCATTTTTTAAGTTTATTCATTTGAAAGGCAGAGCAAGAGTGAGAACAATGTCTTTCATCAGCTGGTTCAGCCCCCAGACCGGGCCAGGCTGGCCAGCCATGACATCAGCAGGAAGCCCGATTGGGTGTCAAGTGGACTGGACTTGAACCAGGCACTCTGGTTTGGATGCTGGCATCCTAAGTGGTGGCTGACCCTGCTGCGCCACAGCGCCCACCCCGGAGTATGTATTTTAAACACAGGGCCCATCTGTTCAGCAGGCCTGCCTCAGACTTGTGTGTGTTTACTTTTCTTTTTAAGATGTATTTATTTTGAAAGTCAGAGTACAGATAGAGAGGGAGGGAGGGAGAGAGATCTTCCATCTGCTGGTTCACTCCCCAGAGTGCAACTGGCCGGAGCTGGCCCAGGAACCTCATCAGGGTTCCCCCCTTGAGGGGCCCAAGCTTTCCCAGACACATTAGCAGGGAGCTGGATCAGTAAGTGGAGCAGCCGGGACTCGAACCGGCATGGGCCCCAGCGTCGCAGGCAGTGGCTTTACCCACTATGCCGGCTGCTAGTTTCTTTTAGTTGCTGTTCTCTTTTGACCAGCAGGTCAGTATTTCCCTGGGGCTGCAGTGATTCAGAGGGTGATGGGCTGGGGGAGGGGAAGATGCAGGCAGGCCCCTCCTCTGGCCAGGATCTCTAAAAAAGAAGCAGCAACCACAAGAGGCATTTTCCTGGACTGGGCCACTGGCCCTGGGCACCTGAGGGGAGGAGGCGCTTGGGCGATGGCCAAGGAGGGCCTCAGCCCCTCCCATCCAGAGTATGTGCAGAGATTCAAGGCAGCATGGGGAAGGCAAAGGCGAGGGCTCTCTTCCAACTCAGCTTCCCCCTTTGTCTCTCTCTACCCCCGATCTACCCCAGGCTGCTGCTGGGGGCCCCCGGGGTCCCTGGCTCCCCACTCCACTCTGCGGCTTCTCTGGGGATGTTTTTGTGACTCAGAGTGGCAGCCTTGTGGCAGGAAGTCACCACAGCTCCCATTCTTGCACCCTCCCATGTCCTGCCGCCCTGCCAGGGGAGCTGGAAGCCCCGATGGGCTGCAGAGCAAAGCCGGGGAGCAGGGGCTCCCTGTGTGGTGACAGCTCTGCTGTTTGAAGAGAACCTCAAAGTGCGACCAGCAGAACCCCCCCACAGACACACACCATCCAGGCTGCCTCCACCCCCCTTTCCTTCCACGCCTCCATCACTCATCCCTTCCCCCCCCGGTGCTCCCCTTTCCCTAGGCGGCAGTGGCTGCCCCGCTGGCCCTGAGGGCCCAGCACCTGTCCTTTGCCTCCCTGGGCCGCACCCTCCCAGGAGACTGCGGGGAGCTGTGAAGGTGCTCTCTCCCCACCCACTCCCACCCCACGGCCACCTCCTGCCCTCTTGACTCCCTCCCTGCCCGCGTACCCAGAACCCTACCTGTCTCAAGGGAACTGAGCCCTGGGTGGCTCAGCAGTGAGGACAGGCTGAGGCCTTGGCCACAGCGCCTGCACCTCCTCCCCTCCAAACCTGATTTCCAGGCTGATCTTCGGTGCCCTCACCCCTACTGCGCCTCCCCATCCAACTGCAAGACAGCACTGCGCCCTGGCCTCCCCCGCCCCAGCAGCCCGGGATGAGCCTTGCACTGCTCTCAGGAATGCCCCTGCCCTGCGGAGGAAGCTGGATTGGGTGTCAAGCAGGAGGCCTCAGCGCTGCCCACCCCACGCACCTTGCCTCCCCAGGGATCTCTCTGCAGAGGGAGACCACTCAGCAGGTAGACACCCCAGGGGACACGGGTCTCAAGTGGAGCTGATGATCCTGAGTCCCAGATAGAGAACAGCTGTAGGCAAGGGGTCCCCAGAAACTGCCCGCTCTCCCTGGGGGCTCTGTAGAGAGCATAGGACACCAACAGCCCACGCTGGTCATGCCTGAGTGAGGCAGAGACCACTGTGGGGTGTGTGGGAGAGGGGCACGTGCGAGTGGGTCAGCCGCCACCCCATTCTCTGACCTCAGGGGAGGCAAGGACAGTGGTTGTGGGGCGCCACCTAGTGGCCGTGGGCTGCTCACAAGCCACACACATGCACTCGCACACATGCACACATGTATGCACACGCACACAACTGATGCCCACTCTGCCTCTGGGGCCAACCCCACTTGCTCGCCACCCCTGCAGTCCATGACAGTCCCACGGAGCCTGCAAATGGAAGCCCTGTCCTCCTGAGCACCTGGAGCCTCGGGTCCTGCTGCAGAATGGACTAATTGTGTCTACCCGGCCAGAATCGCTGAGAGTTCAATAAGATGTGGAACAGAACCACTGCATTGAGAGGGCCGGGCAGCAACCAGGGGCCAATGGGACCAAGGCTGTGCTCCCTGAGGGCTGCGGGAGGCAGAGCCCTCCACCCTGCCCTCCCTGCCCCTCCCCTACATCCCCAGACACCAGCTTGCCTCACTCCTGTCCAGGGCTCCTCACGGGATGGCATGGACCCCGCCTTCCGGGGCACCTCCCAGCCCTCTCTCTGCACCCCATCCCACTGGACACCACACCCAGGTCCAGCCCAGGGCACCAAGCATCACCTACAGATGAAGGCGCTCACGGCCTCCCCTTGGAAGGACCCATCCAGAAGGCACACCCAAGCCCCCTCCCTCTCCTGCTGACAGCCCGGCCTGCAGAACAGTGCCATGGGCTGGCACTCGGGCCCTTCATGCCCGGGCCTTATCTCCCCGACCCCAACTGCCCAGCCTCCAGGGCCGGTCCCTTCCCTGCTCTAGGCCTTTAGAGGAGCAGTTTCTTCCACCAGGAGTGTCTGTTCCTTTTGCCTGCAGGAAAACGGCTAACATCTTGCAAACCTCCCTGTAGCCTGCCTGCCTGAAGCCCCACGGCCACACGTCCCATGGCGCTGCTGTGGCTGCGTCTGAGATTGGGTCTGTCTCCCCAGCCAAGCTGGGACCCTCCAGAGAACCGGGTCAAGGACAAAGCTAGCTCCAGGCCTCAGCACAGGGTCCCACATGCACGAGGGGACGGTGGGTCGTTCACTCAATTTGATGACTTGGAGGGATGTGACACATGGGCCTCAAAGGAAGGCAGAGCTGTGGGCAAGCAGCATATGCGGGGGGTGGGGGGCAGCAAAGCCCCTAGGGTTTACACCAGGTGCACTTCCTATTTGCCCCAAGGCTTGAGGATGAAGGACACTCAGAGACACGCATGCGCACCCACGTGCAAGTGCAGGCTGAGGGGTCACAGGCAGAAGAGCAGCTATACCAGCCCATACTGACCCCGGTGTTGGCTGGGCACCATCAGAATAGCGATCTCCTGTCGGCTTTGAACCAGGACCTGACCCCAGCCCTGCTGGGGGCCCCTGGCCAGGCCTGGGGGCTGTGCTGAGAGAGGTTGCAGACAGCTTGGGGGTGCCCAAGGCAGGGCTAGGCAGGGCAGGGGCCTGAGACCATGCAGCCGGAGGAGTGAGCTGTGAACCCCAGCAGGCTGGTGGGCAGGGCACAGGCAGGCGGGAGGCACAGCTGGCATCCCAGGGGCACTGCTGGGGTGCAGGGGGTCACACAATGGCCCTGTCTGTCTCCTCTCTGCCTGCCTTCCCCGCAAGAAAGGTGACCCCAGTGCCCACCTTCACTCATCGACCTGTACTGGCCAGAGAGAAGTGCGCAGGGAGAGGAGGCAGGAGGGGTGCAGGCAGCTGGGCACAGGGCCTGGGACCTCGCCCGTCGGGCTATCCCACCTGCCCCTTCTGGGGAAGCTCCCCTCCCTCTCCGCACAGAGGCAAACATTCTCACTGCCAGGAAGGCAGGACACTAACTCCTGACACCAGCCAGGTGCGTCTGGGGTGGAGCCCAAGGCGGGGCCGCTCCTCTGGCAGGCCTCAGAGAAACCAGGACATGGGGCTTATGCGGATACACACAGGCATCCCTTGGAGAGGTTCAGAGGCCCAGGCCCAGGCCCTGGCTGTGTAGACATGTGTCAACAGGGCCGCCAGCACACTAGAACGAGTTCTAGGCCACTGCCTCCAGGCAGCCTCTCTGATGGCTTCAACCTCCAGTCCAAAGCCTCTGCCAGTCAACATGTCCTCCCACTGCTCCATCCCTGGCCCCCTCCACCCTGCCTACGGCAGCCCCAGACAGTACCCCTGGGGGGATCTGTGCTTCCTCAGAAAAAGGGCTGGGCACCAGGCCAGGGACTTCCTTGGCCACGGAGTTCCCAAGGGCATTGGCCTCTTCCGGTTCTGTCCTCCCCGGCACGCACAGTCTCCAAACAGCGCAGTGGGGGAGGGCTGGTAGAAAGAAATAGATTTATTCTCATGTACAAAGCGGTCAGCCCACGGGACCACATACGACAGTTGCACAGAGTCCTAGAAAAACGCATCTCTAAAGGCAACTCAGAATAGGTAAGGCAGGTGGCCCCTCCCCCACCCCACGACACGCACAGGACACAACAGAGAAGAGAGAAGCCAGTGGCCGGGCTGACAAAGGCCGCCCAGCCCTATGGGGTCTCCCCAGCCCCCCGGGCACAGGCGTATATGGCCTTGAAGAGGAAGGAAACCCTGCCAGGGCTGAGCCAGTTCCCTCTCTGGCTGCAGGAGTCAGGGAGGCTCGGACCAAGGGGGGACCCTCAGGGGCCACTGAGGGACTCAGGGGTGGGCTCTCTGTGCCCAAGGGTGCCAGAGACACTCGTAGCCTCTGCTGGGACCCCACAGAGCTGTGGACACTTGGATCTAAAAAGACCTTCGGGAATGGCCTGTCTTACCCTCTTCTGTCACCCAGACAGGGGAAGGGACTGGCCCAGGGTCACACAGCCAGGCAGCAACATAGCTGACCAGCGAGGGATCCTTCTGCCATGTCACTCCCACCCTGCTGTCTTCCTGAGCCCCCAGAGCACGGAGCTGCCCCTCTGGCAGCTTCCTCCTGGGGCCCCAGTATGCCCCAGGTCCCAAACCCCATCAGAAGTCTCGTGGGGGCCCTCAGGGGGCATTTCCACCCCATGGCTAATTCGAGTCCTCCAGCAGAGTGAGCCCCACCCTCTGTTTCCCACCTTCCCCTTCCTGGAGGACCCTGGAGACCCCCAGGGAGAAAGGGCACAAATCGAGTGATGGGAAAAGGGCACACAGAGAACCACCCAGGCTGCCTGGAGGAAGTGGCCTGGGGAGGACCTGCCCGGGCGTGGCCAGAGAGGGGCCCAGTGCTCCCGGGGCAGCCCTGCGCTCTTGCAGGACGGATCGCAGAGTCCTGGCAAGGACAGAGCCTTGCTTCCGTTCTACGGATGAGAAAGCGAGGCCCAGGGAGGCCAGGGCCCGCCCAGGGTCACACGCGAGGTCCCGGTCTGGAACCTAGGACCATGGCTCTGGTTCCCGGTGCCTCTGGCCAGGCCGGTGAGGGGCTGTGGGGAGAGAACCGGGCAGAGGGGCGCCCTGGAGGGCATCACTCGGTGTCAAGGCTGCAGCAGCCATTGACGGGGGCCCTGGTGCCGTCCAGCCCAGGCACCTCGTACTCCTCATCCAGGAAGTCCAGCGAGTTGTTGCTGGGGAGGCCGCGGATGGTGAACTTGTGGGACACCTTGGTCCAGTGCTCACGGTTTGAGGCCACGCGCTCGTACAGCTCTGCTGCCTTGGGGAACAGGTCCTGCAGCAGCCTGGGGGGGGGGGGCAGAGGTCAGAGATGGGATTGTGGGCAGTAGAGGGACTGGGACCACAGCCTGCACAGAGCATGCCCAGGAACGTGGGGCGCAGGACTGGCCACAAAGAAAGAACGAGCATCTCATTCCACTGGGGCCGAGGGGGAAGTCAAGGGCCCATGCAGGGGCAAAGCAGGAGGCGGCTGCACCCAGGGGCAGGTGGTGGCCCGGTGCCATGACGTCCAGAGTGGGCCCTGCCCGGCCAGCCCCAGCCCTTCAGGCAGAGTCCCCAGCCGGCCTGCGCCATCACTCACTTGTAGATGGGCATTGCGATGTGCTCCATGAAGCTGATCTGCAGCTCAGGGATGTAGGCCTTCTCTCGGTCCATCATCTCCATGGGCCTGTTGCCCATGGCCTTCTCCTGCGGACACAAGTCATCAGGCCTGCCCCTCGTGTCCATCAGAAACCCAGGCCCAACCTGGTCACCCCGAGGCCACCCCACACATACCAAGTCTCCCTGGGAGAAGAATTCTTTGTAGATCAGCTCCTGAAAGGCAACAGTGTCAGCACAGCCTGTGGGTAGAAGCCACCCACCCGTGTGCCTCTGGCAGCCCATTTCCCAGGGGAGCTGACCGAGGCCCAGTGACTCTCCGCTTCCTCAGGGCCTGTTCTCGTCAGTCCCAGCCTGGGAGCGTGATGGTCCCAGACAGGGGGCGGTGGCTGGCCTCTGGCCACCTGCCAGCAGCCAGGGACGTGCTGTGTGGCCCCGGGTAAGCCTGCACGGCTCTCTGCATCTCTCTGCCTGTCTCCCTGACATTGTCTAGGTCTCTGTCTCCCCAAAACACGGCCCAGCTGAGCGCAGCCCAGAAAGGGCACCCAGGCTGCAGGGGGCCACACTGAGCGGGGCAGGGAGGCGGGGCACGTACGGCGATCTTCCTCGTGGTCTTCCAGCCCTTGGTCTGGTCAGAGAGGTCGCAGGAGGTCATCAGGAGGCAGAGGAGGAGTCTGTGGTGCTGTTTGTTGGTTCGGTCATAGCCCACTGTCGGCGGGAGCAGGGGGTCAAGGAGGGGACCCAGCAAACCGAGCCCTCCAGATGGGAGCCCAGGGGCCCGGAGTGGCCTCCCTTCCCAGAGGGGTGGTGGATGCTGGAGGGGGATGGGCCCGAACCCTTCCCCCCAGGGCCCCTCCCCAGCCCTGAGGCCAGGGCTGGCAGCGGCCACCTTCGGCCATCTTCTGCAGGTCCTTGAAGATGCGGAGGTGGTGGGCCAGGTCTGTGGCCAAGATGATGTCGCGCATCAGGTCCAGCATGCGCTGATAGTCCTGTGGTGGGCGGGGCAGGGGCGTCACGGCCTCCTACCGCCCTGGGTGCACTCCCAGTGCCCTCCCCGCACCCCTACACCTGGCCCCATCACCTTCCGGGAAAAGTGGTCGAAGATGTTGCAGCCGTGGGTGTTGAGGATGGCGATGGCCTGGGCAAAGTGGTGCCTCTGCAGGGACAGGAGTTTCGGGGGCCCGGCTGGGGCACAGGCACTCCCCTCTCCCCGACCCCAGCCCCCTGGCTCAGCAGAGCAGCTAGAAAGGGGAGTGAGAGGGCCCAAATCCCTCCACGCCCTGGCCAGCTCTGAGCCTGAGACTCCTCAGCTGTCACTCAGAGGGGCCCACCGAGGTAGGCTCCGAGGGTGTCGCCAGCAGGAGGAACTGTGAAATAATCCTGGTGCCCTAGACGCTAATTCATGCAGAAAACGCTTATTTGCCGACAAGGGAAGGTGGTGAGGAGGCGAGGGCAGGGCCCTGTCTCCGGGCCTGAAGGGCTGTCACTCGGAGAAGGAGCAGCAGGCGCCTCAGAGGGACAGAGGGCAGAGCCGGTGCTGCCACCAGGCGTCCCAGGAGACAGTGCCGTGTCCCTGGGGGGTGTACCGGGGCAGCCTTTGCAGGGAGTTGGGGGCGAAGCCAGGTGACTTTGGAAACCCCAACTCTGTGCCAAGTGCAGGGGGCCCAGAGGTGTCTCAGACCTCCCGCCTGCCCCAGGGAGCCCCCCTAGGTGGGGTGGGCAGACCCAAACCAAACCATCTAAGGCAGAGCTGAGTGTGGCGGGAGCAGAGCCCATCTCGAGTTTGGGGGCAGGGGGCTGCCCGGGGCGGGGGCGGGGGGTCAGTACCTCCATGACTGAGCCCTCGGAGCTGTAGAGTGCAGCCAGCACAGATTTCTGGAAAAGCCCAAGGAAGCTCCCATCACTCCCCACGTCTGAAGCCTGGTACCCTCTGACAGGGGCTCAGCCCTGCTGTTCCCTCCTGCCCCTCCCCTCTCCTCTGAGGGAGGACCTCCCGCTGTCTCTAAATCTGGCTCCTGGGCTCAGGGCTCCCACCTCTGCTCAAGCTGGGAGGACACCCCGGGGAGGGTCCCCCCTTCCCGCCACTGAGCGAGACAGGGTCTCACCGAAGCCACCTGGAAGGAGTTGTTCGTGCCTCTGTGGTCCAGGTCATGACACATGCAGGAGATAAACAAGGCAAAGATCTCGATGTCCCTGGTTGGGTGGAGAAAGAGGTCAGCCCCCAGTGCCAGGGGAGGGCCAGGCACCCCCTTGGGACGCCTGGCTCCCCCTCCTGGCAAGGCGCCCTGGTTTGGAGTCCGGCAGTCCCAGGCTTGATCAGGCCCAGCACTCACTGGCCGTGTGAGCACCAGCAAGTGCCGCCTGGGACCTGGGCTGACTGTACGAGGCCCGCAGGCACTCACTCGAGGTAGTTGGTGAGCTCCAGGTTCTTGTAGAGCAGGTAGCAGAAGTGCGAGACGGAAAAGGCGTGCATCCAGTTGTGGTAGGGGGGATCCCGGTAGCCCTTCTTCACCATCAAACAGAACCTGCGGCCGGCAGAGCGCAGCACGGTGGGGGCCTCAGCCTCCCGCCTCCAGGAAGCCCTGCAGGCTCTGCCTCACCCCGCTTCTTGCCCCTCTTTCTTCACCATCTCCGGGGCTGGGAATTGCCTCTCGTTCACGGACCCACCCCACTCCCCACAAGACCAGGCCTGGCCTAGCCGGCATCAGAGAGACCCCTCCCCAGCAATGAGGACACAGTAGAGGCGAGAGCAGAAGGCAGAGGGCAGCAGAGACAGGGCAGGGTAGGGGCTGGGGCACACACCGGGCCAGCGTGGGGCAGTCGATTTTGTAGTTGTTGATGAAATTCATGTCCTGTAGCATGCTCAGGATGGCCTGCAGTGGGCAGAAGGAGGTCACAGAGGGCCTGTCTGAAGCTATGCACTCATGAGTCTTAACCTCCAAATTCCTTGGACCATGCACTCCCAGAGCCATGGAGGTGCAGAAAGCTAAGGGATCTAAGCACTAAGAACTTGGGAACTCAGCTCACAAAAATCCCTTTAACAAACAGAGAGAGGGTACAGACCCTGAGGTCAGGTGCCTGGGCCAGCCCTTGGTGATGGTGCAGCCAGCTGGCGCCACAGCCCCAGGGCCCCCTCCACCCTGCGGGAGCCGCACCAGCTTTCTTTGATGACTCTGACATCCACCCCAAGCCCCTGGCCCCCTGGCCCCTGCCTCCCTGGTTGGGTGGAGGGAGGCGGGCTCACCATGGAAGTGTCGTCTTCCGGCAGTGAGCGAGGGGTGTAGGTGAAGTTGGCGAAGTTGGAGTCAATGGAGGCCACAGGCTGGATGCCGTCGTGGAGAAGTTTGGTGTATTCGTCATCGGAGACCTGGAGGGGACCGGCCAGGGCCTCAGAGGACAGCCACTTCCCCCTCACTCCAATTCCCACAGGGGAGGGGTCCCTCACCCAGAGTGCACCACACCTGCTCCCTAGGCGGCCACCAGGCAGGAGATGCCCCCACATCCCCAACCCCTCTGCAGGGCACCTACTCTGCCTCCCCACCTTTGCCCACCCTTTATCCGTGACATCCCCAAAGCACGGAAGCCTCTAACTCTCGCGTTGCTTCGTGCAGGCATTGTCCCGGTTCTCCCCTCAGTCCTTCCCACGGCAGCTTGGATCCAACCATGGGGGCCGGGACCCTTTCTTTGCACACGGCTGAGAGGAAGTGTCCCATGACGTCACATACTCTGGGCTAAGGAAGGCCCTGGGCAGCGTGTCTGTCCCAGGTCTGGGGATGGCACTGAGTATCAGCGGTGAGGACTGCCTGCCCACGCAGCAGGAAGGACGAGGCCAGGGAAGCTCCCCGCCATCAACAATTGCCAGGTGGGGCGCGTGCCCCAGACACGGGGAACACGTGGCAGAGGCAAACTCTTCCCTGGCCTGGGGGTGGGTGGCAGAGGGGCTGGCTGCTAGGTGTTGCCTGGCTTACCTCCTCATCCTGGGGGGGGGGGTCAAAGCGGGGGGCTGAGACCCTGAGGAGGACAGGAAGGAGCGCAAGCCTCACCTTCATGTGGTACATCATCATCTCGTTGGCCAGGTGGCTGCGGTACTGGGCTTCATTCACTTTTTTGTATAGGAGTGACTGGAGGGAAAGAGGGGGAGGTGGGGCTCAGGCAAGCTGGCTGTGACTCCTTAGCGATGTCCAGGACTGGACGAGGGGGCCGATGGAAACCCCCTTCCTGTCCCATTGTTCTGGCCCCAGTCTGACCCTCCAAGCTCCAGCCCAGAGTACAGCCCCCTGCCACCCTCCCTCATTGCCCAGACTCCCCGTTGCGCCTCCCCAGCCTTCTTAGCATTTGCTCGGGCTCTCTGCAGCCCTCCAGAACCTGACCAGTCTTCAGCAGTGGAGCCTCAGGCCCACGGCAGGGAAAGAGGAGTGGAGGCTAGGGGATGGGGGCAGGGACCTTGGGCTGGATTCCCTGGCCAGAGCTGCCAGCAGGCCGGGACACAAAGACCCAACGTTTTCCAAAAGGAAGCTGACCAGGAGCTTGGGTGGGGGCTGCTTTCGGAGAAGGAGGCTGCTTTTGCAGCTGGGGTTCCCCACGGTCCTGGGAAGCTGAGTGGACAGGGCAGGAACAGCACCCCCATTCTTCAGATGGGAAACTGAGCCCAGAGAGGGCCAGCAGGCCCGGAAGGCAGCACGGCACCCAGCAGCAGCACCCCAGGTCCCAGCCCAGGGGAACAGACTGACAGGACAGGGCAGAACAGAGGGTCCCGGCCATCCCCTGAGCCCCCTCACATGCGCGATGCTGATGCCGCAGTAGATGGAGAACGCCGTGGCCAGGTCCTCATCGAACTTGCTGAACCAAGGCCCATTGATCTTGTTCACCAGCTCAGCCACACCGATGACCTCTGAGGAAGGGGCGGGGAAACGAACAGCCGCTGGAAGGGTCTGGCGGGGACCAACCTCCAGCCCCAGGCGGCGGGAAGGGTTGGTCCGTTGCGCTAAGCCTCAACCAGCTCAGCCCAGCCCCCCACCACGCCCCACTGGGGCCACGCCCACCTGGGGCCACGCCCCGCTCAGCCATGCCCCACTCCTCCAGGGCCCCGCCCCTCCGCCCCTTGGCTGTGAGTCCGCACCCTGGTTCTCGTTCTTGATGGGGAAGCAGAGGATGTTGCGCGTGCGGAAGCCGGTGCTGTCGTCCACGCCGCGGTAGAAGAGCGGGTGGGCATAGGCGTCTGGGATGTTCAGGATCTGGCCCGTGGTCGCCACGTGGCCCGCGATGCCCTGGTCTGCCGGGATCCGGATCTCGTAGCTCTGCCGGGGCCGGGGAGCAGCAGAGAGGAAGTTGGTGGCGCCGCTCCCCAGCGCCCTCTGCGGACTCCCGCGCAGCCCGCGCGACACCCGCCCTCACCTCGTCATCCACCACGCCCCCGTCGAACACCTTGGCCACTAGCTCGTTCTGATCCAGCAGGAACACTGAGCAGCTGTGGAGAAGCAGGGGTGAGGGTTGCCGGGCACTGACATCCCCCTCTCGCCACCTCCCACTTCCGATCCGAGGCTGCATCAGAGCCCTGTCCTCAGAGCTGACTGACCACGGCACTCATCCATTCAGACGATTTGAGGGTGGGTACCCCCTACTAGGTGCCAGGCCCGTGTCTGGAACCGGGCACCCAGGGCAAGCAAAGTCAGCTTTGGCTCTGCTGTGAGTGGCGCACACAGGGAGACGGCAGGAAAGAAAGGCTCACGCCCGAGGTGGCAGGGCCCCCCAAGAAGTCAGGGGGAAGGAGGTGATGAGGCAGGAGGCCAGGGTCCCCTCGCCCCATGCCTGCGTGGATCCACTCACATCTCGGCATTGCTGAGGTTCCTGGCCTCCGTGATGATCTCCTGGAGCAGGACAGAGACGTCGTCTGCGGGAGGCACAAGCACGGGGCAGTGGTGAGACCAGGCTGGAGTGCCCAGGCCGGGCCCCACACCCACCCCTGCAGCCAGGCGTGGAGGGGCAGGGAGCACTCACCCAGGTGAGTGAAGAGGTTCTTAGCCACTTGAAGAAGAGCCTAGAAGGGGAGAAGTGAGGATTACAGGTGGCTGGAAACTGGCAGTGTCTGATTACATCACCTGGCCTCTGGGGGGGGGGGGGCAGAATCTCCTACCTCTCAGATATGAGTCCTTCCAAAACTTCATGGAAAATGGAATTAAAAGGTTGTCTTGGTGCCAAAAAAAATTAAAATGTGAGCATATTAGAGGTATTCAAGAGGTTCATGGAAATGCATACTATGAAAAGTCTTGGTATGGATTTCTACGTTTTGCACCACAATAAACAATTCCATTTTCCATGAATTTTTGGAAGTCCACCACCAGCTCCAGCAGCCCAGCCCTTGCTGTAGTGCTCATACTTAACACTAGAGGGCGATAAGACACAGTGCCTGTAGCCAGTGGCTGGGGGCCCAGGAACTATGGCCCTCCCTCCCGGGAGGCTTTCAGGTTACCACAGGGCAGGGTCCTTTCCCTTGTGGAGCTGAGAGCTGGCAAGTGGGTCCCGGAGGAAGGCGCGGGGTGGGTGGCTCACCTGGCACTCGCACTTGAGCTTCTGCTCCTTCTGGAAGGCCAGGGTGCTGGTGAGCACTGTGCCCGTGTAGTGGAAGCAGTGTTGGATCACCTGCTCATCCTGCTCCGTGAACCTGCGGGCGGGGCATGCGGGGTCACTGGGGAGAGAGGGAGAGGTGGGCTTCTCTCTCCATCTCCTAATTTCCATTCCTCCACGGAGCCCACTGGGCTACCCACCAGCTGATTCTAACTCCCCCTCCTCGCTGCTAAAGCTTCTGCTCAGAGCTCCAGGGCTCCTCAGGCCAAAATGTGTTTTCCTCCTTAGACTGCTGCCTCTCAAAGCTGCCCTCCTCAAACTACAGCGGGGTGGCCTGCTCTTCCGCTGGTACCACCCCCCACCCCCAGCCTCAGGAAGGGGCTGTGGCACTGCCCTGCCTGTCACGCTCCGCTGTCCCTGTCTGGGCCTGCTCTGGTGGCTGCACAAATCTCAAAGTAGGGCTGGAGTGGTCTGGAGCCAGCACCCACCTGACAAGCTCGTCCCCCAGTCCTGCTGAGGTCATTCGGCCTGGCCACCAACTGACCTGTCACCAGAAAGCTGCTTGGGGCTGGGGAGACCAGTGGGGCGGGGGGAGCCGGGGGCCTGCCTCTGCACCCAGATTTCCCTCTCTGGCTGCCTCCCTGCCAGGTAGCCCCTCATTCGCACTTGCTGCTCAGTCATTCAGGTCTGGACCCCGAAGCCACGGCCCAGGTCTAGGCGCCGGGCACTCGGCCTGGCCCCCTCCCGTCGTGGCTCCCCTTGGGCGTCTCTCAGCTGGGCCACACCCGGATCCTCGCCTTTCTCAGAGAAACCTGGGCTCTTTCACAGCACCTCGTTCCCTGGGCCTTCCTCCTGCTAGCCCTGAAAATGAACTCCAGCCCTTGAAGGCAGGGCCAGGACAGAGCCACCCCACCTCATGGCCAAGCCTGGAAACAGGGAGGCATTTGCTAAGCGTCTTACTGAGTCCACCCCAGCCCTGCCAGCAGCGCCATCCCACGCCCATCGAGGGGACTCAGGAGCCCCTGCTTTCTGGCTGCTTTGCTGAGCTCTGACAGGTGTTCGCGTCGTCAACCCTCCCTAACAGAGCTGACCCCACCTGGGTTTCCTAGGATACAACCTCTCCTCCAGGTCAGGGGCCATCCCAGAGACAGCCACCAGAGGTCTCAGCCCCCCATGGGACTCCCCCCACACACACTCTGCACTCCCCTCCCCAGAGGCCTTCCTAAAGCCAAACAGCCCGCACTGGAACGCACACATGACGTGCTCCGTGTAAGCTCACCGAGCAGTCTAACATTCCCTCCACCAAGCACCTGCCACTTCCAAATGCCACGATGTCCCTGCCTCAGCTGGCTCTGCCTGGCCCTGCCTTCACTATCCCAGGCCACCCGACTGCCTGCAGCACCACAGGCCGACAGCCCCCGCTGCTCAAACCTATGGCTCCCGGGTCTCGGCCTGGGCCTGTGACCCCTCTCCAGTCTCCTCCCGCTGCTGCGGGAGCTCCAGGCCCTCACACCCAGTTCCCCCCTAGCCTCTCCCCACACTCAGACTCAGCCAAGCAGCTCCTAACCCGCATTCACCCCACCGGGACTTACAAGGCTCCTCCCAGCTTGTTGAAGGCGCAGGCCAAGGCCACCACCTGGTCAGTGGCCCGGCTGATGACAGGGACACAGAGCATGGTCTGCACCTCACAGCCCAACATGCTTTGCAGCTGCTGCACATCCTCCTGCAGAGGGGAGGCAGTCAGGGCAAGGAAGGCGGGGGCGGGGCATGCACCCCCATACCCCCACCCCCCATTCTGCGCCAGGCAGCTCAGAGGACTCAGCATGGGATGAGGTGGTGGAAGTCCCTTCCCCATCCCTAGGCTGCCCTGTCCCACAGACCATGGCTCTGGGGGCTGGGCAGCAGAGTGTGCCCTGTCCCCGGGCCATGGCTTACAGAGGGGAGGTCCTCCAGCTGGATGGACTTCTTGTCTTGCACCACCTGGCCCAGGCGGCCTGTCGTCAACTGGGGAGCGAGCAGAGGCTGAGTCAGGGCCCCAGTGCCCCGGGGTCTCAACCCAACCCATTCTCACCCCAAGTCTGCAAGTCCCAAGCAACTCTGCAGTTAGTCCAAAGGGTGGGTGGGTGAGCGGCGAGAGAAGAAAGGGGAGTTGAGAGTCTTCCCTGACAGGGCGGGGGGTGGGGGGTGGGGCGCAGGCTCCCAGGACCCTCACTGATCTCAGAGGCACTCCCTCCTCGTGCGGTAAGAGAGTTCTCCTAACCCATACTGAGCACGAGAGGCTGGGACCCCTCGGAACCCAAGACCCAGATAATTCCATCAGATTCCAAGAGAGTCCAGAGGATCCCGTCCGGGGCAGATCCCTGGAGTGCTTAAAGCCCCTGCTGACTCCAACCACAGCCGTTGCGGGACTCACCGGGAAGCTGATTTCTTCCCCCAGCACTTTGTCGCCGATAACCTGAGGGACGGAGGGGCCGGGCCGATTAAAGGCAAGGCAAGACTTTTCCCTCCGACACCCTGGTCTCCCGCACACCCCTCAGTGGACCGGGGCCCTCACCTTGCAGGAGAGCTGGAGGTTGTCCTCCGACACCAGCAGGAGGCAGCAGTGAGCTGCCTGGGTCTCCTGCTGCAGCTGCGGGGGGGAGGGAGGGCCAGGGTGAGGGGCTGTCGCGGCTCTGGGGTCACCTCCACTCTCCCCTCGCCTCTCGGAGACTCTTCATGCGGAGGAGGAGAAGGGGACGGGTGGCCTGTGGGGAATCTGCCCGCCGGCCCCTGCAGAAACTCGGCAGGGAGGCGGGTGGGAGGGCCGGGGACTCACGTATTGAAGGACTTTGAGCTGCAGGGAAGCGGCGTCCGGATCGTAGAGCTCCCCTGCAAGGCAGAGCGCGGGTCAGAAGGTGTTCCCCCGGCCGGGAGGCCCGGTCCCCGCAGCGCCATCCACGCCCGTTTCCCCCAGAGCTCCGGCGGAGCCTCCCGGGGTCTCAGCAGGGCAGAGAACACGCTCAAGCTCCGCCCACCCGCTGGCCCCTCCCCCAGGCTCAACCTCGCCCCACCCCCTCGGGTGGGTCCGCCGCGGCAGGGCCCTCACCGCACAGGTGCAGGATCTTCCGGTCGTGGTCGGTGTAGGCTGCCCCACCCTGCTGGTCTTCTGCCGCCTCCACCGGGGTGTTCTGGACCGCTCCGGCTCCGGCTCCGGCTCCGGCTCCGGCTCCGGGGGCCTGGCCAAGCCCGCGCTGCTGCAGGGCCCGCATCCTCCGCAGAGCCACCAGGGTCTGGGGTGGGCCAGGAGGGCCTTGCATCACTTGCCCCACCCTGGCCGTTCTCCCAGCCGCGTGTCCTTCGCCCCATCCTGGTCCTGAACACAGACCTGGGCGCTCCTCCCTCCTGCCGGCTCCCGCTGCGCTGCGGCGTCTCTCTGCCCTGAACAGCTAAGCCCCAGCTCTGCCTCCACCCTAGCTCCCGGAATCTTCCAAGACAGGCCCGATCTGATTTCTCTGTTTCCCCATGGGGAGTGGTAGTCCTTGCTAAAGTCACAAAATCACGGAATCGCAGACAGGAACAAGGCTCGGTAGCATTAGTTCTTCCTACCTATCGGCAAGGTTTTGGCCGTCTTCCCTCTCCGCTACCCTAGGCGGCTGGGTGCCGTTGTCACCCTCACTTTCAGATGTGAAATTGAGGCTCAGCCGGGTTTAATCACTCTCTGGAGGTCACAGCTCAGAGGCGGTGGAGCCGGCACTGGAGCCCGGTCTGTCCACTCCCTGACCAGGTCACTGTCCCACCCTGGCTGCTGTGAGGGCCTTCAGCAGCCCCCAGCCTCCCGCGGCCCTCCCCCACTCACATGCTTCTCCACTGCCTGCAGGCTCCACTCCTCGCTGTCACTCAGCTGGCCGCAGTGCACCTGGAGGGACGGGAGAAGCTACTGTGCCCTCTCCCAGCGCCTGGCCCCGTGACCCCGTGTACAGGGACCCTGCCAGCACATACACACCCTACCATGTGGGCCCCAGTGGCAAGCCCATCCTTCTAATCATGAAAGTGGCTCCTAGAAAAAGCCCCCTCCTGCAGGAAGCCTTCTAGGACTGATCCCAACACGTGAAACTCCTTTGTCTGCCTTTCATTCACTATCCTGTCAACAGCATGGTCCAGGTGTGTCATGGGGAGGGTGCGCCTTGGACTCCCCTCCGTCTCCCAGCCCGCTGGGCCATGATTACAGAATCAGTGGTGAGAGCCTCGGCCTCCCAGCTACCCCTTTCTTAGTAAAGGTCTGAACTGCCCCAAGTCTGGAATAAAGGAAGAAGTCCAACAGGTTGCCTGTGCAGGGCCGTGGGGAGCGAGTGGCTGGATCTGCTGACGCATGCTTTGCCTTACTCACCCCTGTGAGTTGCCGGCTTCCACCTTGCACATGGGCTGAGGCCCAGAAAGGCAGAGTGACTAGCCCAATGTCACAGAGCAGGAAGTGGCAGAGTTAACACCTGCCACTCCCGCCCCACTCTGCCCATACCTCCCTCTCTCTTGCTATCCCGCCCCACCCCCATCAACCTGTCGCTCTCCGGATTCCCTGAGCTGTCACCAGGGCTCCTTCAGGCTCTGTGAAGTTCCCTCCCCCACTGCTTGGCGATCCAGGGAGGAATGACAGCCGAGGGCCCACACAGGCCTGGCCAGCAAAGCTCGCGCGTGCATGTGGCACCAGCTTCCCGGTCAGGCCTGCTCAGGGCCGCTCGCCACGCGCAGGGCTCCCCACCGTGCCAGCGCCGGAGTCCCCTCCCTGGTGTTCCCTCTGGCTCAGCAGCAACTAGAGCAGATGGAGAAGGAAGCCTGAGGTCTCGCTGGGGTAGAACGAGTGGGGGCGTGGGGCCCCACACCTGAGGAAGGAGGAGAGGGTAGACTGGGCGGGCAGCTCGTGGGGGCTCAGAGGGGGAGGCCATCTGGGAGGCTTCTAGAATTGGCTCCGAAGTATGGCGAGGGAGGGGCCTGGCAGGCAGGAGCCTGTGCTGCTGCTGGGTGCTGCATGTTGGGGGCGGGAGGAGAACCAGGCTGGGCTGGCGCCCACGATGCCACAGAGGGAGGGCCTCGAGTGCTGCACTGAGAAATTGGACGGTAGCCGGAGAGTACTGGGGAGCCGTGGCAGACTTTAGTATCTGATACCTACAGTCTGCGGGGTGCAGGGTGAACTGGAGGGAGCAGGACTGGACGCAGGAAGAGACCTGGGCTGCCAAAGAGGCTGTGGAAGCTTAAGCCCAGGGCAGGGCTCCTTCTGTGACTGCCAGACACTGGGGTCCCTCAGGAAAAGGGACGGTTGGGACCCCTCTAGGGTTGGGGGGACACCAAGCTCCTGGGCTGCCAAAACAGCTGTGTCCCAGGTCCAGAGCTGGGAGCTTGCAAAGGCTAAAGGAGTGGACGGAACCATGGGGTCCTCCCTCCCCAGCACACATTCGGCTGCCTTGGCACACCCACCCAGCTCATGCACAGTCACGCACACACACGCATGGAGAGCCTCAGCCACCACCACCTCCCACCCGCGCACACGCACCTCACTCATGCATGGAGGCTGCACACATACATCCACTGGCTCGCACGTCTAGAGGCAAAGCTCAGGAAACTCGAGTTCATACACGGCCCCACCGCAGACACACACATCCCCTCCCACACCCGCACACACGGCTTTCTGCTCACCCACGCTCCTGCTAATCAGGACAGGCATCTGGGGCCCGGTGGGAAGCACTTAGCCCCGGGCACTGGGGTTGTTGAGAGGATAAGAGTCCAACAGGGTGTCACTCCCCCAGCCTCAATGGCTAATGGCACGCACAGCCCATCCCGATGCAAGGAGCGGTGGCTGGCACAGCTGGAGGAAGAGTGGGCACCAGTCAAGCGTCAAATGCCAGGGACCAAGGGCCGCCCACTCCTCAAAGGGACTTATTATCGCAGAATTAAAGAGCAGAGCCGAAGCCTTTCCAACAAAGAAGCTGCAATCAAGGCACCTGGAGCTGCAAAGGCCCAGCACTCGGCCACCAGCCCCGCACCTGGACAGCGTGCTCTGCGGACGGCGCTCAGCTCACTGCCCTGTGCTCCCTCTCACAGGCTCCCTGCTGCCTGGCTGGCACTTGCCATCGTTTGCTCCCCTGTTGACCACCCTCCCAACCGTGTGGTCTGTAAAAACAGGGTCTGGCTGGTCTGTCTGTCTTGGTCGCTTCTATGCTGCCCGCACCTAGCATGCGGTAGCTGGCACCTCGTGGGCATGGAGAAGCAGGTTTTCAGGTGATGGGTGGGCCCTGGGTGGGTGGATGGAAGCAGGGATGTGTGACCGCTGGGTCCTACAGCAGAGGCGCAGTAAAGGGACTGGCACTCGTTGAACAAGGAGCTGGTGACGGCCCTCCCAGAGCCCCGCCTGGTGGCACTTCCGCTGCCCTCTGCCCGCTCTGCCCCGGGACCCGATGGCAGCGGGGAGGACTGGGGTGCCTGTGCCACCTCTGGCAGATGTGTCACACAGGCCCAGGGAGTGTCAGGGAGATGCACGTGCCGGGGGGGAGGGCTCCCCGGCCGAGGAGTTTCTCTGTGGGTGCCAAGGGGCGGGCTTGATGCAGGAGGAAGGGAAGAATCCAGACCCTTCCCAGAGCTCCTAAATGCCCAGGGCTTTTGAGGAGGGGAGGGGATGGCTGGGAACTTCTGGCAGCACCTTGGCGACAGCGTGCACCCCCCTCAGCACACTCTTCCGGTATCACACACACACACCCTCGCCTTTTCTCCCCTCCCCCTCTCCTCTGCTGGTTGCCCGGCCCTCGCCCTAAAGCCCCCACAACACTGTTGCCACTCTGGGGTGCCCTGTGCTGTTCCTGCCTCTGCCACCAGAGCACCTGCTGGCAGCACTGATGTCACTGGGCCTGCGATGGCCCGAGGACTCTGCCTTCCCTGGACTGAGAGGCCCCAGAAGCAGAAGTGTTTTCCCAGCACCCAGCCTGGGGTAGGCCCAGAGCAGGTTCTGCTGGGCGCGTTGGTGTAGTGATCTGACCCATCCCCTTCCCCAGCACACACACACTCACATGCACACACACCCACATACATGTGTACTCTCACATGCACATGTATACACACGTGCACATATGTGCACACACAGGAAATACACTCACACAACACACAGGCACGGGCCCACACACACACTGGCCTTTCTTCCCCCAGGGGAAGGCTGGAGCCTGGACTCCCGGCCCCACCTGAGCCCAGGTGAGCAAGTGGCCCTACCCACAGAGGAACAACCTTCCAGTGTTTTGCCTCGTGGGAGCTATACCCCTGCCAGCCCACAGGAAGGGCTTCCCAGGGGCCTAGCAGCCCCTGTCAACAGAGAAGGAGGCGGGCAACTGAGCCACTGCCTCCCCTTGCCCCACGCACAGTGCGCAGAGCACTGGTCCCGACCAGCTCTGGGACCCGCAGATAACATGGAGGGGGTGGTGGCCCACTGAGACCGTATGCCCACGGCAGATCCGTTCTCTGTGGGCACAGAAGCTGGGGGTGGGGAGAAACCAGGTAGGGGCCTCGGCTCCTTCGGTCAGGCAGACGGGGCGCGGAGACCAAGCCGAGCGCCCTCCCCACCAGCAGCTGGGAAAGGCCAGGTGCCCGGGAGACCTTTCATTCCGTTTTAATGAGCTCGGCAGGAGTTGCTGGCACACCAGGGCCCATCCGTCTCAGTTCCCAAGCCTGCCCCCCATGGGGGTATGGGCTCCTTGGCAGAGGCAGTGAGGGTGGTCTGGGGCGCTACCTCTCCACTCGTAGGAGGACACAAGGATTCAGAACTCCCCACCTTGGTGCGCAAGGGGCAGCAGAACAGCAGAGCCTCCCCCCAAGGCTCCCCAGCTCCTGAGTCCCCATGGCAAGTGCAGCAGCAGCCTGGGGGAGCCCTGGCCCAGATCTTCCTGACCGTGTACCCCCAACTCCCTATGGAGGCCCCCTATGATCCTCGGGCTCCAGAAGGCCCCCCAGTTCCCCACGCTGCCAGCCTCGGTGCTGGGTGTGCTGGGACGCGATGCCTCCAAGCCCCCTGCTGGGTTTGCACACCTCAGGCCCTCCCCCCCTCACTCTGTTCCTGCCTTCTTGGATGCTGCCCCCAGCACACCTGGGAGGACCCCAAGGAACCAAGGTCAGGGCTGGGCTCTTTCAGCTCCAGATGGGGCTTCGGCATCACTCAGAAGCCTGCTGACTGGGCCAGCGGCTTTGGCCTGCCCATCCTGGCAGCCAGCCGGGGTGGAGGTGGGAGACACCCCTTTCCCTCCCCTCCACCCCACCCACCCCGGATGCAGGCCGTCTCCCCGCTCCCGCCCCATGCCCCAGCAGGCTCTTACCAAGATGACGGCTGCCACAGCCCCGGCCTCCTTGTCCAGCAGCGGTAGGACCAGTACTACGGGGAGAGGCCAGTGAGGGCGTCCTGCCGAGCCCCGAGGCTCGGAGACACCAGGGACCCAGCCCCAGGGAAGGAGACAAAGACGCAGACAGAGAGAGAGGCCGGGGCAGAGACACAGGGAGACCCAGAGACCCCGGAGAAGGGTTCTGAGGCCGCGACAGAAACAGCCACAGGAAAGACCCCTGCACAGGGCGGAGCCCTCTCGCTGGACCGCTTCCCTGTGAGCCTCCCGGCAACCCTGGGAGGGAGGGAGGCAGGCGAGGCCGAGCACCCCTAGTCTCCAGACAGGGAACTGAGGCCCAGGACGGGAAGTGACTTGCCCAAGATCACACAGCAAGTCAGGTCTCCTGACTCCCAGTCTGGTGCATTTTCCACATCGAGACAGAGGACAGAGACCTAGAGAGACTGAGACACGAGGCAGAGAGAGACATGGCGGGCAGGGGCATGGAGAGCAGGGGACAGAGAGACAGTGACAGAGAGGGTGTGGCAGCCACAGCCCCTGTCCAGCAGTAGGCACAAGCATGTCAGAGCCACACCGCCGGCCGCTGAGCCCTCGCACGTGCCAGGCCATTAACACGCCTCCTCGCTCATGCGCCTCGCAACGCCCCTTCACGTCCTGTAGTCTCCATTTGACAGTCAGGACACAAGGCACAGAGCGGTCAGTGGCACGAGAGAGACAGCGTTAGATGGACGGGCTTGCCAGAGACATGGGGCAGAGAAGAGGGGAGGCCTGGTATGAAGATGGGTGGAAGACAGACATGACATGAGGAGCGGGGGCGTGGCCTCCCCTGCCCCTACCCCACTCCCAGCCCTTACCTTGGGTGTCAGGAGCCAGCGGCGCCACCAGCCTGGCCAAGGGCTTCCCTGGCAGGTCAGAGGACCCCAGCCCATTGCAGCTCAGCCGCTTCTGGGAGACCACAGCCTCTCTGAAACGAGGACGAGACCCCACCACTCAGCCTCTGGATCAGAGACGCAGGCCCCAGCCTGGGAGCGCACGGCAGCCTGGGCTCTGCACCTGCGTGAGGATCCCGACCTGCGAGATGAAAGCGGCAAGGACGGCGGCTTCTGTGTGGCCAGCTGGGCAGCTTCAGTCCGGCCTCGGGTGTCTCTTGTCGGGTGAGAGGCACAGGCCGGGGCCCCACACAGATCCCCAGGCAAGGGTGAGAGCAAAGTGACAGCCAAAGCCCAGAGCCAGGCTGCCTGGGTCAAATCCTGCGGCTGCTACTGCTTGGTCTTGGGCAAGTGTCCTTACGTCTCTGAGCCTCCCCGGGGGGCGGGGAGCCCTAACCCTCGCCATCCTAGGACCCGACTGCAGAGTGGCTGTGGGTGCTGAGCCTGGAGGGGGACCACCACAGGTCGTCATGGTAACCGCAGCTCGCCAAGCATTTCCTAAGAGCCTTGCACGGTCCTGGCTCCTTATGGGGCTGGGCTCAGGTTCCATAGTATCGTCAGCACCCACGCTCACACAGCTGCCAAGCGGCATAGCCAGGATTTGAACGCAGGCCGTTAGCATCAAGTTAGGTTTAGCCACTATGCTTACACCCTCCCTGTGGGGTCCAGTGCTGAGCAGGGGCCAGGCTGGTGGCAAAAGACCAAGTTTTCCTCTGCCCCCCCCCCCCACGGGCCATCCTTCTCCTGGGTCTCTGGTTCTTCCTGCTTCATAAAGTACTTGATTTTTTTCACCAAATGTCACTCCCTGGTGATTCATTGTCTTGTGTTCTCTGTCTCCCGGGCTCCCTCCACTTCACTGTGTTTATGGGAACTGCCTGGCTCGGACAGGAAAGGAGCGTGTAGGGCTGGGGTTCTGGGGGGTGCCTGGCAGGATCATCAGGAGTTACCGGCAAAAGTCAAATGAGGAAAGGGTGGGTGGCCTGCAAGTCGCAGCATCAGGTCCCAGCCACGGGAGAAATCCAGGACCAAAGAGCAGCATTCGGAGCCAGACTCTTTCCCTCCTGTCCCCAGTCCCGAAGCTACGAGAACCAGCAGTGTCTCCCATCTTCAGCCCTTGTACCCAGACTCTTGATCCCAGGTACGGGCTGCTCCAGCTGCTTATCACCGCGGGAAGGAAGCAGGTGATAAGACTGATGCAGGCTGGGGCTTCCTGGAGGCAGCGGGTGACACCCCTCCAAACCCCACCCAGCCACTTGACCTTGGACAATTGGGTAATCAGGAGACCACCAGGTGGCGCTGGTCCCCACGTCCCTGACCAGTGAGCCCCACAGCCTCATCCTACCTACCTGACTGCACTTCCCACCCCTGGGCCAGGTGGGGCTGCCCAGGCCTCTCCCCTAGGACCCTGATGAGGCACGCTGGCCTCAGCCTTTCTCCTGCCCGAGACCCCCGCCCAGTGCTCACGGCCTTGTGACTCCCCGAGCTCACTTGAGAGCTCAGTAGCCAGATAGCCAGAGGCCACCAGGAGGCCACCCCTGGATGACCCCAAGGTGCCCCAAAGGTATCCAGACTTGACCATCTCCACCCCTACCCCCAAAGCAGCACGGCCGTGCACCAGCTCTCTTCGAGCTGGTCTAAAACCGTCCTGGAGACCTCCCATGCCCTGCCCACCCCACCCCCATCTCTCACAGCATTGCCTGCTCTCTCTTTTCAAGCTGCTGCCCAGCTCAAATGGCGACACTCCTCCCCTGACTCCAGCAGCAACCATCCCCAGGCCTCCAGCCTCCTGTCTGGGTCTCTGAAATCCAGCCTCCACGGCAGAGCAAGAATACATTTTCTAAACTAAGCAGCTTCAGGGAGAACTCGAAACAAAGTCTTTCGTACTACAGCACCACTCTGGATCGGGTTCACTACTGAGAGCTGAGATGAGAAGTCGGACAGGTGCCTGCCTCAAGGGGCCCAGCATCCCAGGGAAACCCACACGGATCCTCCCTGAGTCAAGACAGGAGCGCTCTGACAAAGGTCCCAGCCTTACCAGGCAGTCAGGGAGGGCTTCCCAGAGGAGATGCCCGAGATGAGCCCTAAGGACATTGCCCAGGTTATTGAGGCAGAGGGGAAAGGATGTGCAGGCAGGGGGAACTGCATGTGCAAAGGCTCAGAGGAGAGGAGACCGTGCGTCTGGCCACTGGCAGGTCGCCGGGGCCCTGAGCCACTGGGCTTCACCCTAAGCACAGTGGGAGCCCTGGGAGGGAGGTGAGCAGGGGAAGGTGATGGTCAAGTTCGATTTCAGATGCGCCCTGCAAGTGGCAAGGCACGCGGTCTCACTAGAGAGAGAATCTGACACCGGAAATCCGGCTTCAGTGAGGGGCCCATCATCTTAATGGCCCTGGACAGGAGGGGAGAGGCTGGGCTGGGACCAATCAACCTTGGGGCCCAGGTCCCCACCCCAATCCCACCCTCAAGGAACTGGAGCTCCCGAAGTCTGGATTCTGCATTCCCTACCCCGGAGCTTTTGGAACCTGCACTGCCCTGGCCCTGGCCCACCTGCCAGCCAGGGGCACCTCCCCCAGCCCCAGGCAGGTCTGCTCCCCTGCCCCTTCCCAGCCTCCAGGTCCCCCAGCCTGCACGCACACCCGCCTTGGGCCCGGGCGCTCTGCTGCTGCTCCTACCCCATGGCTCTCCCTCAGCTCAGAGCCCTTCCCACGCCCTCCCTCCAGGCCCCTGCTGGGGCTGGGGGCACCCCAAGCCCCAGGCCAGCTGTCCAGGCTACAGACTCAACGCTGGGTGCCTGGGTGGTCACCGTCCACCCCACCGAAGATAAGGACAGATGGGCTCAGCGTGGGGAGAGGAACGGGTGTGGGTTTTATGACAGTTCCGTCCCTTTAACAACTATTTGTTTAATGGAAAAAATAGCGGGGAAAAGCTCTTAGTTGGCAGGGCCAACGGCCTAGAACGAACTAGGCACCCAGGCCCCGCCCCCCGCAGCCCTGCAGCCCCCTCTGGCCCTCTGCTTTGGTGGGGCCCCTGAACCCTCAGTCAGCCCCACCCCCAAAAGCCCCCAACTGGGCACTGCCCCCACGGAGCCCCAGCCCTCCACTATGCGCTAACCCTTACTGAGCGCCCCATCCACTGCTTTAGCCCTCTCCACTCACTGAGCCCCTCACGGAGTCCCCCTCACGGAGCCCCTCACTGAGTCCCCGAGTCCCTCATGGGGCCCCACCACTCACTGAACCCCCCCTCATGGAGCCCCTCACTGAGCCCCCCCACTCACTGAACCCTCCCCCTCACGGAGCCCCCCCTCACTGAGTCCCTTTCACGGAGCACCCCCTCACGGAGCCCCTCACTCTCTGGCCCTCAGCTCTCAGAAACGAATCAGGATGTAAGCCAAGACCTGGGGTCACGTCCCCCAGACGGAGACTGCGGAGATGGGGAGAGTCAGTTCCCCAGGAGGTCAGGGACAAACAGGAGGGATGGGCAGATCTTGCAGTGGACGGAGCCAGGTCAGCTCCGAGGAAGCAGGGGCCGGGGCGCCTGGGACCTGGTGGAGGGAGACCACCACCTCGGGGCCGATGGGAAGGCTGGGATTTCTCTGTCCCCAGCAGTGGGGCATCCAAGGCCCTCACTCCCTCCCATGGCAGGGGACACGGCACAAGAGGAAGGCAGAAGGGCCGGGGACTGAAATTCGCAGGCAGTTGGGCCTGGGGGACCCACTGAGGGCAGAGAGGCCCCGGCCAGGCAACCTTCCAGGATTCGTAACTCCCCTGTCCCAGGGAGCTGGACATCGGGGTGCCCAACCCTATCTTTTCACAGACCAGTGGGTGGAGGCCCAGAGAGGCTGCACAGGACTGTTACCACAGCCGCTTGTCCTGGCTCTTCTTATTTTTTTTAAAGATTTATTTTTATTTATTTGAAAGGCAGAGTTACAGAGAGAAGAAGAAAGAGAGAGAGAGAGAAAATCTTCTCTGTTGGCACACTTCCCAAATGGCTCAATGGCCCAGGCTGGACCAGGCTGAAGCCAGGAGCCTGGAACTCCATCCAGGTCTCCCACATGGGTGCAGGGGCCCCAGCACTCAGGCCATCTTCCACTGCTTTCCCAGGCGCATTAGCAGGAAGCAGGATCAGAAGTGGAGCATCCGGGACTCGAACCTGTGCCTGTATGGGATGTGGGCGTCCCTGTGCTACAACACAAGCCCTGCCCAGGCTTTTCTCATGTACAGACCCATCTGTGGGGAGGCCGCTGTGGGCCAGACCCCCATTCTGAACATTGCCTCTCTGCAGTTGCAGGCGAGTGGGGGCAGGCTTCCCAAAGGGGGCGAGGCTCACCCTGACAGCTAAGTCACGTGCAGCTGGCCGGGATGGACGTGCAGCAGGCAAGGACTTTGCCAGGGAGCAAACAAATGCCCAAGCAGGCACCAGAAGGCAGGAGAGGCAGATCCCAGGCGATGGAATGGGCGTGTGAGGGGCTGCAGGGTGGCAAGGGGCGGGGCCGGGGGCACTCCTCCCTCCACCCACACCCCTCTCCACCCACCCTCAGCCCATACCCCCCCTTCCCCCTGGGCCTTATCTGCCTTTATGACCCAGACGCCACGTTGCACCTGCTGCTGTTTGCCAGCCCTGCCAGCGCCCAGGCTTTCCTGGAGGAGCACCCCACCCCTCCCTGCCCGGGCACTGCCAGAGCCTCTGGCTCCAGTTCAGCCTGCGGACAGCACAGGGCCAGAGCCACCCCTGACAGCACGTGTGGGCTCCCTACCTGACCCAGGCTGGGCAGGCGGGGCACAGACTGCAGAAGAAGGCGCCGGGCCTGAAGCTTCGGCCCGAACCCGCAGCCGCCTGAACTCCTGGCCAGCTCTGTGTCCCGCGTGCCCACGCTGCCCGCGCCCCTCTCGCCTGCCCCGGCCTCCTCTGTCACTGCCCCTGGGCTCCCAGCAGGCTCCACCGAGCGCTGGGCTAATTGCATCTGAACGTGCACTTTTAATTGCTTCTGTGTTGTGTGCCTTTTCCGAAGGTTCTGCAGAGTTTGAAGTGGTTGAGGGCGGATGCTGAGCGGCTGCCGCCGCAGAGGGCAAAGCCCCCTCCAAGAAGCCTGAATCGCAGGTACCCACCCACCCTGCCACGCAGCAGGCCACCCAGGGGTGCACCGGCCCAGCCACCCAGCGCAGCCCGCAGCAGTGGACTGACTCAGCAGCTACACAGCTTGGGACGCCCACAGCCCATATGGGAGCACCCGCCTCCAGTACAGTGGAGCCTCCTGCCAGCGTGCACCCCAGGACAGCAGGTGGCGGCTCCGGTGCTAGGGACCCAGGTTCAGTACTGGGCTCCTGGCTTTGGCCTGGCATCTGCGGAGTGAACCAGTAGATGGATGGAATCTCTCTCTCTCTCTCTCTCTCTCTCTCTCTCTCTCTCCTCTCTCTTCTCTCTCTCTCCTCTCTCTCCTCTCTCTCTCTCTCAAACAAGAAGAAAATAAAAGAACAAAGAAGGGGCAGCCCAAACCTGCAGGCCGCTCCCCCCAGCCCCCTCCGAGGGCAGGTGGGAGGAACAGGAGACTTGACAGCATTTTTTTTTTAAGATTCCGGGAGACCTGGCAGCCCCTTGTCACAGCACACAAGTGGGACATGGCGGCCAGGGAGGGGCAGTGGTGCACTTTTTGTCACTGATCTCGCTCCAGGGGAGCTGGCCGGAGAAGCGAGGGGATGGTGGCCCCCCACTCCACCACCACCCCCAGGGAGCCCCGCAGCAGAACAGGAGGTGGAAGGCACCCCACCATGCCATCAGAGAGCATCCAACCACCCCCACGGGGAAGGGCCGCAGAAGCCACGTAGGCTCCCAGGAGGGTGAGCCCCGCATCCCCAGACAGCCCGGGAGAGGTGGGGGCCAGCCTCAGCTACTGCAGCCCAGTGATCCCTGATTCCAAGATGGGCCCCCCAGAGAGCCCCCAAAAGCGTGCCAGGCCTGGGACTGGCAGACACGGGAGTGCCAGCACTCTGGGACTCTGCTCGCGGGGGCGGGGCACAGACATGGAGAAGCCTGCCGCGGGCACGCGCCCTGCACCCACCCACTCCTCAGCATAGGAGAAGACCTTCCTCGCCCCTTCTCTGTGGCCAAGCTGGCCAAGGAGCAGCCCCTGGCAAGAGGGCACTGGGGTGCAGAGGACAGCTCACCGGACTTTCCCCTCCTGGGGCAGCTCGTGCCAGGGGTCCTCACACACCAGCCGGCACTCCTCGTCCAGCAGGTAGGTGTAGACGGTCTCCTAGGACAAGAGGCACTCGTGAGCCCCTGCAGATGGGCCCCATACACAGGGTCTGGACAGCCAGGTCCCAGCCAGAGCCTGGGGGGGGGGGGCTGCGTTCCAGCTGCTGGCATGTCTGTCTGTACTCGCCAGCTGCGCTGGCCAAACCCCTCTGTAAACTGGACGGGGTTCTGGGCAGGCAGGCTCAAAGCCACGTGCTGGGAATAGCACTTGAAAGACTGAAGGTGCACACAAATCACCCCCCAGCCTGGGGCGTTTCTTGCCTGATCCCAGTCCCAGGCAGTCAGCAACCAGTAAGGGACATCTACTCTGGGTCACACCAGGGCAGGGCCACAGCTGCCCAGGAAGCATAGACCAGTGACCCTGAGCTGGGAGAAGAGCACAGAGCAGGCCATTGCATCTATCCTCGGTGAGGGTCAAGGAGGGCTTCCTGGAGGAAGTGACCTCTAAGCTATAACCAAATGGGAACTAGACACTCAGTGAGTGGTTGGCGAATGGAACTGGATCCTGGGCCACACAGCAGGTGTGCGGGCAGGTTCATGGGTGTCAGGAGCACGGCACTTTCTGGAACAGACAGTAGTGGGAAGGGGCACAGGGGTTGGGCCTGGGGTCAGCGGGGCTGAGCCGGAAGGGCCTTCTAAGCAGAGCCGGGGCGGAGTCAGGACAGACATGAGCAAGTCTGTGTTTTGGAAAGACCCCTCTCCAGAGTGAGGTCAAAGCTCTTGCTGGAAACTTCTCAAGACTCGCGCTCTCCCCAAGGGCCCGCAGGAGCTCGGGGCGGCCCGTCTGGCAGGAGCAGCTGCCCTTGCTGACCTAAGGCAAACCCCACATTCCCTCCCAGCAGCACTGGTGACCCCAGGGGATGCCGGCCAAGCTGCAGGCAGCATCGCCCAGCCTGTTCTGGGGTGGGGGTGGGGGGCTCTCCCGTCTGCTGTGGGCGTCAGGGAGGGCAACTGGAGGAGGTGACACAGAGCAAGACCTTGAAGGCCCACCCTCAGTGAGAGTGCAGTGCTATTGCCCAAGGGGGCGACCCCAGGCAGGCCTGCAGCCCCTCAGCCTCCTGCAGCCCCGCTCCCTCCTTGCCATTCTAGCCAACCCCGCAGCCCAGTGGCCTGCAAGGGGCCTGGGGATGGATTTGGCCCAAGGAGGTTAGGAGCTCACTGGGTCACACTGCGAACCCTGCTTGGCAGACAGAGGTGTGGGAAAATCCGAGGGGGTGGGGGGAGGGGCAGAGCCTCCCCGCACTTCCGGACGCCCCGCCCCCAGGCCTCTGGGTTAAAATTAGCGGAGCCTACAGGAGAGGAGGCGCATCAGCAGCATCTGCCGCCACAATGGGCGCTGATGAGAAAGGAAGCCAGGTGCCATCGCTCCGCGCTGCCTCCCGCCCTCCTGGGGCGCAGCGACCGCTCGGCTCCCTCCGCGCGGAGGCTGACCCCCGCCTCCCACGCAGTCCCAGCCAGGGCAGCCCCAAATCAGGGCTTCCCCCGCTCACTGCAGGCCTCTTGAGTGGGCCGGGGGAGACCTTCCCACCGTCTGGGAGCCACAGCTGTCGCCGCTGGCCAGCTCGGGAGCTCCAGGGGACCCGACAGAGGGTATCTGTGCTGGCACAGCCAGCAGCAAAGGCTGGCGGGGAGATGGGCTACCCCGCCCCCACCCCACCCCCGCCAGATGTTGCCCCTGCCTCATCTCGCTCCCAGAGGGTTTATTTTTGGGAGCCAGCACACCCCCCACTTCCTACCAATTTCACGCTCAATAAAGCTCCGTCATTAGCCCGCCTCCTGGCTCTGAACTTCTCGGAGGTCTGGGAAGGCAGAGCTGCGCAGAGAAAACGGGGGTGCTGAGGTGCCAAGTCCCGTTTGTCCCTGTTGTGCTGTGTGACCTTGGGAAGGAGGTCCTCCCTCTCTGGGCCTCTGGTGGTTCATCCATCAAGCCAATTCAGGGACAATGGGCCCTGGCAGGGTGGGCAGGGCACATACTGAGCTGGCCGAGTTCCCTGGAGCACAGGCTGCCTTGGGCTGCTGCTCAGAGTGTGGGAGAGGGCATTCAAGGCCATCTGGACTGAGTTTGGGCATCACCTCCTCCAGGAAGCCTTCCATGTCCTGTAGGCTGGATCATAGCCCTTTCCTTGGGCTCAGAAGCCCCTGCTTCCCTCTCTCTCTGCTGCTAACTTGGGCCCTGAGGGCTGGTTTGTCCCCCTCCCGCTTAAGGGAGGAGTGGTGGCCCTCGAAGCAGGCTGGAGAGTGACCTGGGACAGAGAGAGGGGGCGAGGCGAGCCCGGAGGCCCCTGGAGACCACGCCCACCACCCTCCTTCTGCCCCAATTCTGCAATCCCATCGAATGGGACAGAGAAGACTCTACAGGTTGCTGGAGACCGCGTCTCCACGCAGGTCACTTTAGCTCAGTGCACGTCCAGTTGTCCAGGCTGAGCCCTGCTCCAGCACCTTCCAGACCTGGCATCAGAAAGTCCTTCCTCACATCTAGCCTCAATCTTTCCTGCTGCACAGATCCCACAGGTACCTGACTCTGCCACAAGTTGACTGTTAGCCTAGGGCCCAGGGGAATCCCTTCCACGATCCGAGATGTGATTTTCCCAGTGAACGTCTAAGCCCCTTCTTGCTCAGACACAGCAGGATTCCCATGCGAGTTCATGTTCATGCCCTTAACCTAGGCCTTCCTCTTCCAGAAAGCCCTCCCAGACTGCTCTTCCAGACTCCTCCCTTCCCTTCCCTTCCTGAGAGAGTCCTCCGGGCAGGGGTGCCTGCCTCATCCAGCTCCTTGATCCTATGTGACGCGGGGCACAGAGCTGTGCATAGGCATCAGGGAGGGGTGGGGGTCCAGAGCAAGGGTGGGCACCTACCACTCTGGGGAGCACGGCGGACAGGGCCTCCTTGATGGCATGCTGCAGGCCAGCGAGGTCGATGACAGAGCCCAGGCTCAGCAGAGCGTCCTGGAAGAGAGCAGGGGGCAGTGAGGCCGTGGCCAGGCCGGCATGCAGCCCCGTGTGCGGAGCGGGCTTCAGCACAAACACCCGGCTTGGGCCAGAGCCTGTGCCTCGGACACCTGAATCCCAGCTCAGGTCCTGGGATCTCAGAAGCCAACCGTCTTCAGGCCAAAGAAAGCGCAAGTCCTCTCACCCTAGAGAGGGGGGAAACTGAGGCTTGGAGAAGGGCCGGGGACTTCACAGAGACCTCACGGGAGTCACGCAGCCTGGCTACACCCCAGGTGTCTCGTCCTCTAGCCCAGGCCGACTGTGGCATAGTAGAGGGAATACAAGCTTCCAGATTAAAACACAACTCCACAAGCAAACGAAGCCCCAAGTTCAAATCCCAGCTCCACGGTGCTGGCAGTGTGGGTCTTGGCTGAATCCCAGAGCCTCATTCAAGTCTTCTCTCTGCCAACTGCGACAACTGGGGCTACCGCCCCCTACAGGCTGACACGAAGACAAACAACTGAGCGCTAAGCAATGGGAATGCACTTGGAAGGGCACTAGGGGTGCAGAGTGGGTGCAGCTGTCACCCTCCCCAGGGGGAAGGGGGTCTCCCCCAGCCTCATCCTGCAGCCCGCTGAGGGGCCGGGCTGAGGGCAGCAACCAAGCCCAAAGACGCATGAACCGTGAGGCGGGACGAGCACAGGTGGGCCGCCCTGGCCCCCACAAGAGCTGCAGGAGAAGTCGGCCTTGACTGCCTTCCGGCCTTCCCGCTCCAGGAATAGGCCACGTCCTTGTGCAGCCGGAACGGAGACGACCAAGGTCCCCGCTCCGCGCTCTGTTAACTTGGCCAGAGCCTCGGGGATCAAAGAGAAAGGTAACGGAACAGGGGGTGCAGGGCCAAGGCAGGATCGTGACTCACGCCAGCCACTCAGCGGGGCCCTCGCCCCCGTCCTTGGAAGCCCTTTCTGATGTCTTCCCTGCGGGTGGCTGGAGCTGAGTTCAAGAACCAAAGCAGCTCAGTGTGGGATGAAGGAGACAGGGCTCGGCTCCCGATCGTGGGAAGATGATACGAGCTCTAGGGTCTTAGCAGAACGCAAGCTCAGCATGAGCACACGGCATAAGCGTGGCTGGCAAAATATTAAAATGCTGGGGGCTGGACCGCCCAGGAGGCCCGCAAAGCAGAGCAGGACCCGGCTTGTCAGTCTCTGACTCCCATCACTCAGACCCTCCCGGGGGGAGCCACTGAACTCAGGGGTCCCACGGACAGCCTGGGGCCCTGGGACTCCACGGAGGCTGGCCTTGGTCCAGTAGAATAAAGGACCTTCCTCCAAGCAGGGCCACCAGAGAGAGGGAGGACCCGAGTTCTCCATCCCTGTGGGTGTGCGAGCAAGGGCTGAACGCCCACCCATCAGCAGGGCTGCAGAGGGGAGCAGTGTCCTGGGCTCTGAATGGAGCTTCAGAAACCCCACTCTGGGCACTACTCAGCCACAGCTTCTGCCCCTGCCAGGAGGAGGGCGCAGCGGGGGCTTGCTCCCCACTGCCCACTCAGGACTGCTTTTCCCACTCCCAGCCTCCCCCCAATCCCTCCCACTGCTCAAGGATGGAGACCCCTCTCAGTCACGGAGGGAAACGTGCCCTCACACGTCACAAGCTGCTGATTCCAAACAATT